>NW_008236763.1:1206151-1207818 GCF_000691975.1 Corvus brachyrhynchos | reverse complement strand
CTCCAGCCTTTTGGCATTCCTCATAATCCCTGGCCTAGCCTGGGATTCATCCTCCCGGCCCCTCTGCTCTCCCTCCAGCCCCCAAAATGCCCAGGGAACTGCCCAGAGCCATTCGCGTCCTGCTCCTTGATCAGAGAGGAGGAAAAAAGCCCTTTTCAACCTGCACAGAGCTCAGGAAATAATAATAATAATAATAATAGTAATAGTAATAGTAATAATAATAATAATATGTGGGGATGATCTATGGGAACTTGATTGAGGCAGGAGAACCTCCCCAAGAGCTCCACGGACCCCGGATCGCTCTGCCTGACCCTAATGCGGGCACCCAGGGGTGCAGCACGGCGGGGGTGGGCTGCTCAGGGCGCACCCACACACCCAGTGATGCCATCCAAGGGGGCCCCTCCAGGGATGTGCTCCCGCAGCCCCAGGGAACACCTTAATTCACCTGTCCCTCCACAGTGCCCCGGGGGGCAAACCCAGGTGCTTGCAGGAGATTAATGACCTTGGCAAAATGTAATTACGCCCCGGGCCCGCGCCGTTAATGAGCGCGTATTCTCCCTGTCGATGTGCCTTAATTGAAAATGAGTGGGCGACTCGCGTGGCAGTGGAGTTGGCTGCAAAGCCTCGGCGCGGTATTAATTGTAGTAATTAGCAGTCACTTTAGGCTGGAGTCAGCTATAAATAGGGGGTCCATTAGTTTAGCACAGAGCGTGATTTAAAACGCAAATAAAATCCCAGCTCTCCACGTAAATCACTCCTCTCCCCCAGCCCCCCAAACCTGCGGGGCTGTGGTGCTGCGCTGGTGAGTTTGGCTGCTTCCAAAGGGAAATGATCCCATGGTTTGCCAGCTCGGGATCGTCTCAGCAGCCCAAGGACAGCACAGCACAGA
Organism: Corvus brachyrhynchos; assembly: GCF_000691975.1. Lineage (NCBI taxonomy): Eukaryota > Metazoa > Chordata > Aves > Passeriformes > Corvidae > Corvus > Corvus brachyrhynchos. Next base: position 1,206,929 of record NW_008236763.1, on the reverse strand, counting down.
GGTTTGTTGCCAGCAGTGACTTTGTTGGTGCTGCCAGGGCGATGGGCAGCCCCCAAATCAGCCCCCCCCCCGCTCCCCATCCCACACTCGGGAATTGGAATGTGCTGGATAAACCCCAAAATCCACACGGTGCAAAGCAGACCACAAAGCCAAATGTCTGTCCTGGAGCATTGGGAATGCTTCAGGGACAACGTTTTTGGGGAAAAAAAAAAATACCCAAGGACTGTGAAGACACAGGAAAAGGGAATTAAGGTCTGGCCGGAGCAGGCACTGTGCCAGGGTGGGGGTCCCATGGCCCCAGGCACGCTCTGGAGCTCTCAGCCCCTTCCTGCCATGCTCCATTTATTTGATTATTACCAAAAGAAGGACCAGTGAGAGAGGAAGGAGGAGTCATCTCTTACTAATGCAGAATCACTGAATTACAGCCTGTACAAGCAGGGACAGAGCAACACGCTAAAACAAAATCCTGGCTCTGAAACATCCCCGAAGCAGGGCCACTAAAAATTAAAAAACAGACAGGAAAAAATGTGTTTTCACTGCTGGGCAGTCCTTGATTTAACAGGGACCATCCCACCCTCTGCCTGCTGCTGGGTCCTGGAGTTGTGGGGAAATCCTGAGTTGGAAACAACGATCTTGGGGAGTAAAAAAAAAACAATAAAAAGAGTGGGGGAGGAGCAAACAGGCCCTTGATCCCAGGGTTTGAGAAGAGTTCCTGCTAATTACGGCTCCAGCTCGGAGCACGTTCCCCCCGCGGCCCTGGGGGCATGCCGGCGAGGGC
>NW_008236763.1:1200210-1205569 GCF_000691975.1 Corvus brachyrhynchos | reverse complement strand
CTCCAGCTCGGAGCACGTTCCCCCTGCGGCACTGGGGACATGCCGGCGAGGCCAGCCCGGGACACGTCCCCTTCCCACAGGAGATGGCACCGTGTCACGCTGTCACATGGAGCAGCAGCAGCACGAGCGAGTGGCCGAGGCCAGCAGGGTGGGGGGAGGTGCTCAGGGGGGGGACAGTGACCTTCTCCACGTGCCCAAAGCCTGGGGACCCTGGGGACCTTCTCCACACCCCGGGACTCCAGGCTCTCCTTGCACCACTTCAAACCACAGGGGACCCCTCTGTGTGCCCGGGGTGATGCCGCCCACCTCTGGCTTCAAGGAGCCAAGCCCTGGAGCTGCCAGAGCTGGTGCCCTTGGAGGCCAGAGTTTATCGGGATTCTGGCTAAGTCCAGAGAAAAAAGCCACCCCTGGAATTTCCTGTGCTTTGCTCACATGCAGAGCAGGGATTTGCCTCCCAGTGCTTCCCTCTGCTTCCACAGGCTCCGTGGAGCATCCACAGGCTCCGTGGAGCATCCACAGGCAAGGCCAGAGCGAAGCTGAGTATTTGTGTATCCATCCCAGCTGGAATTACCCTGCGGTGAAGAGGTGGGAGGAACCAACCCGTAACGAGGGTTTTCTTCACAAAATTCTCCCCCAGACCTCCAAGAGGAACTTCAAGGCCCATCAGAGACAGGAATGTTCAAAGCAGGTGATGGCTCTGCTGCTGCACGGGGCCTTCTCTGCAGGAATTAAAGGAGAACCTGGGATTCACACGACTCAAAAGCCCCTCAGGTCGAGTCCTTCAAGGGATGAGGCTCTCCCCAACCCTCCTGGAATCGTGCCCTCTCCGAGGGAGCCGTGGCTCCGCGAGTTTCATGAGCTGTGCTTTGAGAGCTGCCTCTCAACATGTCGCTTATCATGAGAGGGACAGGGGAATAAAGAAAAGAAAAATAGAAGGAATAACATGGAAATAAATACAGAAGCAGCTTTGGCATGGAAGGCAGAGCAGGCCTGAACTTTTGCTTGACTTGCTCTGGAAATTGCTTCTCCACTGCCCGTTTATGCACATTAATTGAACGTCTGGCCTGGCTGTGCGTCTGTTTAAGCCCTCAATCAATCCCCTCCTGGATGCCTGTGAGACCAATAGGGCGGTAATTTAATAAAGGACATTTTCAGTTGGCTTTTAAAAGCCGGGATTTAATTCTTCCTTAATTTTTAAGAAGCGGCAGTGGGAGAAGGGAACAGTGGGAGAAGAGACCCAGCAGCATTCCAGAGGCTGTGGTGAACTCCTCAGCTCTCCTGGTTGTTCCTCATCCTTCCTGAGAATGTGACAACCACCAGCCCTGCTGTGACCCCCCCCCTGCCAGAGCTCCCACGGGCTGGCAGCAATTTCTAGGAAGGAAGTTTTGGGATCAGCAACTTCCCAGGAGCAGCCAGAGAGCAGCCAGGAGCCCGGCTCCTCCTCTCCCTCACCAAAACAACGGGACTGCCCTCACCAGCACCGCTGGGATTTGGGGGAGAACCCTCATCCATCCTTCAATTCCAAGCCCTGTTGGCACCGCAAGGATCAGTCCTCCAGCATCTCCAGAGATCCCAGGGCAAGACGAGTGCTCCGAAGTGCTGGGAATGGCACATCCGTCTCCCGTGGCTGTTTCCAGCTGGAGACGCTGCCCAGTTCAGGGCAGCTGTTGATGCCTCGGATGCTCTGTGCCTTGCAGAGGTTTGTCCGGGGGGAGCAGCAGGTCCACGCTGGATGTCTCACCGCTGGCTGGAAAACCAGAGGCAGAACAGCTCCTTTGGATTCCTGGAGTGTGTGCACCGCAGGAATCCACATCGTCCTCCAGCCCCCTTGCACTTGTGCTGCTGTTCCAGCCCAGAGCCGGTCCCTGCTGCCCTCGGACGCGTGTCACCTCCTGCTGCAGCGCTGCTGCTGTCCCTCCCAGCCCCGCACGGCTCAGCGGTGACAGCGCCGGCACGGCCACAATCCCCTCCCCAGCCTCCACCTCCAGCCTGGCCGTGTTTAATTTCCTGTAATCGCTCTCTTCACAGCCATCCTCTCTAAACCCTTTATCTTCCCCCAGGCTGCAGCTCCCTCCCTTTGCTGCTTCTCCATTTCCTCCCTGTGATGCTTTGCCCAGAGCACTCTGAATTCCAGAGGTTTAAGCAGGGACTGGATCACGTCCCTGTGCTGTGCTCTGCACTCAGGGCAGAGAATTCCTGCCACCACAGTGACCCCAAAGCTGTCCCTGGAGAGAGGCTCTGGCCGGACACTCCCTGAGCAGCAGCCACACAGGAGAGGAACTGGAGGAGCCCAACGCTATAAATAAAAGCCATAAATTAAACAAGGCTCCTGCTGTTTAAAAGGGTCAAACGAATCCTCGGTCACTTAGAAATATCAGCTACTCCCCCAGACACAACGGGGGGAAGGGCAATAACGGCCTGTCATCACTTGTAGTTTATTGAGTGGCATTTTGAAGGCCCAAAACTCACCCTGCTGCGAGTGTGGAAGCTCCAGCCCACGCTGAAAAACACCAACCTCCCCCGAAAAAAGGCAGGTGACAACTGTCCCAGTTTTAGAGCTGGGCAGGAATTTTCCCAGAGAGAGGTTAATTTGGCATCCTTTGGCAGAGCCAGGATCCCAGCCCAGCCTTCCCAGGCAGGGATAACGAGCCCCACGCAGCTCCAAGGACAACAGGGACCCTCCTTCATTTGGTACCTAACGAACCCGGCAATGCTTCCCAAATGCCAGGTGCTGCTCTGAAACATTTTCAGCTCCCTGATGTTCCTTCAGTTGCTCACACCAACCTCATGGCACTGTGCAGTGCAGGTGGAGCTGGGAAGGCCACGGCCAAGTCCTCCCAACTCCCCAAAATCCAATGGCCCAGGAGTGTGGAACAGACACGGAGGGTGAGGGGTTGGAGATGATTTCCTGCCCTACTGCAACTGCTGCCAATCACGGGCAGATTTTTCATTTCCAGGCTGGAAATAGGTGGGGAAAGGACCCGACTCAAGCTCCTGATGCCCAAGACTCTCCCCCATCCTGCTGGGATGAAACAACTTCATAGAATCCCAGAAGCACAGAACGGTTTGGGTTGGAAGGGACCCTAAAAATCATCTCGTTCCAACCCCCTGCTGTGGGCAAAGGAAACTTCCACAACGCCATCCGAGCTCCTCGGTGGGGAATGAAGCCATCAGAGCTGGAGCTGCACTCCCAGCCCAGCATTCCTGGCACAAGAAACTCCTTCAGGTGCTGCTGAGACTTCGATGATGGAGCTCACCCGGAGCTAGGGACTCCTGGCAGTGCCTCCCGCTGGGCACCATCACCAGTTCATTGTTTTAACACAGGGGCAAGTCTGGATAACAAAGGGAAGCTCCAGACTACGGGGCTGTTCTGTCCCTGTCGCTCTCTGAGTAGCACAAATTTACTGACAGGTGTCAGATTTTCTTAATTCCTGCTCTCCTTAATTGGCCTCACTGTTAATAACAGCTCACAGCTTCTCTGAGGCTCCCGTTCCCCTCTGGCAACAGCCGCCACCTCCTTCCCCTTCACCTGCTCCTGTCCCAAACATCCCAGAGCTGGAGATCTGTGGAAGTTGAAACCCCCAGGATTGAAGCTGCCGTTAAGAACAGCAAAGGCACCACAAGATGTTCACCCCAAACCATCCCGGAGCTTTGGGACGTGCTCCAGGCCGCTGGGGCTTCTGAATTTTTAAGAGGATGAATACCCTGGAAAAGTGGGTGTTCGCAAGAGCAAGGGGCACATCACCCTAAATCAGGAATTAAGCCTGGAAAAATCCTTGCCCGGGCTTTGTAAATGCCCCCAAGCCCTGAGCTGGCCCAGGTGAGAGCCCCCAGGATGTTGTGGCTCCTGGGATCCAGCACTGGGATCCAGCTCCTCCTCCCCTGCTAGGGCACCAGCCCGGCCTGGCAGATGCTCTGAGCACAGACCCGCAGGCACATGGAGCCTTTCCAGCCCCAAGCTCCCGAGAAGACCTTCAGAGTGAGCAGCACTGTCAACAAACGTATTTAAATTACAAAAAAAAACCAAAAAAACCCCAAAAAAAAAACAAAAAAAAACCACACCCAAACCCAAACCTGATGTGCTTTAAAATTGGAAAATAAATTAATCGCACAGGAGACAGGAGAGAATTATTAAAATCTACGTAGCCTTCCACGTTTTCCTCCCAAAATGAGGAGGTTGGATGCTCAGCTGGGGTAAATCTCCTCTAAGTGACACCTGTGTTAATGATCCTGCCCTGATTTACACCACGGGAGGAATCGGCTCCCTCTCTGCACATCTGTCCTGCGAGAACCAATAAATAAAACTTGAACAAAAAAATTCATCCACCATTTATTCTGCTTAATTATTTAAACTTCAGATTCTGGAAATAATAAAGGAGTAATAAAGAAGAGATTTACCATCCAGCACAATTGCTGGGAGCACTCCGGGTAATTTCCTCCTTCACGTTTTAATCTCTCCCTCTCTTTTGCTTCCTTTTTGCCTCGCCAAATTGAATCAATTTATTAAAGTTGTTGCCAGACTGCTTTGCTCTGATGGGCTGGTGGTGATGAAGAGGAATGGGCTGCTCTGTCCCCCGTGTCCCCCCTGGGTGTCCCCCCTGAAGAAGGGGACACGTGGCCACCCTGGCAGCACTTGGCCACGTGTCGGAGCGGTAAGGACTGATTACAGGCAGACGTGGCCTTGGAGGGTGATGGATTGGGAGAAGGATCCAGCCAAGAGATCCCAGCTCCCAAAGAGGCTGCAGAATTCAAAAATTCTGGCAGAAACCTGGCTGAGCTTCTGCAGCCTCAAAAAGTTGGGATGGGCAAAGCCAACTTACTTTAAAAGAGACTTTCCTTTATCTCTGCCTCCCTTGAGCTGCTGGAGCAGTGGCAGGAGGAGAATCGCCTTCCCCACTGCCCAAAAAACAGCTGGGGACTGTTTCTGGATTTTAGGAGCTCCGACTCCTGGTGGTCTTGGATCCATCTCTCCAGCCTCCATCGGGACCTCACCAGACCAAAATCCACCTGGAAAATCCACACTGAGGATCAATGGACCCGCTGGCAGTGCAGGAAAGGAAAATACTGCCCAGGAGCTGATGAAGGCGGGTCTTGAGGACACGGGAGCTTGGATCAGGAAGGGTCCTGTTCTCCCACAGGCAGCGGGGCCGCAGGACCACGAGCAGGGGCAGAACCAGCAGCACCTCCCAGCACCCGGCTGCCATCACCAGGGCGGGTTCCAACCCCAGGAACGTGACAAACCCCCCGCAGCAGAGCGATGCAGGGCACTGCACAGACCCCTGACAATCTCCCTCGCTCTCCCCTGGCTCAGTTCCCGCATCCTTCCCGCGGGATGCTCCAGCAGCTCCCGCCGCCACTC
>NW_008236763.1:1194319-1199939 GCF_000691975.1 Corvus brachyrhynchos | reverse complement strand
CGGCACTCTCATGTCTCACCGGGCTCGGCACTCTCGTGTCTCACCGGGCTCGGCACTCTCGTGTCACACCGGGCTCGGCGCTATCGGAGCGAGGGCGAAGCTGCCGCCGCCACCTCGCTGGATGCTGCTCGGTGGGATGCTCCAGCCCAGGGAATGCCAGGAGAGACAGCAGCTCTCAGAGTGCCTTTAAAAGGGAAAAGGAGCCCAGGAATTCCTGCTCAGCCCCTTCCTGCCTCGGTGGGAGAAGCAGCTCAGCCCTTCCAGCAGCTCCCCCACCAGGGCTGCACGTCCTGGGCCAGGTTGGAGCCCTGCTCTCTGTGCTTGGAGGTGTCAGCTGGAGGAAGAAGCAGAAACAGAGGCAAACTGATCTTTCCAAGGCATAAATCCCACCCAGGATCTCTCTTTGCTGTGCTGAAGGAACCAGCCCGAGCCACAATCTCCACATCCCGATTTGGAATCAGATCCATTGCACGCAGGACAAACACACCGCTCCAAAGAGCAGCAAGGCAGTCCCTGGGGACAGGCACCAGCTGTAAAAGTGAACAAAAACTGTTTGAGAAGATTAAAAACTGCAGATAAGGGCACAGACCCCAATTGCCACAGAGCTCCAGCCCCAATTCTCCAGCACTGAAGGCTGAACAAACAAAACCATGGCCCAGCCAAGGGGCTGGGGACCCCCAGTTCCACCCCTTCCCCCCAAGCTCCCTGCAAAGTGGCTTTTCCTCTTCCCAGAGCCACAGAAATGAATTAAAATTTAAAAATACGGGGAAAATTATTCACCATGGAGATTCGGAGAGACAGCAATTAATTAATAAAAATAAGTATTGCTGATACTGGGCTTTCATGCAGCCCTTTAAATTGCAAATTCCTCTCGGAGCGTGCATTATTAATTAAATCATTTGCATCCACTGTGACCCTCAGACACAATTATTTATCCTGATAAATAATTTTTTATTTATCCTGACAAATCTTTTTTTTTTTTTTTTTTTTTTGATGCTGATAAATAATTGGTGGGGAAATGTAGGGCTGGCAACGCGGCCTGGCCTGAGCCTGCCTCCTGCACAGCCCTGTCTGCCTCAATCAGCCTCAGCCCCTGGGCCCCCCCAGCTGATTTCCAACCTCTCTGAACACAAATAACAATTCTCCATCCCACATCCTTCCAGAAAAACGCTGTGGTTTTGGAGGAGCCAAGGCCCTAGGCGGTTTGAGGGCTGCATGGCCAGAAGGATGCTTGGGCTCTGTCCTTCGCAGAGCCACCAGAGACCCCGGATCCGCAGCTGTCACCCCCAGATCCTGTAGGATTTTCAGTGGATAGAGGAAAGCTCTGTCCTGGCTCGCTGCTGGGCAGCACGGGCTGGGCATGGGGGGGGCTCTGACACCCCTCGGACTCTGGACAGACCCAGGGCAAAGAGAGGCTCTCAATTGCCTGAAAAACCCAAGGCGGAGCCCGAGCTGGAGGGAAACGAGGCAGGAATTCCCTACAGGAACCAGTGCCGGCATCCCGGGGGGTCCAGCCGGGCCCTGTGATCCCCCAAGGGGGGGGAACCAACCCTTCGTGCAGCCCATCCCTGGCAGAGGGGAATTCACCACCGCGGAGGGAGCAGCCCCATCGTTCTGACGAACCTTTTCCCTCTGGGAGCAGAGGAATTGCGTCCTCCTAAAGGAGCCTTTCCCCCTCCCGGCCCGGCTGCCCCGTTGTGGTTTTTTAGCCTTTTCTGCATCAGAGATTTGGTCTTTGCCGCTGCCGGGCAGGTTTTAAAGGATTTAAATCGTGAGGCATCTCCCGGTGCCAGCCCGGCAAGGCATAAGGGATGCGTTGAACCCGTGCTCGTTTTCCCTGCGTTTTTCCCCAAAAATCCATCTTGGCAGCCTCCCCCCCCACCCCCAAACCCATCGCTGGGTGGCTCCAGGGGCGGCCGCAGCGAAACCCTCGTTGCCAGAGCTGCTCCAGCGCGCCCGGCTCTTTGGTGTGTAAATTCGAATTCTTTCCATGCACAGGGAAGGGAGGGGGAGGCAGCGCTGGATCCCAGCCTGGCTGAAAAATGACACCGAGCTGCTCCAGCTGTTCCTCAGCCATTCCACGTGCCTGGGGTGAAGTGATCCTCAGCGGCAGCGATCGCTCACGGCGGATTCCTGCACCTCCTGCCCCAGCCTGAGGCCGGGAGCCGCGATTCCTGCCTGGGACGTGATGCAGAGGAGGGCTGGGAGGAAGGATCCGCTTCTCCAGGGCACGGGAGAGCTGCAGAAGACAGACAGAAGGACAGAGGGGACAGCGCTCAGCACCTGCCCTTGCTCCCGTGGCTCTGCTGCAGCCACCTGGACGCAGTAGCCCCGGGTTTGAAGCAACGCAGGTTTGCAAAAAGTCCATTTTCAGGAATTGCAGAGCCAGCAGCAGGCATCACCTGCTCTGGAAATTAAAATCCAGCTCCGGTGGAGGCTGTTTCCCCTCAGCTCCTCACCTGCGACTAAACTCGCTACAAGCAATTGGGTTTTGACACCCTGCACAATAAAATAAACAATGCACCATCCCCCCCCGCCAAAAAAAAAAAAAAAAAACAAAAACAAAATCCAAACAAACCCCAAAAAGAAAAAAAAAAGCCAACAAACTAAACCCCAGCCCCGCACCAAAGCGATTGATGCTGTCAGAAGCAGAGAAGAGGCACCCAACAGAATCACAGAGCGAGAAGTTGCAAACCAGCGAGAGGTGACAAGTAATTATAGAACAGGGAAATGCAGAGGGAACTCATTTGGATGAGCAGCGACTGATTAACGGGCCCAACATTTATTTTCTTTATTTATGGCCTGGCATCAGGGAAAATTGATACAGAGCAGCCCATATACAACACGGCTGGTGACACGTTCAGCAAATGAAGAGGCTGGGAAGAAATCAAACTGAATTATCCCCACTGTTACTCAGCCCCCCCTCGCCTCTCCCACCCTCCAGAGGGAGGAGCAGGGGTGCCACAGCACCGTGCGGCATCTCGGTGTCCCCACGGCACGGCAGCACGAGGGGACAGCCAGGTCACACCCTCGCGGCCGTCACCTCCTGCGTGGTGGCCACGCAGCTCCGCTGTCGGCACGTCAGCCCAGGCGATGCTGTGAGAGCTCCCTGTGCCGAACCCTCCTCCAAGCCATCTCCCCACTGCGCAGTTTGGGGGTTAATTGGGGTGGGATTCAACCCACGACCCTCCCACCTGAACCCCCTGGCACCTCACAGAGGCGCTTAAATCGGAAGCGATCCCAAGCCCTCTCCTCCCTCTGCTTCCATCTCCCTGAGGAGCATTAAACATTCAAATCAACGCTGGAGCTTTCCGCCCTCTGAGGACCGAGCTTCTCATCCCGGCAGGATTTGCTCCCGAGGGAGAAGCACGAGCTGCAGTGCCTGCTCAGGGTGCCGAGGGCCGGAGCATCGGGGGGGCAGCGCGAAGCCCACCCCGGAGCCCCGGAATCCGAGGAGAGTCGCCCCATTCCCAGGATAAAAGCAGGACCACGAAAGGCTCCCAATGGCTCAGGCGGCCGGGTAAAGGCTGTGCCCTCAGGCGGCTCCGCCCGGGGATGAAAGGCGGCGGCGGCTTTGATGGAAAACTGCAGTGCCTGCTCAGGGTGCCGAGGGCCGGAGCATCGGGGGGGCAGCGCGAAGCCCACCCCGGAGCCCCGGAATCCGAGGAGAGTCGCCCCATTCCCAGGATAAAAGCAGGACCACGAAAGGCTCCCAATGGCTCAGGCGGCCGGGTAAAGGCTGTGCCCTCAGGCGGCTCCGCCCGGGGATGAAAGCCGGCGGCGGCTTTGATGGAAAACTCAGCGACTGCCAACAAAAGGGACTGCGAGGAGGCGGCACCTTGCAGAGGACCCTCCTCGGGCACAGCGGGGCAGGGGCACCCCCAGGAAATGGGGAGGGAAGAGGGCAGAGCCCGGAGACGCAGTGGAGCAGGCCCCGGTGCCGGGGTTTTTGCATTGGAAAATGGCTTTTTATAGAAACTGGTGAGCAGCAGTAAAAGTTCATTCGGAGAGGAGCGGGAGAAGCTTTCCAGGTGCTCAGAGCAGACCATCTCCTCCTGGTTTGCCTTCACAAGTGCCAGCTCTCGTCAGGATCTTGTGTTTTGTGCTGGAGCCTGAACGGGATTAGGACAAAAAGGAGCTGAAAGGAGAAAAGCTTTAAACTGGTTGAGAACAGTGGACTCGAGTTCATCCAAAACAGGTTTTAAAATTTATCATCCCCTTCATTCAATGCGCTACAAACGCTCCTTTTTGCTGCAGTTTCCTGGTGTCACCCGGGCTGGGCACACCCGCACCTGCCCCGATTCTGCTCAGGCGCCCTTCCCTGTGCCCGGGCAAATCCCCTCTGTGCCACCTCCACCCTGCTGCTCACTCCAGGGCTGCCCAGACGTGGTCAGCACCATGGAGGGGTCTGGGATGTTCCAGCCCCCTTGGCTGAGGGTCAGCAGGTGCCACCTGCGAGCCAAAAAGTGCCGTTATCAGCCCCCGGCGTGAGCAGGGCGAGTAAAACCCCCGCAGTGTTCCCCCTGAGCTCAGCAGAGCCCGGAGGGCCTCTTTAAGAGGGACAGTGGGTTATGAAACACGGGTGATTTAAATGCAAATGGGTGAAAAAACACAAGTTCCTTTATTAAAATGGAAATTGCACTTCAAGCCGCCGCTGCTCCCCACAGCCCCGGGGTGTCCCGGTGCCGGCAGCAGCCACATCCTGTGCCACCGCCTCGGCGGTTTGGGGGGACAGGGTGCCATGGCCAGGCTGTGCCCGGGAAGTCATTTCCAGCCCTCTGTCTCTGGCACATTCCGCGTTGTGAGAGGTGTCACTCAGCTGCAGCTTCGTGAGATCAGCTGTCCCCAAAGTGCTGTGCTGAAGGGAATAATCATTATTTTCCCATTTCCCGAGATCTCCTCACAAAATTTATTCCTATAGCAAGAGGGAAAATAAAAAAATAAAGGCGGCCAGGCCTTTCTGTTCCTCCCTGGGACAGTGATCCAGTGAGGAGCTGGGATTTTTGGCACACTTGGGGCGCAGGGCAGAGAATCAGGGATGATTCCTCCCTTGCAGCATTCCCCATAACCCCCAGCCCGTGTGACACTGCACAACCTGCCCGCAGCACCGGGATCCTCCGCTTTCCCAGCTCCTCCAGGAAGTCCTGGCTGGTGCCTTCTCCCACCAGCCAGCTCGAGTTGCTGGAAGATTATTAAGGATAGCAGGCACTGGAAAAGTCCCAAGTGGTTATCCTCTCCAGTAAGCCCATTCCCCCAGGAGAGCATTTAATTGCCTTTTGAAGGATCCCACAGCCTCTGCGGGAGCCTTCCTGACCACCCAACCATCCTGGCATTTATTCGTCCACGGGGCCTGGCTTGAACTTTGTTTTCCTTTCACTTCCTATTACCGTTCCCCTAATCCTCTCCTCCAGCCCTTTCCCGTCCTTCATCCCGCATCTCCCGCTCTGTCCTTCCCCACTGTGGCTTTCAAGCGTCCCCGTTCTGATCTTCACCACGGGAAATGTCACTGTGAGACACGGCGGGGCTGAGACGGACCTGAAACCAAACCCGGCCTGTAAACAGCCCCGAGCGCCGGCCGGGGCAGCCGGGGGGGAGGCCGGCGCGGCCAGGGGGGGGCCCG
>NW_008236763.1:1184670-1194309 GCF_000691975.1 Corvus brachyrhynchos | reverse complement strand
GGCACGGCCAGGGAGAGTGTGGCACGGCCAGGGAGGGTCTGGCACGGCCAGGGAGGGTCCGGCACGGCCAGGGAGGGTCCAGCAGGACGCACACAAACCCCTCATTAACCCCCATCAGGGCAGGGACAGACCCCTCAGCCTGGGCTGGGGGCAGTCGGCTTCTGTGCTCTCACCTCTTCCACCTCCCAGGGTTTGTAGGAACGGGGATGGGGAGAGGAGGCAGGTGCTGGTCTCCCACCAGCACAGGAGCCTGAACAAACCATGGGAGAGACCACAACTTTCTCATTTTCTGCTCTTTACGGAAGTACCCGTTTTGCTCAAGGCATTTAAAAATTTGTGTGTGACAAACCCAAAGGACCCCGCGAAGCCCCCAGAGCTCTGTGCAACTCTGGAAGAAGTTTTGCTGAGCAAAGCCCCCCGGAGCTGCCCAGGAGGTCCCAGTCTCCACTGACCACCCCAACCCTTCGGCTTCAGGACCATTTAATCACCGCTTGTAATTTAGCATCCCGCATAACCGCCTCATCGCCGGGCATCGTGCCAGCGTCGTGAAGCATCGCTTCATCCATCATTGTCTCCCAAGCTGTCTCTCCTGCCTCCCAGGCATCGTTCCTGCCCCTCCCAAAAAGCCACCAAGCCACTGAGCAGGCTCTGAGCCAGCGCCAAAGTTGCAGCTCCTGAAGAATGAGCCGGGCTTGCTGTTCCCTAATCGGGTCCCGTCTGCTGCTTGCAGAGCTGATGTATTTATTTTCATTAAATCTAATCCAGGGATGTTCTCCTCCTCCCACCTTCCCTCCAGTCCGGCTGCTGAAGCAGCAGGGCTCGGGAAAGGAGCCACCTTCCAGTTGATTTCTCATCCAGCAGAGCCAGGTCCGTGTTCCTGTCCCATTTAATTAGCACAGAGAGAGAACTGGGCTGCGCAGGGAGCAGCCGCGGAGCTGCCGCCTCCATGCAGGAACGGCAGCACCGGCATGGCCAGAGGCTCCCGCAGCTCATTCCCCCCTTTCCTCCCACCCAAGCGTCCCCCGTGCCACCTGAGCCAGCGTCCCCAGGTAGAGCAGAGATGCTCCAAACTGGATTTGCTGTCAGTCCCCAGCTCCTCCCAGGCCGGGAGATGAATTGCGGCAGCTCTCCCTACCTGTCACAGCCGCTCCCAGGTGGCAGGAGCTGAGTCACGAGTGAAACGTGTCCCCATCGTCCCCAGCTCCCTGCAGCTGGTGGGAAACCATCTCTAAATCACCACCCTCAGCTGCATCCATCACCCGGCCAGGCTGCAGGGACACGGAGGGGGGAGGTTTGAGGCAGATTTTCTGGGATAAAAACAGAAAAAAAACCCAGGGATAACAACAATTAAGGGCCAGAGAAACTCTGTGATCAACTCGATTCCAGTTCCAGGGTTGGGTTCAGCCCAGAGAAGCTGCGTTTTGGGGTTTGGTGGAGCTGGCAGAGCTGCAGGGAGCGAGCAGTGGGAGCATCTCGGGGTCTGCTGCACCAGCAGGGCAGGATTTAGGGAGCCAATATAATTTCCAGAGGTGCTGGAACAGCTCTGGGCTGGTGGCCTGAGCAGGGCCTGCAGCACCTTCGCTGCTCAGTGCTGAGACGTGGAAAGGAGGGAAAGTTTTAGGGCCAGACAGAGCAAAACTCTTGTGTAAGCAGCACTGGATTATGCAGCAGGACTTGCAGGGGAAATGTCCTTAAATCGCCAGGAATCGCTCCCTGTTTGGAACACACCAATTATTCCTCAAACAAGGACGAGCTGCAGGCAATTGGAGGGGTTTATCACCCACACTGTGCAATGATGTGGCAATAAATAAATCCCAGAGCCAGAGGAAGGTGGCAGATTCCCCCCAGGAGCGAGGAAGGGAGCGGGACAGCATTTCTCGAGGGGGGAGGGGGCTGGGAGGGGATCAGAGGGACTCAGGGGGTGCCCTGGGACAGCTTTTCCCCAGCTTGAGCTGCAAAGAGATGTCAGGGACCCAGCCTGATGCTCCCCAGACCCAGCAGAGCTGTCGAGCCCCACACGGCAAAGCCCCAGACCTGGTGATCCCCCTCACCAGGGGTTCTTTTTTATCTCGGAGCGTTTGGGAGGATGCCTGGATCAATGCAAGGAAGTTCCTCCTGCCCAGCCCGGTTTTGGGTCAGGCCATGGACTGGGGCAAAACAAAAGCCTGAATTTCTCACCCCGTGTGCCACACTCACCTTGGAGCCGCTCCTGCATTGACTTCCAGAGCCTTTGAATCCACGTTTCCCACGCTGAGACCAGGCTGGAGCTGAGCAATAACAGGGATGCCATAAACTCCATCTCTCCCAGTAGTGAAATCCCGTTCGATACATTCTTAATATCCAATTACTATTTATGTAACATGCGGCAAAGGATTATCCCATTAAACCGAAATTAAGTGCTTCGTTCATTAATTAATACAACTTATTTCAAGTGCTGCCAACATTTATCCCTGGAAACGTATTATTTAAAACCAAAATGCACAAAGGAAGGGAAAGGAAGTTGTTTGCTTGCTGCTTTTATGTGTTCTCAGAGATGAGTTATGGAGCCTGTGCAGGATCCATCCAGAGCGCTGGAGGGGAATCTCCCAGGGAGCAGCAGAGGGAGGAATCCTGCTTGGAAATGGTTTGTGTCTCCCTGAGTGAGGAGCACTGGGAAGTTCATCCCTGTGGTTCCTCCATTTCAGCTGGAACAGAACAGGGAAAACCCTTCTTTTCCCAGCCTGGACAACGTGCTCCACTGGGAAAACCCAACATCAGTCCCCAGTTTCCCTGGGGACTCCAGGATGTCACCACCCCATGGATGTGGTAGCTCCCAGGGGGTCAGACCTGGGCTCAGCCCCATCTGTGGCTGGAGCTGCCTGAGCTCAGAGCCTCTTGCAGCTCTGTGACTGCTGCCACAGGACCATGGGCTGGTTATTCCATCCCTAAATTCCTTGGAGAGCGGCATCCTGATCCCACTCGACCTCCAGGAATTCCCCAATTGGCCCATCAAACCTCCAGTGCTGGCAGCAAGTGCTGGGGAAGAGCATGAAATCTAAATTAAGTCGAGAGTCTCTTTCCAAAACAAATTCCTCCTTGAAGAACCAAGCCCAGACTTCATTACGACAACTCAATTATCCTCAAGGCTGAGCTCCAGAGACAAGAGCTCCCCACGAGTGCTTCGTGCTCCCGTCACAGCTTCCCCTCCATGCAAAGGGGAGGATCGGGAACAGCTGGAGCCTCCCCGGCACCGCCCGGAAAACAAATCACAGCAACAGAGGCAGAACTGGAGCTTCCCTGTGGCAGAGCCTGTCCCGGGCTGGGTTTCTGTGAGCTCCCTCCCTCCAGGGCCACCCTGTAGGGTGGAAAAGTGGAATTTGATCCCCAAAGTGCCCCCATCTCTCAGGAAGGGAAAGCAAACACGGACCACGAGAGCTGTGGATTCATTTTTAGGCCCGTGGGACTCTCTCTGCTGAAGGAACTGTTCAGGTTTAATATTTTTGAAGTCATGTTTCACTCCTGCTCCAGATGATGTCTTTGGAAATCAAATGACTCTGCGGACTCTGCAGGAGCCGGGGCACCCCGGGCACCTCTCTGCATTCCCAGATTGTCCTGCTGGAGCCTCCCTGCCAACCCCATCCCAAAATCTCCACTTCCAAGAGATGGAAACTCTGAGCAGCGACTTCCAACCACCCCAGGTCCCACACTGAGACCCTCCTGCTCCAACCCCAGCTCCAGCCTCCAGCATCCATCCCTCTTCAGAAGCACCAAGGAACAGTTTCTCCCTCCTCTCCTCCCTGACTTCCAGCTGCCATTAGCTCTGTTTCCATCCGAGCAGCAGCGTTTCATGGGCTGCTGGGGAGGTCACAAGACTTCGGGTTTTTTACAGAAATCCATCAAATCGCCCCAGAAAAAAAAAAAGGCAACCAAAAAAAACCCCCCCAAATCCTGCATGAAATCTTCCTGTCTAGTATTTTCTAGAGTGAAGGAAGGAGGAAAAAAATAAAAATAAGAATTTACAGGTAATTTCCTTGTCAAAAGTTCCTGTCTGTAAATACAATCAAGATAAGAGTGACATGGCAAATAGCTCCTTTTCTCTCCTGAATGAATTATTCAATTCGCCACTGATCCCCTCTAACTGCTCCAGGATTGCCTTCTGCTTCCCTGATTTATTTTACTTTATTTAGTTCCGTAGAGAAGCGCTGCCAATAATCGAAAGGAATTCAGGCAATTTCAGGATTCAACAAATCCCTCCCGCAGCCCCGGCAGCTCAGCCCGACCCCGGCTCCCCCCCGGATCCTTCCCTCCCTCCTCTCCAACGCTGCCGCTGATCCAGGATTTCTTCTTCCCCAGGAGCAATCCCTGGAGTAACCCAGATTACCCTCCCCTTGGAATGGAGCTGGATTTTGGGAGAGGTTGCAGAGATCCTGCAGGGAGAGGGGTGTCCCATAAACCTCCCTTCCCGTTCCCAAAGGATGGAGGAGATCCCGTCCAGCACCCGGGAATGGTGAGAACCCTGCTGAGCTGCCAGCTCTGCGTTGGACGATCAGAGCTGTAGATTCTCCTCGGTCGCGTCCTTAATTGCTCCTCCTTGGAGAGACCACAGCCCCCTTAGGGAGTGGGAATTCACCTCTCCGAACATCTGCAGGGAATTCTTTTTAGGACAGCCCCAAAATCCCGGCAACATCAATAAAGAGCAGCGCTGCAGCCGGCGTGGCAAGCAAGGAAATTGTATTAGTGCTGAAAAAAGCCTGCTCTGCAGCCACCCCAAAGCTAATAAAAATATGACTCGAGAACAGAACTGTTTCGGAGCCGCCAAATAATATCCAGAGGATGATTCAATTACAGGGCATTAGCGCCGGTCTGGCTGCAGAGCCCAAAGTTCCTCGGCGAGGTTTGGGAGCGAGGGGCAGGTGACGGCTTCATAAACCCCCAACCCGCGGTGTGGGGACTCCAAAGAACGCGAAAGGAGGAGCAGCAAAGCAGAAACCAGACAAATAAACCCCTCATTCGACTCACGAAACAAATCATGAGGATTTTTGTTCTTTTTCCCCGGAGCAGGTTTCAGCCAGGGCAGCGTTTCTTTAGGTTATCGATTAGCAATTAGAGAGGTGTTTTAGCTGCTTCTCGGCTGTGTCCGATACTCCCTCCAGAATTTCAATTCCACAAGAGCTATTTCCACCCGGCAGTGGGGGCCGGGAAAGCAGCACTGCCTGACCCCCTGCCCTCAGGCTTGCCAGAAAGCCTCGGGGAGGAGTGGGGAAGGCAGCACTCGGAAAAAGAAAAATAGTCTGGAAAGGAGAAGAAATAATCTCGGTTCAATCCAGCAGGAAGCTTCCCCCCATGGCTTTTGGGAAGGGAAGGATGCTCTCCAGCAGCTCCCTCCCTGAGGAGAGGGCTTGGGGTCACAGGGTGGTGTTGGACACAGGGCCAGGATGTGGGGACCTGCTGGGGCCTCTGTTACTGTCACCCACGGGGGGTGGCCCCACTAAATGCCACCACAATGTCCAACAGCTGTCACGGAGCAGCGCGAGGGGAGGCTCTGTGGGAAGCAGGCCAGGCTGGATGGGGCTTGGGGGACACCCTGGAGGATGTCCCTGCCCATGGCAGAATGGGCTTTAAGGTCCCTTCCAACCCCATCCAGTTGAGGATCCAGTGATTCCACGAGCAATGGAGACTCCCAGCGCCAGCCACAAACACCAGCACATTCCAGCCCAGAATCGATGCAGGAAAACCGCCAGAGCCTCCAAGGAAAGAGAGGCCAGACCCTTTCTTCAACAGCAATTTTCAAACCTTTTTATTTGGTTCCTTGTAAAAAGGGGAAAATAAAAGGAGGAGAAATAACAAACTGATTTCAGATAATTCACTGGGGCTCCGGGTGCATTGTAAATGTGTGCTCCAGCCAACCGGCAATTTGATGAATTTCACAGCCCGCTTTTGTGTCACTGCTTGCCGAGCACCATCCTCCACTGAAATTGTGGCTGCCTTAATGTTCTCTTTAGCACACGGCATAATTGCCCCCTGCAATTTGTTGCCTGGGAAGGTTACCAGGAAAGAAAGGAAAGGGAGAGAAGGACAACTTTGTTGGTGGGGGAGCAAGGGAGAGGGGGAAGAGACGAAGCTGATGGCGTTTGAAACACGATTTATTCCAGGGCAAGGGATGCCATTGCAGGAAGGCACAGGGGCTTCCCAGAGCGGGCTGATGGGGATGGAGCTCCCACAGGGATGGGATCCGACCCAGAGACATCCCTGTTCACCCTGTGCCCGAGGGGCTGGCGATGTGGAGCTGGAAGAGAAACGGCCGCACCAAAGGAGGAAGAAGAGAAGGGAAGGAGGAAATCCTGGCAGAAAAGCAGGAGCAGGGTGGGGAGGGGGCGGCAGGCAGGGGCGGCGCGGCGGCGGCAGCCAGTGTTTATTAATTTTCTGCTTGGCTGCGCTCGGTGCCACAGCTCCGAGATCATGGAGCCGCTCCACACTCTATTAAATAATTCAATCTGCAGAGAATCCAAGTGTGTAAGCGAACACTCTTATGCGTCTTAAAATTTAATTGCGGACCTAAACAAGATGAAGTGCAAGGAAGACATAAAAGATATGAAAATAGATGCTGCAGCTTTTGTTTCTCCGGCTGCTCCAGCCCTGCCCAGGAACCTCTCCCCATTTTTCACACGCTGCCGTTAAAGAGCCTGAGCCTCCTTCATCTGCTGCCCCCTCCCCTCTGCTATTTACAGCTGTGTTTGCAAGCAGCAGGCCTGCAAATCACTTAATATCCATTAGAGCAGCTCCATTCACCCTGCTGCCTCCTGCTCTGGCAGCCGTTCCCGTATAAATCCTCATGTTCCAGGGTTTAGGGAATCAACTGGGAGCACTTGCTCCGGCCGCCCCTTTGCCCGCTGGAGCCCACGGCCTCCCCCTTCCCAGGCTGGAGAGCATTTCCTTGCTCCTGCAAATCCTCTCCTTCCTTTTTGGAGGGAGCAGTGCCCCTCCACGCTGAGAGCCCGTAAACCAGCCCCGCTGGAGGGTGCAGGACAGGCGTGACCCAGGGCCTTCCTGCACAGGTTGGGTGGAGGGATGAGAGCATCCCACGCCCTGTGCCACAGCCCAGAAAACCTGGGAAACCATGGGCAAGGGCTCAGATTTCCTTTGGAAAGAGGGGTGAGTTCGTCTCTTGAGACTGGGGGGTGAAGGAGAACCCATCACTTGCAGAGGCTCAAAACCTGAGGCCCCAAACCCCGGCAGAAACCCTGGTGAGCTCCTTCCCAAGCCAGCCTTACATCTGAGGTGCAAACAACTGAGAGCAGCCCTGGAGGTTCCGAGCCCAGCTGTGAGCATCAGAGGTTTACTCAGAACATCTGCAAGTGCATAAAACACCTGCTCCTGCCCCAAAAGCCACACGCCAAGCTCGGGCCTGGTCCCACAGCCCCAACAGCTGGTCCAGCACTGCTCCCACCTGCTGCCAGAGCAGCTCCCGCGGGGCTGGATCCCAGGGAATGGCTCAGTTCTCAGCCAGTGACCTGCAAAGACCCCAGGAGGGGGGTTTGGGGTGCAAACTCAGGGCTGAGTGTCTCCTCTGCTGCACAGCCCTGCTCAGAGCTGCAGCGGCAGCAGCGCTGTGCAAACCATCCCCACAAAAATCACTCACACAGAGCAGCTGCATTTCCCTCTCCGTGCTGGCAGATCAATTACAGCCCTGGCTCGTGGCAGGAGCAGTGAGCTCAGCCCCTCCTGCACCCAAATTGGTGGAATTTTGGCTTTGTTATTACACCCAGGCTCGCAGGTGTATTAATGTAATTTCTTCTTGCAAAGGGCAACAAGTGAGACCTCAGGCTGCTTTGTCTTCATTTGCTCAGCTGCTGAGCATTTTAGGTTGTTCCAGGGGCTGGTGGGATGGGAACTGCCACAAAACCCTGCAAAGCTCCACAGCTTGAACCTCATCAGCTCCCCAGAAGAGATGGGGGTTTGCTGGGTGGGGGATGAGGAGCTGAGACAGCAAATCAATATCAATAATCAATAAAACACGCCAGCTTTGCTGCAGAACTCAGCAGGCCGAGGCACATTGGGACAGGGGACTGACAGCACCGGCTCCACATGGATGTCCCCAGTCCAAAATAATTGAGGGGGTCTCACCCAGCCCCCCACACTCCTCCCCGCCATCCCCCAGTGCCAGATCTGCTCCGACGCTGACAGTGATTGACAGGGGCAGAGCAACAGGTGAATTAAACAGGCGCTGCTGCCGCCAGCAGTGGTGCTAAATGTCAGAAAAGATCAACCCTGGCGTTCTCAGCGTGGCTCTGCTCCCGCCGAGCGAGGTGATGGAGTGGAAATGCAGCCTGCAGAGAGGGGAGGGGAGCTCCGGAGGGTGCTGAGCACAGCTTGGGGCCTCGCCAGGAGCTGTGAGGTGGGAGCCATCATTTTGGATCCATCAGGTCCAGGTCTGAGCCAACCACGGGAGCAGGGATCATCTCCTCCCCCTGGACAGGAGGGACCTGCAGAGGCACCTCTGAGCTCTGCTTTTGCAGGTGCTGGGTGTCCTCACTTCCCAGGCTGGGAGTGGTTCAGGACAGCAGCGCAGGTGTGAGATCTAACCCTAACCCTAATCCTGACCCACCGGCTGTTCCAGATGGAATCCAAGACATCCCAGTGCAACCAGCCTCCCAGGACCTGCCTGCCTTGTACAGCACCAGGAGCCAGGTAAAAACTTCCTGCATTCCACAAAGGATGTGCCTCTTCCCAGCTCCCTCTCCTTCCTCACATAGCACATTCCCCCAGGACAACCCGAGAGAAAATAAAATCTGTATTCCAAGGACACCGGGCCTAAAATAATGTTGTTTTGCTGTAGTGCCACTTTAAATCTCGAGCAGTTGAAAAACCAATTTGTGCTTAGAAACATTCAATTTGTTTGCAGGTGTTTTCCTCTTAAGTGGCACCGGGTAATCGGGGCTGGCAGGGGAGCCCCCGACAGGTGCCACAGGCCGGGGCACCAGCTGAGCCAGGGCCAGTGTGGGACGTTCCAGGAGAGTCCTGGGGCTGGAGCATTGGGAAATTAATTGGTCACATTAAACGAGTGGGGACAGAGAGGGGCTGAGCTGAGCATCCTCCAGCACGTGGTGTGTGGAGGGGAGACCCTGTTCCTGTGGATGTGGCGAGGGTGGAGAAGGACATGGGGGACAGAGAGGGACATGGGGACAGAGAAGGACACAGGGGACAGAGGGGGATGAGTTAGGGTTCAGCTCTTTGCCCACCTGAGCGTCAGGAGGTGAAAGCTGAAGGAGGGGAAAGGGGCAACGGTCCTGTCCTGCTGCAGGAGAGCTGCTGCCAAGGGCTGCCGTGGGATGGAGCTGCCAAAGCGTGGTCTGTCCACGAGATTTCCTCTTCCCAGCAGGAAGAGAGAGTGACTAACCCCAAACCCAAGCCATACATCAACTTAATCGATGTCCCCGACACCCGGCGCCCCCGTCCCTCACCTTGCAGCCGGTGCCCGGAGGTGTGAGGCTATTGATCCCCCGGATGCCCGTGTGATTGGAGTCCACAATCCAATGCCTGCCAAGTCCAGCCGAGCCCAAACCTCTCAAATCATGTTGACACGTTTAGGAGGTGCCGGGCGCTTCATCCTCCCCGGTCCGATATGTAATTATGTCCTTGTCACCGTGATGTAGGGGCTTG
>NW_008236763.1:1175319-1184485 GCF_000691975.1 Corvus brachyrhynchos | reverse complement strand
GGGGTTTGAGCGTTACTCACTTTCTCGCCTTCCTGCTGCCAGCCAGGGAAGGGGGGGAGCAGGTGAGGGCTGGAAATGCAGCATCTAACCCTGCTCCTTTCATTCCAGCCTGATCCCACCGGACCCTCCAGAGACTGCCAAGCCCTCCCCTCTGCTTGTGGCATCCTGGAACCTGCTGGGGAACCGGTGCTTCCCAGCCTCTCTCTCTCCCCTGGGGGCTCCAGGGCAGCCCAGGCACGGTGGGCACAGCACGGTGCCCTCTCCTGCTGTCACAGCCCGTCGGGCTGGAAGGACATCAGTGGGTTTTAGCACGGCACAGCCAGATCCTCACCAGGCTCATGCTGGGCTGCAGCAGCAGCCGTGGCAAATTCCGTCTCTGATTCCCTAATCCCTTCAAAGCCCTCGAAGGCTGCTTGGGAAGTTCCCACCAGCGGGGTGGGAGCTGGTGCTGGGAGCGGGGTGCTGGGAGGCAGCGGAGCTGCTCCTCTGGCTGATGTTCCCCCAAAGAGCACAAACAGTTCCCAGCAGCTCAATTCCTCCCCTCAGGGTTCGGCAAGCATAATTTTTCTTCACTAATATATCTTTTGCTTGATGAGCTGTCGATGGCAGGAGGATTTAATCTCCCATACCCTCGCTCTCTCCCAAATCCACTAAGGTGAAGGCACTTCATTACAGAACCACTCAGCTGTCCGTTCCTATCGATCACGCCTTGGCATGGGTGACCTTGGATCGATGAGCTGCCGATTATTTAGTGCCTGTTTGCCCACACCAAATGCCAGCAGCGCCAGTACCAGCACCTGCACCCAGCTCCAGGAAGGAGCCTGGCACAGCTCAGGAGCTCACAGGCAGGAGCAGGGACACACAATCAACTCATACACCAGGATTTGCCATCTGGGCACAATTTGTCTCTTCTTCAAGTGGATTCAGGCCTTGGGTTTGATGCTTCCAAGTTGAAGATCCGTGTCCTGCTCCCAGGGTCCATCCGGGGCAGCATTGCTCCGCTGCAGGGCAGTCCCACTCCCAGCTCCCTGGGCAATTCCCCACCACAGCTTTGCCTCCAGGAACCCAAGATTCCCATCAGAAAAAGGGCAGCGAGAGCCAGGACAGATCCAGTGATGAGAGAGGTCATCCCAGGGGGGTGACAGAGTCCCTCACTTTTCTCCCAGACCCAAACCTCTCCCTGTAACTCTCTGGTGATTCATCCACCTCCGCCACGTCCCCTGCAAGCAGTCACTGCCTTACTTTTTAATCAAATCCTTTGCTTCCCTTCCCTTCAGGAGCCAGAGCCATTTTTCTATTACATCCTGATTGATCAGGCCCTCGCCAGCCGCTGTCAGCACCGTCTTGGTGCTTCATTTCCCATCCCCACACAGCGGGCTGTGGGCTGAGCCCGCTCGCTCCGGCACCAGCAAACAGATTCATAAATGCACATAATTAAGAAGAGGAGGCAGCAGGAAAATTGATCCTACTTTTGATTTGCTGCCCCCAGCTGCAAACCCCGCATCAAAGGGAGGGAGAAGCCAACGCTAACCCCAGAACAGGGGGGAAGAGGAGGAGGAGGACACGGAGGTGAGCCCAAAATGCTGCTCAGCGCCAGGAGAAAGAGACTCCATCCTTGTGCTGTGCAAAAAAAAAGCAAGAGGAGAGTCTCCAGGGCGGCAGCGCTCCTTCGTGCTAATGAGCTGTTTTCCACTGTAAGAAACCGGGAGAACAAGCCCAGACTCTGCTAAACAAGGACTGTGGCTACGCCAGGTCAGAGATCAGCCACCCCCCGAAGAGAGCGCTGACAAGACGGTAAAAACACGGAATTAAACCTCTTTTCCCTCCTCCCTGCTCATCGCCTGGCAAATTGAACGGCTCCGATGTGTGCACTCGTGGCTGCAAAAGGCTCGGTGGTGCCTTGGGTGGCCTGGACACCCCTGGGATCACTCTGGGCTGGGAAGGGGCTTTGGGAGGGCGAGGTGTGCCTGTGTTCCGTGGGACAGCCCCAGGACAGGAGCCTGCCTGACCACTGCCAAACCCCCACACCAGGTGAAGACAGAGGCTGGACAAGTCCACCCTCACCGCTCTGTCACCAATCCCATCCCCTCTCCCAGCGCAAGCCAGGGACGGCTGGATCAGCCCCATCCCGCCTTTCCCGGCTGCTGGCGGATCCCTGCTGGCACGGAGCTGCCTTATCTGTGCTGGCACAGGAGCGCGGGCTGCCCTGCCATCAGCCACCAGCGGATTACGGGGGTTTATCAGTTTATTAGGGGAAAAAAGGCGCTCAGCAGAAGGGTTCTGAGACAGTGCGAGCGGCTGATAAGAGCCCGCCCGGCTCCTCGGACATCTCGGCCACGTCTGGCACATCACAGACAGCGGGACCCTGGCGCAGAACGGGCGCTCTGGGCACTGGGGGCTCTCAGGCTGCTCGGGGAAATCCAACAGCGCTGCCTGGATGGGCGGGGATGTGGGGGCGGCTGCCTGGAAGCACCGCCCGCTCCCCCTCCAGCGCTGGCAGCGGGACCAGGCTCCCAAACCGGGGCTGGGGGCTGCTCCCCCGGCTGCTCTGCCTGAGCCCTGGGTGCGACTCTGGGGTACGGAGCCCTCGGGGTCCTCAGGGAGCTGAAAATGACAAAAAAGAGCAAAAAACACGGTGAAAGCACCAAGGCAATGCCCGTGGCAGCACCAGTGGAAAATCCCCAGGAGGTTTTCATTTTCCTTCCCAAGTTTCACCCAAGTCCATCACTTCTCCTCCTCCTCCTCTCCTTTTTTCTCCTAGTCCTTTTAATTAACAGTGTAATGGAACTCAATCCATTCGCAATCTATTCTGGCAAGAAACCACCCTCCCTGGACTCCAAATGACCTGACTAACAGGGTTAGAGGCTATAAAAAGTGCCAGACAAAATTTTTAGCTCCCTCATCCTAATTATCTCCTCTGAGCACCACGACAGCGCCGTGACACAGCAGCACCGAGGCCCCCCCAGGCTGTGAGGGGGACACGCTCTGCCTGGGCACACTCCCTGCATTGCAAAGCTTCAAAAAGAAAAAACCATTTTTCCCTCAGGCTCCCGTAACACACAGCCCAGGGCGACCAGTGGGAAACGGGGAAGGGTGGGGAGCGAGGGGCCGGCAAACTGGGCGAGCTGGTGTTTGGCACTCTGAGGGTGAGAGGGGAACGTGGATAAATAGGCTGGCAGCTAACGCAACTTAGAGACAGACAGGCACAGCAGGTAAATAATGATAATGATCTTCTAACGAGCTCGCATCTGCGCAGCACCTCGCCTCCAACTGAATCCCGAAATGCTTTACAAAAAATAAAATGATCCCAGCACGGTCCCGCAGCCCTTTCCTGGTTTGTTGCCAGCACTGAAGGGGAGTGCGGGGAACGCTGACTCCTCCCGGGGCTCAGCTGTGCCCGGCTCCGGGCCAGAGCACCCTCGGGACAATTCCACAAACGCACCAGGACCTTTTTGGAAAAGGCCCTCCTGCACGGCATCCTCGGATTTTTTTCCAGCCGATTACCTCCCAGCTCTGGGAACCACCATTTAGGAGCTCTTAGACTGGTTCTTTTGGGATGTGACCTAAAAATGAAAGTTTTGATCCAGCCCTTGGTTTCCTCCCGAGCTTGGAGCAGAAGCTTTCAACGCACCTGGTTTAGGGCAACCTCTAAATCCTGATCCACCTCCAGGTTAATCACCCTCAGTAACCCGGAGCTGTTATCAACTCTCTGCGGGCTGGAATGGGTGTGATTCCCCAAGCTGTGGGGGAATCCCACCTCCACGAGCTTTGGAGTAAAAGGTGAGTGCTCAGGGCTCAGTTCCAGCCCAGCCCTGCTCTAATTTCCAACTCTATTTGTTCTATTGAGTGGTTATCAAGTTAAAAATGCAAGGACTATGGATTTCTTTCCAGTTTAAACATCTGAAAACAAATGTGCTAATGAGCAATCTGACCACTATAAAAATGATTACTGACAGCACTTCAAGGACCCAACTTTACTGCCTTCAAAAGCACCCAGAGCAGCAGAATGCAAGTGGCTGTCCCAGGGCCATCCATCCAGCCTTGGCCAGGGGGAATTTCCAGATGAATGCTTACAGGAGAATAAAACAGTCAGAGAGAAAGAAAGGAAAGCCAGGAATCAAATAATCTCTTGCCAAAGCTGCTCCAAGCCTCCTGCAACTGATTCATGCTTAAGAGGCCGGAGGATGAGATTTCCAGGTGCTCTGAATCTCTTCCACCAGTGCAGCTCAGCGTGGCAGAGAGCAACGCTCCGGGTGGGAAGGGACCCTCCTGGTCCAGGTGCAGCTTCACCAGGGGCTTTTCCTACCGGGAATTTCCAGGTACAGCCTCCCCGAGGGCTTTTTTCCTGCCAGGGATTTCCTCCTACACCCACCGAGGGGAAGGAGGAAAAGAGAAATTACAGAGCTACTGGGATCCAGGCTTCAGCTTCGAGGTATTGAACAAAGCCGTGCCCTTCCTCAGTGCCTGGTGACTGATGGTCCAGTTGGAGCTGCCCATCTGTTAGGACATAATCCTCACTGAAGGAACAAAGAGGGGCATTAAAAACCAAACCCTGCTCCATTTAAACACAGATTGGAGATTTATGGGCGTTTCAGCGGCCCCTTGTTCCTCTGGTGATTGCCCATTCCGGGCACTCTTTGTTTTCACAAACAACCGACCCTTCTCTCCGTGCCATCGCTTTAGCGCCAGGAAAAGGGACAGGTGCCAAAGACGAAGTTATTTAAGGCATCGTTTTATCATCCCCTGGAACGGACAGGAGGGACAGAGCCAGCCCAAGGCCACGATCCGAGCACAGATGGGATCCTCTCCCACGCCCTGGCACGGCCGCTTCTGCCCTGGCACGAGTGGAGCTGGCTCCGGGCATAGCAGAGCGCTGCCATGGGGACTCCCATCCCATCCCATCCCATCCCATCCCATCCCATCCCATCCCATCCCATCCCATCCCCCTGAACAGGAGGACGCCCACGGGCTGGTGAGGAATGCAAAGGTTCCACAGGGGACACATCGGCCTCATCCCTCGGGCACCGCAGGGCAGCGGGCAGTGCCAGGTCCCTGCCGGGAGCAGGTCAGGGATGAGGCTGTGAGCGATGCAGGGGATGGCACCGGTGACTCAGCCACCCCCCAGCGCTGACAGCCAGGACGTGCCACCGCAGCACTGCCACACGCACCGCTCAAAAGCTTTTCCTTCTGGGTGAGACTGAATGAGGCCAGGATTGCGGGAGGAGGAGGGGGAAGAGCAGGTCAGCTTCACCTCAGCTCCAAGGCGTGAGCAGGAGACTCCCACGCCGGCAGCTGGGCCAGAGCAGGCAGCTGGAAGCAGAGACACAGCTCAGGGTCACGTCCTGGCTTCGTCACCGATCTGCTGTCCCTTAGCTTCGCTCTCCTCCTGCGTTTGCCCTCCTTGTCCCTCCAGACTGCAGCATCTTCCACACCTGAGAATTCAGAGCCTCCCTGGTACGGACGGCTCCAGTCCGAGGAAGTCGAATCCCTGCAGTGGAATTGGTAACACAAAGAAAGAGGAAAATAAGGGGCAAGAACCTTCCCTAGGGTGGTTTCCTACCCATCCCTGAGAGCCATCAGCCTCACACAGAGGGGAACGGTCTCACTGCGGGTCTGCCCTGCGCAGGCAGCCAGGAGCAGCCAGAATTCCCAATCCCAGGGAAGCAGCAGCGCACGGCAGCCCAGCCCGATTCAGAGGGCACGCCAGGATAGAGAACACACTCCTGCCTTCAGATGAATTGGAAGTGAACCACGGATTGCTAAAAGCATGTCAGGGGATGAAAGTGGCTCTGCTGCTGACTAATTGGTGCTCAGGAGCAGCCCAGCTTTGGGTGGCTTTGCCAGAGCCACCGTGGGCATCCTCGCCCTGGCAGTTCCAAGACAGATTTGCTCTAAGCCCTCGTGCATTTGCAAGCCTGGCTGCTCCAGCCCCGCACTCCCGCTGGGAGCCGAGAGCCGAGGGCTGATCCCACAGGCTCTGAGCAGCCACCTGTCAGGTCCCCTGCCATGCAGAGAAAGTCGCTCCAGCTGCTCTGCCAGAGGCTCCCGAGGAGCCAACGCTTCTCCTGGCACCGACAGCCGGCTCAGCAGGGCCAGTGGGACCGGCAAACGGCAGCCACCAGCCCTGGCTGGCACAGGCACAGAGCCCACGCTGACAGAGCCAGAGGGGGCTGGGTTTAGAGTCACCTTGTCCCCAGGGGCTGAGACCGCAATCCCAAGAGCTTTTCAAACGCTGGATAAACCCTGCCCTCACGGCAAGCACGCAGGGTAAGGGAAATGGAAGAGCAAGAGAGGTTAAAATCCCTCCCGAGGGTCCCTGCACTGGCTGGGACTTTGTCCTGCCGTTCTGCCCAGGGCTGATCCCATCTCTCCTCTCCTTAGAGACCTCTGCCAAGTCTGGAGCTTCCCACAAAAGGCTGGGATCGGGCGTGTCAGGGCAGTGCCCAGCACCTCCCAGCCCTGCACCAGTCCAAACTCCAGCCCTCTGCAGATGAGTTCTGCAGAGGAAGCACCGAGTGTGGCACGGAGCATCCCCCGCACGTCAGCAGAGCGCAGCCAGTACAGCCCTCCAAGGCTCTGCTCCAGCCTCGGGGAGGAGGGGAAACAACTGCTTCCCTCTCATAAAACACGGATTTTATTAGCTAGGAAAGTCAAATGGTTTTGCAGGAGGATGAACACCAGGGAAAGCTGCCCACATTGGCCAGATGTGAACTACGAGACGCAGAAGCACCTCCCAGGCAGATGCAGCTCATCCTCTGAGGTGCTGCTCTGCAGAACATCCTTCTGCTCATCCCAGCAGCTTCCTTCAGTTTAAATCACCCACTCTCCGTCCCAGAGGGGTGCCCAGGCTGTGTCCTTACACCTGGGAGAGAAACGAAATCCAGGCGACTCCGAGCAGTCACGACAACTCCTCGCTTCCTCCTGACTCTCCCGAGCACCGGTCCCTAACAACTTCCCCACCTCATCCCGCAGTGCCCCTGTCCCCTTCCCCCGCGCCCGGCTCGCCAGGCTCCCATCGATCGGGGATGAATCAGGCGGCTCGTGGCGACACGGATCGCCACTTTTCACAAGTACCGCTCGCAGATCACGCAAACACATCCTCCCAGCAGAACACTTCAGAGAGCCTTCGCAAGCAATTAACGTCGCCGGGCTCCCGCCGGGGAGTGGGGGACATTAAAGGGAACGAGCTCTGTGCAACCACACAAACTCCGATTAGTTTGTTGACACCGGCAGATCGGTGCTTTCCCCTCGCTCGTGAGACTGCTCCCACTCCCCAGGGAAGTCTCCTGGAGAAGGAGCTGGGTTTGCTCCACCCACAGAGTCCTTCTCGGGGTTCTTTCCACACTCCGGTTTTGCCAAACTGGGGCTGATCTTTGGTTCCCAGCCCTGCCCACCACCTCCAGGCCGTCCTCACAGCCCCTATCCACCCCAGGAGAGTAGGCAGGACAGTCCCCATCCCTGGCATTCAGAAAATCTGGCTGTGCTCCTGGAGCTCAGCAGGACTCCAGCTCCCGTTGATCCCACAGGGATCAGACACCCTCAAATTCCAACCGGGCAATTCGTCTGAGCAATTGATGGGAAGAGTTGAACGTTCATTCCCTCACACCCCGTTCACCAGTGCCCCAAAGCCCCAGGCCTTCCTTTCTTCCCCTAAATCCGCAGGTTTGTGCCCTTCCTCCGTTCCTGGAGAGGTGACCTGCAGGGATCTGCTGCCCAGCGGGCACGGGGTGATCCTGCCAGTCCAAACACCAATAATTACAGCACATTTACACCCCGCAGCTTGCACTGAGCTGAACGAACTCATTTAAGTCAGCAACAACGGGTCAAGCCAACAGTAACTTGTCTCCATCAGGCCTCCGGAAGGGCCAGGGGAGCTGCGGGAGGGAGAAGCCCTTTTATCCTAATTAAAGCACAAGGTGGCAGAGCTCAGCTCCCACCTTTCCAACACCTTCCACCAAACTGCTTAATCACAGGCAAACGAGTTTCTGTAATTACAGCAGGAAGGGATTTATCTTGGGTCGCAGAGGTGGAGTAGCACGACCTGCAGAGAAAGGCGGTGTCAGCAAAGAGGCTGCCGGACGTGCAGGGGGTTCTGTGAGTCCCTAAATCCCTCCCTGATCCATTCCAGAGCCAGCAAACATCAGTTTCTGTATGCTCAGACTCCAGGGATTGGCTCTGTGTGCTGTCTGGCACCAAAGAACTTCTCCAGGAGGGAGCAGGAGCATCCCTGGGAAGGGAAGGATCCGTGGCACGTGGGCAGTTCCCTGCTCCATGCTCAGGGAGTTTTGCTCCTGGCTGAGCAATCCAAATCCAAATCTGTTTTTTCCTCTCAAGACAAATGAAGATGTTTTTTCCAAGCTGGAATGGGATTTGACCACTGGACTGATTTTTTTTCCTGCAGCCCTGTTCTGTCACAGCCTGAGAGAGCCACAAGGGCCATGGGGGCACTGAAAAGGGGCTCCTGCAGCAGCTCCCCCTCCTCTATATCCATCCCCTGCTTTTGCAAACAGCTGGAGAAAAGAATTCCTCAGCTTCACCAGGGCCTTGCCTCAGCAACCATGCTTAAGTCAATATTTATTCGCTGTATATGGCAACTTCAGTCGGGGACTCAGGAAAACAAACACTGCTGCACTCAGTGCCTGGGAAAGGCAGCGTTTGACTCAGCACCATCTCCAGCGACTTCCCAGGAAAGCTCTGGAGCTGGAGCTGCTCTTGGAACGCTCTGGAGCTGGTGCCGCTGTCACCAGCAGCCTGGGGACCTGCCTGAAGCCACCAAGAGCAACACAATGTGTGTTCCTCTGCTCAGGACTGGCAATTTAACCGAGCAGGAGGGGCTGCAGCCCCAGCCCCGTCTGATCGCTGCTGCACACATGCAGATAGGCACAACGGCCTCTCTCCGAAAGCTCAGCAGGATTTCTCCATCTCCACAGCCTCTCCAAGGAAAGCAGGGCACGGAATTCATTCACGACAGGCCGCCACAGAGTCCATTTCCCAGGGCCCGGCTCAGCGTCCCTCAAAATCAAGAGGAAAATCATTTCCCTCAAGCTCTGGGTTAGGAATTAAGGGCACGCAAAGCACTCGGGACCCAGAGCAAACGCAAGGAAGGGGCTGAGCGCTCCAAGCGCTGCCTGTCCAAGGCTGCCTCGCGCAGTCCGGCTCCTCCCGC
>NW_008236763.1:1172382-1175042 GCF_000691975.1 Corvus brachyrhynchos | reverse complement strand
ACCTCCACAGTCCCTGCCGTGCCAGGGCTGCCTCGGGCAGTCCGGCTGCTCCCGGCCACCGGAGCCTCCCCTGCGCTCCCAAAGTCCTGCCTGGCAATAGCCTGGGAGCTGCAGATCTCATCTCGCTTCCAGAGCACGCTCCCACAGCAGCACACTGGCTTTTCCCGACTCCGTCCCCTTCTTTGCCCGCAGATTCTTCCCTTCCCACGGGACTTCCCACCCCTCCCGGCAGCTTTGCCTGAAGGGCTGAGCCGGGTCTTGGCTGCATCCCCGGGAATCCCTGTGCGTGGCAATCCATGGGCTCGGTGGGAAGCAGCTCCAGCCTTTGGATTAGACTGGCAAGAGCATTAATTAAAAAAAAAAAAAAAAACCAAACCAAACTACTAGACCAAAACTACAACAGCAACAACAAAAATCAGGAGCTTCTGTTACACCCAGAAGCAGCAGGTTCATGCACTTTTGGAAGCACTTCTGAAAGGCAGATTAGATCGATGCAGAGATGGAAAGCACAGGCAGCACACAGGCAGCAGTCCCTTGTTTTATTCCACACAGCCTCACATTAAAAAAAAAAAAATTAAAAAATTCCCCTAAACCAAAAAAAAATTACAGTCGGGAAAGCAGAGCAGGGACAATGATTTCTTGATTTCCCATATTTTATTTTCCCCACCAGCGATTTCCAGATCAAACCCACTCGCTTTCCAAGGCCCAGCGGGGGCTTTTTGCCCCCCCAGCTCAAGCTGAGCTCTTTGACTTCACACCCGACCCAACGCGAGCCCCCCACCCCAGAGCTGCGATAGCTCCGTGCCCGAACCGGGCAGGGGGACTCCGGTTCCCTCCTCGGCGGCTGCAACAAAATAGAAACCAAAACCCAACCAATTTCATTTTTCTGGTCTGGGACAATGCCCCAAGTCCCGTCTGGAGCCTGTCCTGAGGACCCCGGCAGCGACCCCGCACTCGATGCTTTCCCCACCCCATTCACCCCCTCCACGCTCACCGGTGCGGGACTCGGTGCGTTAATTAAAGGTTAATGAACGTGCTCAGAGCACAGACATCAGTGCCCTCTACTGGGACCAGTCAGAAGGGTCTGTGGGGGAGCACTGGGCGCCCTGCGTAGCTCCCAGCGAGGGCTGGGTGTGCCCTGGCGGGGGAAGCGCCGGTGGAGGCGGGAGAGGTGCGGTACCGGCTCGGATGAGTCCTCCCCGCACGGGCTCCTTCCTCCCCATCCCCATCCCATCGCCATCCCATCCCCATCCCATCGCCATCCCATCCCCATCCCATCGCCATCCCATCCCCATCCCATCGCCATCCCATCCCCATCCCATCGCCATCCCATCCCCATCCCATCGCCATCCCATCCCCATCCCATCGCCATCCCATCCCCATCCCATCGCCATCCCATCCCCATCCCATCGCCATCCCATCCCCATCCCATCGCCATCCCATCCCCATCCCATCGCCATCCCATCCCCATCCCATCGCCATCCCATCCCCATCCCATCGCCATCCCATCCCCATCCCATCGCCATCCCATCCCCATCCCATCGCCATCCCATCCCCATCCCATCGCCATCCCATCCCCATCCCATCGCCATCCCATCCCCATCCCATCGCCATCCCATCCCCATCCCATCGCCATCCCATCCCCATCCCATCGCCATCCCATCCCCATCCCATCGCCATCCCATCCCCATCCCATCGCCATCCCATCCCCATCCCATCGCCATCCCATCCCCATCCCATCGCCATCCCATCCCCATCCCATCGCCATCCCATCCCCATCCCATCGCCATCCCATCCCCATCCCATCGCCATCCCATCCCCATCCCATCGCCATCCCCATCCCCATCCCCATCCCCATCCCATTCCATTCCCATCCCATCCCATTCCATTCCCATCCCATCCCATCCCATCCCATCCCATCCCATTCCCGGCACTTCCTCCCCGCAGGGCTCCCCCAGCCCCAGCACTCCACATTCCAGGCTCTGGGATGGAAAGGTCCCTCAGGGAGCACCGGGAGCACAGGGATGAGCCCGTCCCTCACCCCGAGCTGGGCTCCAGCCCCACCATCCACCCGGCCGGGCACCTCCAGCGCTCCGAGCTGAATCGGCTGTGACAGCGCTCGGGAAAAGCAAATCCCCGGGGAAAGGGAAGGAAGGGGGAAGGTGGGCTTTACAATTTATAAAACCACTCTCAGTTTGACTGCATTAGCTTTGCCTTAGGCTCCAAAACACAACGAAAGCCAAGCAGCGAGGAGGGGAAAGAGGGATTGGGGGGGAGAGGGGGGATGGCAACGAAGGAGAAAGCTGTAATTGCAATTGCTGGAATTCACTTTTAATGCTGGCTGCTGAATACAGTAAACACACTCTCAAGTCCAGGGAATAAGAATTGATTTTTCTCTTTTTTTGCAAGTGTTCCAGTGAAAAGCTTCAAATCAATCCTGTTCTGACAGACACTTTTTTGCCTCTTGGCCTCCAATTACTCACTCTCCACATCCACCCTTCCCAGATCTCACCTTCACCAGGCACACCTGATGCTGAAGGAGCACTGTTTGATCCAGAATCCCACCCTGCACTGCCAGTGGGGCCAGAGGGGCCCCCAGGGATGCAAAACCCCAGCACAAGAGGGGCTTTGCCTGCAAAACACAACTGGGGACAAGGGAC
>NW_008236763.1:1166159-1172147 GCF_000691975.1 Corvus brachyrhynchos | reverse complement strand
AGAGTGGGGACAAGGGACAGCGGGAAGGTGGGGGAGAGGAGAGGAGAGGAGAGGAGAGGAGAGGAGGTGCATGGGGGTGTGGGGGTATTTTTCCCTTGTCACAGCTCCATAACACCACGGGTGGTGTTTTGAGGGCTCAGGCTGAAGCTCTGGGCTGGACACAGAACCCACAGGAACTTTTTGGTTGTTGTACTGAACCTTCAGCACCTGCTGCAGAAACACCAAGGACTCAATCCCAGTGGGAGTCCCCTCTCCCACCCGCCTCCCACACACCCCTCCAGCTCTCCAGGAGCCACAGGATTAGGTACCTCCCCAACGTTTCATTTTCCAGCTATGGCTGAGCCAAGGCAAAAGGCTGGATTTTCATCCCAAGGTATTTGCAGCTTCCTGGCGATGTTTGGTCCCTGCCAGGTTTCCCAGAGGCAGGAGCTAAGGGGGAAGAGCTCTGTGGGAGATCCCAGAGAGTCCCACCAGCTGCTCAGTCCCTGCAGGAGATCTTCAAAGCAAGGGAAAAAATGTCACTTAGCCAGGGAACAACTCCAGGTTCTTTTGTAGCCTCTGCAGGGGGACAGCATCAGACTGCAACCTGAGCGTGGCACTGGCTTTGATTGTCTCCTGTGACTGAGGTGGGAAGATGTCATCGGGGTTTTGATGCTTCCCAGGACTCTAGCCCCTGCATGGCAGCGTTTTATTCATCTGCTCCACGAACAGAGGGAGGAATATTGGCTGGAAAGTCTGGATTGTGGGATAGGCACTGCAGGCCCCGTTGTCACACAGACAGGGAACAGAGTCTCCTATAAACTCAAGGTTTACTCAGTGGTCTCAGAGGTCTTTTTCAGCCTAATTGATTGCGTGATGATGAGGCAAAGCTGATTCTTTGTCAAGTTTTAATTCCAGGCGAGGCTTAAACAGCTTCTCCTCTGCTCCCGTGGCAGAGGGAAGCTCCAGCTGCCCGTGCTCATGGCACAATCCCACACTGTGCAGGCACGGTGGGACAGGGCTGTGCCAGGGAAATGCCACCCATGCAGGGGACAGAGCTGTCCTTACGGCCTGATCAAACACATCCTGCCAGAAAGCCACAGCTGACATTTCCTAGGACAAAACTTTCTCCAAAGCAGACACAGATGGAAGCAGACACTCACATCCCACAGCTCCTGCCACACGTGCTCTCCCTTTTCCTCCCTGTTTTCCCCACATGGATCAAGACCTCCTGGCACGGAGAATTTGCTCTCATTCCCAACACCCAGCACGAGGAAGAGTTACCGCTGCAGTGAC
Source organism: Corvus brachyrhynchos (assembly GCF_000691975.1). Taxonomy (NCBI): domain Eukaryota; kingdom Metazoa; phylum Chordata; class Aves; order Passeriformes; family Corvidae; genus Corvus; species Corvus brachyrhynchos. Next base: position 1,170,872 of record NW_008236763.1, on the reverse strand, counting down.
ATGACCTTCAGCTGCTCACAGCCCAGACATTTCCTTCTGACAGCTCCCACATTCACCCTCGAATTATATGTACTCTATATGACTGTTAAGAATAATCACAGTATTTGCAGTGGTGTGTTAGGCACCAAATTATGTATAGGCAAAGCGATTAGAGAGCAGAACAAAGCGGTTGTTCATGCAGCTAATGGCCAAAGTACCACTATTTTCCATCAAGACAATTTGCAGCCAGCGTAGCATCTTCTCACTCCCCAGCCAGGAGCAGCTTTGCGTGAAATCTTCAAAAACAACTCTGTTATCACAAGTCTCAACAGCAGAGCTCGGAGGGGGTTGTAACGGCCTTGATAGTCCTTAATTCTTCTCACCCCACCGCCTTTCCCTCCTGTCCCAAGTGCATTCCTCTGGGAGACGTGGCTGAGCGTTGCCGCAGCCAAGTTGTGTATCCAGCGCTTAATGGCATTAAAACTTCTGCTGACTCCCATCTTTAGATAAAAACCTGCTCTTTAGGTTTGTTTACTAAAAATCAAAATCAATAACCATCTCAGGTCACTGTCTTACAAGCCTTCACTCTCAGCCTCGCATCCAGATCCCTGTTTTCCAGGAAGATGCCAGAATATGCTCAAACCATGCACAAAATCTGTGTTTTCTACCTTTTCCAGAGTATTTTTGTGGGTAAAACCTTTGGGTTCAGGTCACCGCTGAGGTCCTCCCTCCTTTTTCCCATGGGTCTTGTCCAAAAAGCCAAGCACCTGCTTTCTAAAGCCTGCCCAAGTCTGAACAAGGAACCAGAAGGAACGAGTCCAAGGCTAGAAGGAACTCTCCTGTGCCAGGCCCTTGGAAATGAGATCCAACACAGTGATGACTCCATCAAACCAAGAAGGAGAATATTTTAATGGCAGATTGTCCCATGGGGGTAGGAAGGAAACACCAGAACTTCTAGGGAGATGAGGAATCTCAGGCTGGAGCTGATGAGAACCTGGGACCAAGGATGGAGAAGGTGCAGGAACTGCGGGGAAGGAAGTGATGAGGCTTTGGGAGCAGGAGAACAGGAATGCTGGTGCCCTTGATAGCTCTGGCTCCAAGGTTGATGGAGCTGCCAGGAGGTACAGCATGTTCTCTCCTATTGATCTATCAATGTCTGCTCTCCAGAGGAGGGATTACTCACTTCTGATAACACAGCAAGGTTGCCTCTGATGAAAATCAATGGCTCTGACTACCCAGCCTTCATTTAATTACATCACGCTGTAAATCCAGCGGGAGCAGAGCAGGGACATTCTCCACCAGCACCTCTGCTCCATGTTCCTCTCCCCAGTTCTGCACAAGTATCTTCCCGAGGTTATCAAGATAAATGGCCTTGATGAGCGGAGTTTTGCTGTCTGTTCTGTGGCCACGGAAAGGACACGGGGACTTCTCCGTCACCTTGGCCCACAGCTGGCAAAGCCAGCCAGCAAGAGAAGGACACCAGAGATGTGCAGGCACATTCCTGGCAATTAGCTTTGTGGGAAGGAGGATTGGATTAAGACTGAATGTGAGATCAGGCAGCTTTTTACAAGCTAAATAAGCAACAAGCAGTCTGAGAGAGATTTCTCCCCCTGTTTACAAGGCCAACCAAGGCCAGGTTAATTAATCTCTCTTTCCAGCTGCCCTCCTCACTAGGGCTTGTTCCTCACTTTGAGCAAAACACCCGAGACAGCTGCTCAGATCTCTCACATTGCAGGGTGATGAAAACAAAGGCACAGATGAAAATTGCTTTAGAGCTTAGCCTCTCGCAGACAACAAACGTGCCCGTGCTGTAATTAGGACTAGGCATGCAAAAAAAAGAACCAGATCTTTGACTGGTGCTTAACCAGGGATAGTAAATAAAAATAACAACAATCCCTTCCCATACACACAGAGCACACACAGAGGCACAAAACCAGGCAGGCCTATTTTCCTGCAGCTCACAAAAGAGCGTGGTTCATCTCTCTTGATCCTCGCACAAAGGCAGATCCCAGCACAGGCTGTGGCTCTGTGCATGCTAAAACCCGGCAGCGACGCCCTATCAAAACAAGGCATTCAAACACACTCTGCTGCCCCTGGGGAGAGTTTATACCCAGCACAGACACGCAGCCAGCGGCGGTTCATGAATCGCTCAGAGCTGTTCAACTCCAGCAGCCAGGGCTGCAGTGCAGAACATCCTCTGAAGCTGTGGCACAGCCCCTGCCACGCTCCCAGCCAGCAGCTGGACATGCCAGCACTGCCATTGGGAGCTGCCCTGCCTCCTCCTCCCCCTCCTCCTCCTCCTCTTCCTCCTCCCCCAGACACGGTTTAAGGCAGTTGGTGGCAGAGATAAATTCTCCCGTGTTTGTTTCAATGAAAAAGTCCCAATGTTTTCTTTCCCTCGCCATTAACAGCACAATCAGAGCCGTGAGGCCTCAGCCAGCCCTCCCCACACAAACACCCTCCATCCTCAGCTCATCCCAGCTCCTTTCCCAGCACTTACGCAGAAAACAGAAGGCGAAAGCCCAGCAGGCACCAGCAGCAGACACTTCCACAGCCTTGCAGTTAAACCCAGGAGCTGTGGTGCTTTAACACAGCTGGCAAACATCTGTGTGCGAGTCTCCTGTCTGGGGAGAGCTGCGGGAAGCTAAAAACCCCGAGTTTACTGGGGTTTGGGTAATGGGGTTGATAGGCAGCAGGATCTATCTGGCTGTCCAGGAACCTCAGTCAGCACCAGGCTTTGCCCTGTCCCAGGAGAACATTTCTGCTCTCACCAACTCCACAGACAGCAGCCACAAAAGGCCAAAAAAACAGGCCAGAAAGTGCAAGAGCTCTCCTGGCTCGGCTGCCTGGCTGTAGGAGAGCCTGCAGGTCCAGCAGGGCTGGCTGAGCATCTCTCACAAGAGATGTCTCCCTTCCTCCTCTGTCAAGGTCTCCTCTCCAAGCATGTCCTCTCTGCCAGCTGGGCACGGCTCTGCAGCCAGGCTTGGAGCAGGAGGCAGGTGCCAAAGCCTTGAGTCACCAGGCTCAGAGCCCTGCCAGAACCTGGGGACACAGGGAAGGAGCAGCCTCCGTGTGTGCTCGCTGCTCCTCAGGATCCAGACGTCATCTCCAACCCACTTGCTGAAGGCTGACGCGTTCTGGGGAGGAATAAGACACCCTTAGGAACAGCTCTTCCTCCTCAGCAAGGGTGTCCTGAAGGAATTGCCAAAAATATGTTTTTCTCAGAGTTTTTGCGAGGGCTCTCCTGGCAAAAGGACAGGCTGCAACCCCAGGGAAAGGGGCTGTGGAGCCAGGCAGTCATCCTACAAACACGGGGGCAAAACGCTGCCTGGTCAGGAGTGGTCAGCAGGTTTCACTTGGAAGGATTATGGCAGAGATTCTCAAGTGAGGGCTCTCTAAGGAAAATGACAGGGCAGGGAAAAACACCCTTAATTTCTAGATTGTCTTATTTCTTAGCCCCGTTGCTATCAATTGCTTTGAGATACGGCCACGGATACCAGCAGACAACTTGCACTCCTTATCCCTGGCTGTGGAACAACCCTAGAACAGGGAAACTGCTCCTGGCCCAGTGACCTCGGAGGTGAACTCCACTTTCTCTGCTGTCAACAGAAAGACTGAGCTCGGTTACCAACAGCACATTCCCAAGATTCTTGCCTCAAATGTGGCTCAAATTGGCTAATGCATTAGGAGATTACTGGGGTGGAAAGGGCAGGGGAGATGGACGGTATGCAATCACAAGGGCCTCGTTTCTCCTGGAAGCTCTATTAATGGACAAGGAGCCCTTCGGCATAGAGATAAGCCCCAGGCAGAGGGTAGCAGTGAGGAAGACAGAAGGAAAGTGCCTTCTGGGATTGATCCTTCCTGTTCCACTGGCACCTTGTCCCAGGCCTTCCCTGCATCAGCATTCAAGGGGACAATTCCCTGTCACACACAGCAACAGCTGACCGGTAATTAATCCCAATGCCAACACTGCCTGAACCTCTCCCACTCCTTCCACGTTAATTTATTGAATTTATTGCTGTATCATTGCCAGACCCAGTTCTCTCCACGCAACTGCAAAGGGGAAAGATCTGGAAGTTATCCCAGGGCCCTGTAAGACAGGAAATCACTTCCCACGTCCAGTCCTGAGGCTCGCTTTGATCATGTAAACACACACAAATCAATTGGCTGCAGGATGGATGCCAGAGGTGGGTGACAGGTATTCCAGGGACCCACAGTCACGGCTGCTGGAGCCTCTGCACCAGGAAGAACATCCCTTATCCTGGCTGACTTTGATGGAGGGATGCCAGCTGGCATCAGGGATGATTTATCCCTTGTCACACAGCTCCTCTGCAGAGCTCGACAGCAGCACTGGGAACACTCAGGCCCAGGAGCAAAGTCTCCTTAAGTGGATTCAGCAGACCTGGGTCAGTTCTCAGCTTCAGGAGCTCCCGGCCTGGGATGGCATGGCCCAGAACGTGGCACAGCTCAGTCTGACTGGATTTAGTTCAGAGCTCCACACTCGCATCCTCTGCCGTGCCGTTTCCTTCCTCTGAGCTCTTCCAGCCAAGCTTGTTAAGCCTCATCACAAACTGTAAACCTCAAGCCCGAGTTCCACCACCGCCCCAAGCTCACCACCCAAGCGTCGGGAGATTTCTGCATGACTCCAGCAAATCATTTAATCCCTGTACCTCATTTCCTCCGAGGGATCATTCCACCTCTGTTTCTCAATCTCTGGGATAAAGACCATCATCA
>NW_008236763.1:1164942-1166122 GCF_000691975.1 Corvus brachyrhynchos | reverse complement strand
ACAGGGTCCAGCCACGATGGAGATCCAAATGCTGTCCCTGCTCCCCTGAGGAGCCACACCAGCTGAGGATTCATTCCCCAGTGACTTCTCCCTGAGCTCCAGCTCCCAAAGGCTGCTGACAGCACACGTGCTGCCGCGGCACGCGGAGCTGACCGAGCAGCTTATCGCCTTCTCCCTGGCTTATTACACCTCGGCAGCTTTGTATCTGGGAAAAAGGAACACTGGGAGCCCATCTCAGCGCCAGCTCTCGAGCAGGGCCCGCGCGGCTTTGAGAGCAGAGAGCTGAGATAAACACAGGCCCTGCTTTGTCAGGGGCTCTTTATCTCCCTGAGGGGTCTGTGCAGGCAGGGCAGGAGCGCACAGATATCTCACCAGGGCACTCAGGCTCTGTTCCAGCAGCTTTCCACAGGGAGAAGGTTTCTGTTCCCAGAAGAAAAGGCAGGTATCTGTCAATACCCTGAGTGGGGTCCCCAGCCCCTCCCCCAGGACGGACAGCACCCCAGTGGCTCAGCGTGCCAGCAGTCCAGGGCAGCAGAAGGATTTGGGGGGTGAACTTACATCCTCAGCTCGCAGGGGAGTGCAGACACAAGGGCAGACTCTTCTTCCCCTGGAGACCCCAAGGAAAAAATCCCTGTGGGGATCATGGAGGGGGGGCAAAGCTGGGGCACAGCAGTTTGGCCAGGGCTGCTGAGCAGAGGTGGCAGGAGCAGGAGCGGGTCCCTGTGCCCTGTGGGGTGCAAGGCCGGGCCATGGCAGCCACGCTGTGCTCGCTCGGGGGGAGGAGGCCGCAGCTCCCTCCTCACTCCCAAAGCAGCTCCGGTGCCGACTCCTTTCTCCACTACACAAAGACGTCAGCTCTTGGTGACACCGAAATTGCGGTTTAGGGGAGCCCTGTACCTGTCAGGAGACAAAGCCCTGCCCCTGAGGTTGCCCCCAGAGCTCTGCAGATGGCTCAGGCACTGCTGGTATGGGGTTTGGAGGTGTGGGGAGGGAGAATCCTCCTCAGCCACCAGCAGCAACCAACGGCGCCGTGGTGGAAGCAGCGTGTGAAATGCATGGAAATGGAAATGGAAATGGCTCCACTCCTCCTCAAGGATCCTCTGGCAAAAGGGCTGGGAGCTCACAGCCTCTCCTGCCTGCTCCGTGCCATGACCTCCAGGAGGAGCGGAGAGGAGAGGAG
>NW_008236763.1:1160978-1164664 GCF_000691975.1 Corvus brachyrhynchos | reverse complement strand
GAAGGGAAGGGAAGGGAAGGGAAGGGAAGGGAAGGGAAGGGAGGGGAGAGGAGAGGAGAGGAGAGGAGAGGAGAGGAGAGGAGAGGAGAGGAGAGGAGGAGTTGGGATGGCCCAGCCTCAGCACCGTGTCCTGACCCACAGCTCTGAGGTCTTCCCAGGACACAGCTCACATCCCAAAGGAGAGGAAGATGAGAATGCAATGCCATGGCCAAGAGCCCTGCCTGGCCCTGCCACAGGAGCTGGAGAGGGAAAGGATTTAACCCAAGGTGGCCAAAGGCCTCAGATTTAACCCAGGCAGGCAGCAAAATTCAACCACGTTCAGTGCTCAGTGGGGTGAAGGCTCCAGTCATCAGCTCAGCTTTGGGCCAGGGAGCCTGGCTTCCCTCTTTTAGCTCAAACTCAGTGCAGACTTCACCTTTCCTCCTCTAGCATGGATCAATCCATGGAAATGAGCTCCAAGACACAGCACATTGTTGGAATACGCTCAGAGATGCGGTTTAAGGAAATCAACGGCATCCTGGAGCCCCAGGCAAGCTCCCTGCAGAGAAAACACCAAGGTGGTGTAAAGCAGCTTCTTCTTTTTATTTTGGACCCCCTCGGGCTGAGGGGAGCCGGGAGGTGAGGGCGGGTGGGTACCGTTCAGGGGGCACTGCCCCACGCTGGCATCACCACCACAGCCTCAGCCTGCAGGTGAGCCCCCTGCCCCGACAGCAGAGCACACAGAGGGAGTGTTTCTAATTAAAAAACCCTCTGAAAGCTGCTTCGGAAAGAAATAATTTAAAGAAAAAAAATAATTAGGGAAAAAAAAAAAAAACACCATATCTCAATTGCGAAGTTCCTGCTGGAGCCGTTTCATTTCCATTTTGCACCACAATAGGAGGAGAGCAAACAATGGCTGAGAGGAAGCAGCCTGATTGTGGGGAGGAGAAGTGCCACGCTCGTTTTTCATCAAACGTGGGTGAACCCGATTTAAAAAAATAGAAAAAAATAGAAATATATCAATTTGCTCACTTCATTATCTCCCCCCCTCCACCAAAAAAACATCCCCTCAGGACAGCTCATTGCAGCTCCTTCCCAGCCTTGCTCGCCCACAGCCTCAGACCTGCTCAGGCTTCTTCTCTCCCTCCTTCCTCCCCAGACTGGGAGATGTGGGAAGGAAAGGGGCATTCCAGGGCCACCATCCCCAGTGCCACCAAAGGGCCACCTCTGTCAGGCTGGAGCTGGGGAGAAGTGCTCGTCCCACCCAACAGCGGCGAAGAGGAGGGGAAGGAAGAAAATTCCGCCGGCATCACTTCCAGCAGGGCCGGGAGGGCCTCCCTTGCCAGCCGGGCGCCTGTTCAGGGTGACAGCTCCGGGTGACAGCGATCGGAGGGGATTCACCACCGCCGCTTCCAGCGTTCCCATGGCGACGGGCGCTCGGTGCAGCGTGTGAAACACTCCATTCGCTTATTGATTGAGCCGCCGTCAAATTCAATCACAAGTGAAAATGGATTTTTTAATGCGACTATTAGCTGCTTTTGAAAGGCAAATTGAGTTCAGTTATACCGAGTCAGCCATCAAAAAACAATTTGCCATCAGCCAGACGGGCCGGAGAGGAGCCCGGCCCGGAGCAGCGGCCGCGCGCCCGAGGATCGGGAGATCCGAGACGGGAACCGAGGGGAAACACGGCTTTTCCTCCTCCAAAATGCACTGCGTGAGGAAGGCGAGGCACAAGGCTGGGCTTTGAGGGGCTGGCATGGACACGGCTCCTTGTGGGATCCGTGGTTGGAAAGGAGCAGGGGGTTCAAGGAGCGGTTTTCATCAAAAACCCAAGCGGGGCTGCAGGACAAGCACGGTGGAGGCTGTCCCCAAATATTGGGGTGCACAAGGGGAGCCAAGCGAGAAGGACACACAACCCACGGTGCTGTGGTGAAGCCCAGGCAGTGCCACCCCCTCCCTGTGCCACCCCACAGCCACCACAACCCAACAGAGCTCATTTCCTTCCAGCCGCTGGAAAATAAGACTTTTCCCTCGCTGATTAGGGAAGAAGATTCTCATTACTGTGTTAAGTGAGGATCAATATCGCAGCCAAGTCTGAAATCAGCCCTGTCTGGCGAGGTGCTGAGTGCACCAGTTTCCCCAGTTTGGGGTTGAGCAGCATCTCTGGGGAGCATCCATGGCTGGATGGAGATGGAGGAAGGAGGTGGGACAGCACAGAGCAGTTTTTAACTGAACTTGAAGTTCAGACAAAACTCTGCCAGATGTGGGAGGACTTGCCTGTACGTACATGTTTATAAATAAAACCCTCTATGCATTTAAAAATTCACATAAAAATAAATACATGTTCCCCCTACAGAACTCGAGGATTATAACGGAGCCCATTAATTATAAACCAAATATTTTTAGACTCCCTGAGAAGCCTCCAATAAATAAATAAAAATCCAGCTTCACTTTGGGCTGCCACCTTTCCTGATTCTCCTCTCAACCCCACAAGCAAACTCACAGGCCTTATTAAACACTTGCAGGAGCAGCCCTGGAATTTCTAGAGCAGCACAATCCAAAGATCTGCTTTCAAAGAGCCTCTGCTTCCCGCAAAGCTCCAGCCCAGGCTAATGAGAGCTTAACCACATGTTTGTGGCGGATGAAATAGTATCATTTTGCAATTATTATCATTCAAACATTATTTATTTAACCCGCAGCCACATTATATTGACTGCAGAATTGCTGTCATTTTTACTTTTGATGGCTCTCTTATTGAGCTGTGAGGAATTGTGTTCCGTGTTCCCAGTGTGGGGGAGGCTTTCCCTGCTCCCTGACCCTCTCCCCAGCCAGGTCCAAGTCTCTGCCCCAGAGCTGGTGGTGTTTGGTACCAGAATCCCCCAAAAATGGGCATTTTCCCATCTTTTCCTCTGCTTCACCTTCCCCCACTGGCCATATTTGGGGAATTAATCCATTCTGACCCCCAACACAAAGCCCTGTGCACCAAAGAGTTACAGATGAGGACAGAAGGTGGATTTGGTGTCACCCCTGTACCCTCCCAGCAGCTCTGAAAGCTCCTTTGTCAGAGCTGGAGAGGGGAGGCAGCAGCTGAGGAACTCCATGCACCCCAGGAAGTCCAAATGTGGGGATAACAGACAGCCTTGGGCTGAAAACCCTTCTCCAAGGAAGCAGCAGGATGAGTCCCAGCCAGCAGCCCTGGGGTTTGCAGCAACACAAACACCAAGGGGTGCACGACTCAGGATCTGAATGTCAGCAGGCTAAAAAAAAAAGCCTGCCCTCCCTCTGTCTCCTGGCCCTGGTTCTTCTCCCACACGTCACTCTCCCGAAGCCTTGCAAGATGTATTCACACAACAGGAAATCCAACATTCCCCTTCGCCTTCTTCTTTCTTTCGCTCCTTTAATTTTCCCCAAATGTAAATGAGGAAGTCATCTTTCCTCTGGGGATGAAACATCTGCCTGGAGAAGCTTGCAGTGCAATGCAACATATTTTGATCACTGCTCCATCTAATTACAGAGAAGAGAAGAGAAAAGCCACAAAGCAGGGTTTGGGACTGTTTTCTTCCCCAAAACACAAGGCATCTGAAAAATAATAGAAAAACAGCAGCACTGACAATCAGAGCAGAGGCAGCTTCCCCATCAGCCTTGAAAAACAGCACTGGAATACAGAACCTGCTTGGAAGGAGAGGGATTGCAGGGTGAGATAGGGA
>NW_008236763.1:1152920-1160647 GCF_000691975.1 Corvus brachyrhynchos | reverse complement strand
GGAAAGACTAATTGCTCGTGCCAAGGACACGTGGGAATGCAATTGGAATCTCAGTATCCTCAAAGCCGGAGGCTGCTCCAGCCAGGCCAGAGCGATCCAGCTGCACATCCATCCTTTGGGGCTCACCAGGGTCGCGTTCTCGCAGCTCCCTCACACCCACTCCAGAGCACAGGGGAAGGAGGGACGTGGGGGGAAGAGCCTTGAAGAGCAACCCACGGTCACAAGTTTCAAGACCCACCAAACACTTGGCGTTCAGGAGCCAAGATGCAGAAGGAGCAAAGGCTAGAGCTCCAAACTGGGATGCACTGGCTCACCCCAGACAGGGACAGCAATTCTGCTCCAGAAGCAATTCCAGGCTCTTCCAGAGAAGCTCTGGAGACGCTCAGACCCAGCTCCAACCTGGCACCTGCAGGGGCAGAGCCCTCGCATTGGCCTCGGCTCCTGAAGTGACAATGGGAGAGGCCTCAAAGGCACAGCAGGCAGCACCACCCACACCCCTCGGCGTTCCAGAGGGGCTGATTGCTTCCCTTGTTTATCTCTGAAAAAATTCACCGTGAAGCACTGGTGGGGCGCAGCCTCCAGCCGCTCGAGGATGTTGCTCGCTGCGGGTGACGGAGCTTTTAGGAGTTCCAAATAAAGCCCTAATCATAATCGTTGCTGTTTCCCTGTCTTGCTCTTCAAGCTCAAAGGGAGTCCATGGCTAAGCAGCAACAAACAGCACCTCTAACGAGACCTTGCATGGCAAGGAACCAAGCCCAGCACCGGGGGAGCCTGTTCAGCAGCCTCGCTGGAGGAGCACTGACAGGTTGTTTACAGCAGCTTTCAGAAAGGCAGTGCAAAATAAACAGGAGGCTACCTGCCTTCCACCCTTCTCCCACCCGGATTTCCAAGGGAAAACTTGATTTCCCTCCTAAATGTTTCAAGTTTCCAGAGGAGGAAAACAAAACGCTGCCTGTGATGAATGGAGGTTGGCAGCTGGTGGGGACAGGTATGGCACTTCAAGCCGTGGGAAACCGGCCCGAAACATTCAGGCACCGCAAGGAAACAAAAAAGCTGATGGGAAGGATGCCCACAGACAGGCAGGGGGGTCCCAAGCCCCCGTTTTTCTTCACAGAGATTTGTCAGCAGCGTTCTGCTGGCAAGCAGGCCCCCGTCCATCCTGCCAGGCAGCTCTCTTCCAAAACAATTGCTCCGAGGATCGTCCTCGCCGTTTATTATCCTGCCTGAGCGTGAAGACACACAAGTGAGCAGCAGGTGCCTGTCTGGAGCCAATGGCGCGTAATGGTTTAATCCAAGTCCATCTGCACGTGGAGAATGGGCTGGAAGAGCTGGAGCCTACCGAGCTCATCACTGCCACCAGGAAAGCAAATGGATCCACTTCAAAATTGTGCCTGCCACAGACAGCCCGAGCTGCTCCTGAAAGGTCACATCCCTCCTCAATGCGGGTTTAATCCAAGTCTTGTCTGTCAAGGAGAGAGAAAAACACAGCCCTGGGGCTGTCCAAGATGGAATTAGTCCTCCGAATCCTCCCCTGCGGGCACAGGCACGTGGGCATGGAGGGAGCTCGTTGTCACCTTGGCGGAGCGGTGTGTGCTCCCTCCTCGAGTGCAGCTGGTGCTGACAAGGTCAGAAGCAAGAAGAAAACTCACCCTGGGCTAACGGGAGGCAGAGAGTCGGAAGATTAGTCACCATCCCGAGACCCGCGTTTCCTGGGAAATAAAGCAGCTGACAAGGGGTGGAGGACATGAGAGACGCAGGACGGTGTGGGATTCCAGGCTGGAATTCAGCCCCTGGCTCTGCCCCAAATCCACACAGCCTCTGCTTCCCTCTCTGCACGTCCTGATTCTCCTCGTGCTCCCCAGCTCCTCTCAGGACACTGGGAGCTCTCTGGCGTTTGCCGAGGGCAAGTTCTTCCAAGCACAACCAAAATCCCCAAATCCCCCCAGGGTCAAAGGGAACAACTGGCCCTAACCCCTCCCAGGACAGGCAGACAGAGAGGGGCCCGTCCCCAGCTATTTCTGCCGTCTCCCAGGACACGGGAGTGTTCCCAAGCGGATGTGTCAGTCTGTTTGGATCATCAATGTTTGCCTAAGCAAATAGCTCGGAAAGCTCCACAAATAGCAGGAGGGTTGGTTAATTGGGAAGAAGGCAGAGAACCAGAGAGCAAAACACACGCAGGCAGCACCAAAGGCGGGGAAGAGCACGGCTGAGGGGATCTGGCCACCCCAAGGGCACGTTTGCCCTCCGTACATTGTTTTCTCCGGCCCGGCACCACTGTCAACAACACTTTCCGCATATGCAAATAGGACCATACTCCCGCAATTACACGGCAATCAGAGGCAAATTACATTCTTGCTGTTTACTTTCAGTGTCCTTAATTAATCCGGTTATTAGACGATTAATGAAGCTTGTTTGGTGAAAAACTCATAGCATTTACAGCTCGAGCTCACGCGTGCAGCCGGCTGGCATCTGGCTCCGCATCGGCACGTGGGGCTGGAGGCAGCGCGGCCAGCGCCGGTCGCCAAGGCCAGCAGAGCGGGGTGACACCGGCCCCGCAGGGCTCGGAGTGGGGGCTCAGGGCTTGGCTTTTCCAGCCGTGCCTCCGCTCCAGGAGCCCAGTCCTGCAGCTCGAGCCAAGCGCCAGCTCCCAGCTCTGTCTGGAGACACAGCCCCCGCCTCCCTGCTCCTCTCCAAAGGCAGCAGGACCCACACCGGCAGCTCCCACCGCTCTGGAAGCTGCTGGAGAAGGTTCCCAGCCCCGTGCGGCCGCTGGCCCCCGTCATCCCTCTCCTCAGCCGGCTCCCAAGGCACCCTGCCCTCCCCAAAGGTCACCCCAGCTCGTGTTTGGTTAAGCTGCCGATAATGAAGTGGCATGTTCATCTAATGATCAAATTGCTGCACCACGAGCATGAAAGGCTGAGGAGAACTAATTAAGAAGCTCATTTGCATACTCCAGCGTTTCCGGTGCACGTATGGGGTTCCCATAGCAACCGGTACAAAAGCTGGTGATGGTGTGTGGGTTTTAGTGGGTTTTAAGTGCTGTTCCTTCCCTTTGTCATCCCCTGCAGATCACAAAGGCTCTGCGAGGAAGGTGCGCTGACACCGGGCTGGGGAGGGGCATTTCTGCCCAGCAAAGCGGGGGGACAAACGAGCTGCGAGCGTAGCAGGGGCTGAGCCCGCTCCCAGAGCCACCAGCTCAGGTATCTGAGAGGGGAGCAGGGATCTGGGGGCTGAGGACGCTCTTGAACAGAAATCCCTGGCCTGATCCTGCTCTATCCAAAACTCTCCTGAGTCGCTTTGGCCTCAGCTCCAGAGGGAAGTTTTGCAGGAGACTGCACCAAAACCCGCAGCATCCCTGAGCCCTGGGGAGGAACCGGCTGCGGGGAGCTCAGGGTAACGCCTGCAGCACCCGGGACACGGGGACACTGTGGGATGGGACCCTAAATGCTGCAGCCCAGTGTGGGAAGAAGGAAAGCAGGAGCAGCCAGGTGAGGGAGTCAGCTCCAGTCCCAGCAGGTTCCCCGCAGTGCGGCGCAGTCCAGCCCCGGCTCTTTCCATCATGTCACTTCTCCTAAGCACCAAGATTTCTTTTCTGCTTTGTATTTCTGGCAAGAAACCTTTGCATTTAGATAAGGAATAAAGCCTGGAATCAGATCTGAACTCTGCAGCAGAGATCAACATTTTAATGAATTAAATATATTCCAAACTAAATGTAACCTCTTAGCGCTCACATTTTTGAGTGAGACTAACTTAAAGAAAAAGCCAGCAATCCAACTCATTTCAGCTCTCCCTGGCTGTGAACTGGCCACAGGCCAATCAATTATCTTGAATTTATTCGTTATTCAACTTCCCTCCAACAGCCAATTTCCAGGCTGTGAATTGCAGGTGAGCGGCTCCTCCGGCCGCGGCTGCGCTCTCATTCCAGACCAGTTTGCAGGCACTGGTTTCACTGGGCTGCCCAGCAGCCTGGCCCGGGGCCACCAGCGAGGCAGGACACTCCGGCTGGCACGTTCAGCGGCAGACAGCGCCGGGGGGGCTGGAGGGACAGGGGCTGTTTGACATCCAGCAGCAGCGTTTACAGATGCAAACAGAGCCCGAGCATCCCCCGAGGGCTGCGCAGCGCTGTCAGGCCTGGGAAGAGAATTTAATTCCTCCCTGTTAATTCGAGGCTGCGCAGGGAGGGCAGAGCTGCTCCGGCAAGGCGCGTTTGGTCGCAGGGAGCAGATGCTGCGGCTGAAGGAAGCCCTGAATGCCCACAGAGCTGGGAAGGGGAGTTCTGGAAGTGCGGAGGGCAGGGGTGAGATCTCGGCTGTGCTGCCCCAGGCTCAGCCCACCCCAATTCCAGAGCCTGGCGCCTGGGGGGCAGATGAGGGAGGAGAACGATACCAAGGACCAGCAGCGAGGCAAGAGAGGAAGCCCAGCTGGTCCTTCCTGCAGCCCCCACCACGGTCAGGAGCCCCAGAGCTCTCGCCCCTCCACTTCAAACACCTCACCTCGCTATTTCCCACTCAAACCAGGAGCTCTTCCTCTGTCCCCAGCCTACCCAGCATCCTGGAACGAGCTCCAAACCCGTCAAGCTGGAAGAAGTCCCCTTGCCCGTCCAAAGATTTCTCCTCCCCTAACATTGTTTTCATTTCCCCCTCCCCCCCGTTTTTTATTCTCAATAAAAACATAATTACAGGCTTTTAAAAAAAGCAAATTATAGTGACATACTTTAATTATCTCCAAGCAATGGAGGACTAAATTACACAGTCAGGGAATCGGAGGTTACCTAAAAATAAAAGCAAGAAGCTTCATTAAATGCTAATTGCAGCTTTCACCACTGAAGTGAGATTTCAACACAGACCACCACTGACTCACTGGGCCCTACAAGAGAACATTGGGGCTGGGGAGAGACCCTGAGGTACACAACTGGTGCCTCCATCCTGGCTCCAGCCACAGGGATTGCTCCAACGGGAGCTCCAAAGGCCCCGCTCTGCTGCTGGACCTTCCCCAGCCACAGGGTTGGGTGCTTCCACCTCCCTCCAGGGCACCCACTGTCCCCTCAGCCCCACTCAGAGGCACTGCCCACCTTCCCAGCAGCTCTGAGGGGCTCAGCACAGCTCCTCCAGTGCTTTGGAGCAGAGGAATGAGCTCCAGTCTTTCCCAGAGCTGGTCCTGCACCAGGAATGGAACCACAGCATCCACCTCACCTTTGCTGCCCTCTGCTCTGAACCCGAGTCCCACCTTGCTGCGAGCACCACTCGGCTCTCCTGGGGTGCAAATGGGTTCTTGGGGCTCTCCTTGTGGGCAAGGAGCTGAATGGAGCTTTGTCCTCCTGTCCTGTCCAAACCAAGCTCTGCTCCAGCCCTGTTCTCCCCATCCCCTCCTCCAGATTTCCTCCCTGAGGAGCTGCAACAGGAGATCTCCAGGCCCAGGGGGGCCAGGGAGCTGATTTTCCCCAAGACAAGAGAAGGGAAGCACGAGGTGGCAGGCAGGCTGGAAAATTTGCAGGGAAATTATCTTGTTTTTCCGTTTCCCATCGAGTTGGACTAATTATGCCACCGAAGTCTGTAATTTGCCTCTCAGAGAAGAGAGTTAATGACTGGTTCCAGGCTGCTGCTGCTCCAGGCGGGGGCACAGCTCCCGCTCCAGCCCCCAGCTGTGCCCTGGGACCCCAAAAGTTCCCACTTGTCCCTGGAGAAGGGAGCTCAGGAGAAGAGCTGGCGATTGGGAACAGCAGCCAAGGACAACAGAAAGTTCCAGGGGGCAGGAAGATACGAGCAGGGAATGGAGGCAGCTGGCATCAGCCCAGGTTTTTTTCCTCACCACTTCTCAAAGTCCCAGAAAAAGTGAAAAATCTGCAGGTCAAGCACTCGGGGAACTCAGGCAATTATCGTTGTTTAAATTCAACAGCCCTTCACAGAAATAAGAGGAAAATCGGACAAGTGCTTTTAAAGCTCTGAGGGAGGCAAGGAGGGGAAACGATGGCACCAATTTCTGGACAGGCACCTCATTTAAAAAAAGAAATATACACAAAATACCCAAAATCAGGAATGTGATATCCAGGAATCAGAATCTACTCTGCTCTTCTCCCCAGCCACAGGCAGAGCTGCCCTCAAAAATATTGCACAAAGCAGAAAAGCAGAATCTGGATCCTCATAGGTCCCATGAACTCCCTGCTGGAGCATCCACAGCAGAACCTGGCTCGATCCCCATCCATCTCACTGGCTTACAGACTGCTCCCTTTTAATTAGCTCCCGTAATCAAAGAGGGGTTGAGAATTAAACAGCGCTGTATCATGGATAAAATTAACGAGCTGTGTTGGGAGGTCACTGCATCCACCACTGGAACGGGCTGGGAGGGACAGGGGTCCTTCGGCAGCTCAGGTTTGGGGTGACAAAAACGGGGCATCTCTGGAGGGCTTAGAGCACCTCCCTCACAGGCACGGTGAGGGGAGGCAGGTGGAGGCTGTAATTAAGTCAGAATCAGCCTTTCCAGTCATTATCAGGCAGAATTCGGGGTGAAAGCTGCTTGTGACACCATCAGAGCAGAATCCCCGAGCCAGAAGCAGCACCAGAGACATCAACTCGGGTTTTCTCGGAGCCCTCTGAACCAGGCAGTGCCTCACATCCGATCCGACAGTGATGGATGCTCTGGGAACAGAGCAGTTTTTTCTCCTGAGAAGCTCTTTTGACAAGTATGATCTTATCAAAGTTCCGAGCTTTTCATTACGCTGCTTTTTTCCCCTTTTTTAACTCCTGCCTTCAAGCCAGGCTCTGTCCTCCGTGCACAGGCAGGAGCGGCTGCGTTTCCCTCCGGCACCAACGCCTGGCTGCAGCTCCCATGGGGCTCAGGGCACCCAGGTGCCCCCCACACAGCCCAGGGTGAGAGCAGAGCTGTGATAAGCACACAAACAGGTCTAGAAATGTGCAAAATACCGGGGTGGCATCACACAGGCTCAGAGAGGCACTTTTGGGTTGGGGGGAACAGGCGCAAAAGGGACGGGGAGCCAGCCCAGCACCCCCTCCCAGGCCAGGTCACCACTTTCACTTACCCAGAAGCTGGAGGCACCCAGCACCTCTCTCCGCCTCCTTTCCCCCTCTCCCAAAAAAGAGGCAAGTCTGGACCCTCCTCTCCTGATCCAGCAGCCAACAAGCACAGCCAGCCGCATTCCAAGAGGGAAACGCTTGGAATGCCCAGTCCAGAGACTGAAACAGCAGCAGCCAATGCACCAAACTGCCCCAAAAAGGCACAGCCCAGACTCTGGGAACAACCACGTCCCTCACACACAGGGCTGAGCCATCCCAAGGACAGGCTGGAGCCAGGAAGAGGAGCCCTCCCCGCAGGGTGGGCAGAGCTGCTTTCGTTAGTCCTCGTTAACTCAGGGTCCCTTAGGTTGGAAAAGCCCTCTGAGATCCTCCAGTCCACCCTTAACCCAGCAATGCCAAGGCCACCGTGTCCCCAGGTGCCACATCTGCACACTTTTTAAATTAATCCCTCCAGGGATGGGGACTCCAGCACTTCCCTGGGCAGCCCGAAGGCTCGGGAAGCCCTGGGAAATCTTCTCCCCTCTGCTCCATCCCTGCAGCCTCTGCCCACAGCTCGGGGAAGAGAAAACGAGGAGGAATCAGCCCTTTCCACCCCAAACCTGCCCCAGTGCCCCGTGCCAGGGACATGCTGAGCTCCCCTCTCCCTCTCCCATCCCATCTCACACAATTTGAGCTGCCTGGGATCTCCAGGAATGC
>NW_008236763.1:1137664-1152868 GCF_000691975.1 Corvus brachyrhynchos | reverse complement strand
CTTTCCCCCTCCTGAATCCAAGCCACCAAGAGACAGCAAACGCCGAGTGCAAAACCAGGGTCTTTAATGAGAAATCTCCTCGTATAAAAATGATCATGCTCTACACAGTCATCGAATAATTCATAAACATCCAGGCACTGAACTTTGTTTTTTTGTGTGTTTTTGTTTTTTGACTGGTCAGTACATAAAGCAGACATATTTCAATCCAAATGGTCATCACATACATTAAGGAACCACCTATAGAAATCAGCACTTTGAACACAGTCTAGGTTTTATTTTATTTTATTTTGCTGTCTGGTTTGTGGTTTTTTTAATGTAAATTTTAAGTATTTTTATTTCTTTTTCCTTTTTGCAACATATAGAATTTGGTAGGATATGGGGTAGAGAGTGAAGAGGGACGGAGGAAGACAGGAACGGAAGAAAACGGAGGATTAAAAAAAGTAAAAAGAGAAAACAGAAGGTTCTGCACAACCACAAACAATCTCACAAATTCCAGAAAAGGGAAAACGTTGGGGCTCTTATTTTTTTTTTTTTTTCTTTGCCAAAATACAGGAAAAAAAAACCCCAAAGACTTGCTGAAGTCCGTCCCCTCTTGCCCGTGCTCCGTCCCCGCGCTCCGCTGTCCCTCTGTGGGAGCCATGCATCGCCACCGTGGGCGCTGGAAGAGTTTTACTGTTTCTTTATGGATTTTTTGCTGCTGTTGATGGCGTTTTTCCCCCGGGAGATCTGCCCAGTAGCCCCTGCAGGAGCGCATCCCCCGGCTGCCACCTCCCTGTCTTGTGCCGCTGTCCCTGCGAGGAGCTCGGCTCCCTCCCGGTCCCTCTGCTCCTGGAGCTAAATGGCGTGGTTGCTGTAGCTGACGTAGGTCTGCTTGGTGGCCAGTGCTGGAAGGAGACACAGAGCTCACGTGGATCATCAGCAGAGGCCACCTTCCCCCCCGGCTCCTGTCCCACCCCCCTGACCTGCCCAGGAGGTGCCAGCAGGGATGTGACAGGGTTTGCTCGTGGATCTGGACAGCGCTGGCACATGGGATCCCTCCCTGAGCTGTGGCAGAGGGGCTGAGCCCCACAGCAGCTGTGGGGGCTCTCTAAGGATGGTTCATCCCAAAGAGAGCCCCCAGGACATGCCATGAGACCCCGGGATGGGAATGGGGTCTCAGCCTCCCACCCGCTTCCCTCAGCAACCTCCCACAGACAGGCCCACGGGTGCTGCCCTTTCCCAAAGCTCAGCTTGTCCCAGCCAGCCCTCCCAGAGCATGATTTGGGGTCCCAGCTGGGCGTCCCACACCCCTGGCCACCTCTCCACGGCAGCTGGGAGGGGAGCAGCAGGGCACAAAACTAACCAGCCTGGCTGCCCCCTCATCCAGGGGGTGCCACAGGGACACAACCCTGCTGCCATCCCCCAGCTTCCCCAGCCCTCCGACACACCAGGAGAGGAGGCAGCGATGGCTCCAAAGCCACCACACGTCCCAGAGTGGCACTGGGGGGGCACAGCCAAAGCCACAGAGCCATGAACCCTCCCACTCCCTGCAGAGCTGTGCCGCTGCCCTCGGTGGGGACAATGCTCTGCTGAGACCCCCACGAGGTCCCCAGGCACCACAGGGTCAGCAGGCACAGGGACACCCTTCGGCCAAGGGCACAGGCAAGTGCTGGCACAGATGGCACAGCTTGGGACACCCTGAGCAGCACAAACGTGTCCCCACGGAGCCCTTGCTGCAGGTTTCCAACTGGTGTTCCCAGATAACAATTAGATAGAGCAGAAGGAATTGGAGCTGACAGAGCTATTTGTTAGCTGCGATGTTTTCGTAGCTGATCTGCCCGTATCAAAGCCCTGTGAATTATTTATTCTGTTGTTTATTTAAGGATACGTGACCCGGCAGTGACAGAGTGAAAAATGTCCCCTCGGTGCTGCGCTGACGTCCCCCTGCGCCTCCCGCCCCCGGCGCTGCTGCCATGCCCGTTCCCTGCCTAGGCACAACGGGAGCTGCCAGCCCTGCTCACTCCGAGCTCCCCCAGCCCCGTGGGACACTCTGGAGTCAGGGATGTGCAGATGGAGCTCAGCTCTCCCCGTTTCCGGCATTTACGATCCTCAGGGGACCCCACTGCGAGCTCCTGCGGGAGCCACCTCACCTTGCGTTTCCAGGTTTTCGCAGAGCTCCGACTTGGCCTCTCCATTGGGGCGGAACCCTCCCTTCTGAGAGAACTTGTTGGACATGGTGGCCGCTGTCACCACCGCCTTGAGGCTCCGCTTGCGCTTGGGGACGTTCTGCTCCGGGTGGAAGAGGATGATGTACACCTTGGGCATGTAGAGCATGCCCAGGGACACCGAGGCACTCAGACTCGTCGTGGTCTGGATGTACATCTGCAAGACACAAGGCCACCAGCTGAGATCCCCCCAAGCCGCTACGGGATCCAGAAGGGAAAGGAGGAAACAGGGAAAGGAGGGGAAGCTGGGGTTAAGTGAATGGAGTGGGGAGGCAGGGCTGGAATGTCGGCAGTGCTGGCTGTTAAACGTGAGGTTTGACGCTCCACCAGCCTCAGGGTGGGAGCTGCAAGGCTGGTGCTGGGCACAGCAAGGACACCCAATCCCAGGGCACACCCCACTCCCCTTCTCCCTTCAACAGGTAATTCCCATTCCCCATCTGACTCCTGGGCTCTTGTCATGTAAGTCACATATTACACACCGACGCTGCCTTTTTGCAGTCAAAACTAATTTCACGCTCACTGTCCAGGACTAACAGTGACAGATGTTTTGCAAAATGAAAGCCCATTAATCTGACTGTAGAATAATCCATTTTCCTATGGAGAGCAGTTGGCAGGCTCTTCTCAAGCCAGGGCATCTGAAGCAGGTGGCAACTGCAGGCAGGGACCCCCTCCCTCTGTGTGTCCCACCTCTCAGGAAGGCCGGGAGGGCAAGTCCCTGCTCTGTGGGCATCCCTGCTCTGCCAGCATCTGGTTCCTTCCTCTGCAGCATCCCCTTCTCCAGCAGGCTGTCCATGTGCTGGGGCTCTGGGGCTGGGCAGGGAGGGGGCTCTGGGTCTCCAGGTGCCTTTGCACACTCCTGCTTTGCAGGTCACTGACAAGGCTTTGCAAGGAGCCTTAAAGCATTTCCTGAACTTCACCGGTGACTCAATGTCCAGCAATTCCCCTGCAGGTGTTTCACAGGTGGGATTTAACGCCCTGTGAGGAGGCAGGACCCTGAGGAGCCGGGGAAGCTCGGGGTCCCCACGTCCCTGGAGGCTTCACCTGAGGGTTTCTGAAGTGAAAAGGCGATGCAGGGCACACGCTGAGGCAGAGGCTCTGCACGGCTCCCTGGGAGGCAGCTCATCCCAAGACTGAGAGCTGGTGGGACACAGCTGCTCCAGGACCCCCCCAGGACCCGCAGGTCCCACCTGTGATCCTGCAAAGCCAACCAGCACCTGGCCCAGAGCGCTCCGACTCAGCCCCGAAGGGAAAATGCCACCGAGCTTGCTCTGAGTCAACTGAAAAACTTTGGTTTGTCCCCAGAATAAAACCTCCTGCTGTCACACGCGCCAGTTTGTTTGTTCCACCTTCTCTCTCTAAGCAGTTTTTGGAAATAAAAATGTCATTTCATCAAGCGAAGTCAAAACACATCTCTGTGCCAGAATATGTGTGCTTTTTTATTTCTTCCTTTTTTCTTTTTTGCCACTCCAACTCTCCAGCCTCTACCACGGCTGTCCTGGACCGGCCAGGAATGAAGGAAACATTGGGACCCCAACTCCAGGCACCCCCCAAGCCCTGCCTGGGAACCAGCACAACTGTGCCCAGCACAGAGTGACCCCGGTGGGGCACGGCTGAGCTCAGCACCCCTCATGTCCCTGGCTCCCTGCCCTCCCAAGGAGCCTCACTTGCCAAGCCAGCCATTTCCATATTTTGTGCCTCGGCAGTGGCTCCCCCTCCCCGTGCCTTGGGGCTCGGAGGCGTTTCAGCAAGGAGGGAGGGAGCAGCTGAGCTGAGCTGAGCTGAGCTGAGCTGAGCTGAGCTGAGCTCAGACGTCTCTGTGCACGCTCCCCCCTCACTCCTGGGCTGGTTCTCCCAGTGCTGCCAGGGACTCCCTTGTGCTGAGACCCCGCTGCCACCAGCCCCAGCTCCCCACCCCACTCTCTACCTCCTGCAGCACTTTTGGGGTCTCACAGGGCCGCTGTGGCGACCTTCCCCCTGATGCTGCATTTGCCAGGAACCGTTCTCCTGCCCACTCCAGCCTCCGCAGCCGTGTCTCGCTGCAGCAAACCCCTCGCCAGCTCAGACAGGAATATTTTAAGCCTGGAGCCTCCACACAGGCGTGCAGAGTCTGCTCAGTTAACCTTTTGCCACTGCAAAGAATGACCATTTCTCACAGTTTCACTTCCTACTCTCTTAATTGGCTTCCAGCCCAGCACCCCGCTTGGCCCCTCCACTAACGACACTGGAGATTCCTCTGGAGCCTCGGGAGGTGTGAGCTGTGCTTATTGAGGAACTTCCAGCTCCCGCTGCCTCGTGGGCTGGATCAAAGAGCACAGCCAGACCTGGCTCAGGGCAATGACGCTGAGGGACAGCAGTAACCCAAAATGACCCCACACAGGCCCCCAAAGCCAGCGTTGGGCTCAGCCTTGCCCAGGGCTGGGTGAGCCCATCCTGCCCGGGGAGCAGCTCAGGCTTGAGGCACAGCCAAGGCTTGTGCCTGCCCCACAGCAAATCTCGGCATTAATTGGAAGCTGCCCCCACTCTAAATCCACTCCTGGCGCTGCTACAAGGGGTTTTTGCATCATGGTGGGTGCTGGGAAAGGACAAACCTGCTCAGCCCTCCTCCAGCTCACCGAACACCACTGGACAGTCCCTGTCACTCCTTCCCTCTCCCTCTTTTCCTTGGCTGAAAGCGAGTGTGATAAACAGGGAAGCAGACAATGACTCCACTGTTCCGCTGCTGCCTTATCAGCACAGGAAATTGTCTCTTTCTTTAGATCCTCTGTTTTTGCTATTTCTGTAATCCGCCGGGATCGGCAGGGATAAGAGGTTCTTTCCAGAAAAGGCTTGGGGGACTTGTTACAATAATATGCCACCTCCATGTAAAGTTCTGGGCACGAGGCAAAGCAAATTAAAGTAAAAACAGGGATCATCATCCAACTCCTCCAGACCATGAGGCAGCCTTGGCTGCAACCCTGCAGCCCCAGGTGGGGTCGGGGCAGAGGTGCCAGGGGTCCAGGGGTGCGGGTCTGCCCCGTGGCATCCTTGGGGCTCCAGCCATGGGAGAACAGCCCAGACAATGCTCCTGGATTTTCTTTTCCCAAGTGTGCAGATGCTCCACGGAGCCCAACGGGCCCTCAGTCCCAGCAGCGATGGGGTGAAGGTGATGGGATCCCCCCGCACGGTGAGCTGGGGGTGCCCCACCAGGCACCACGTGGGTGATGCCAGTGCCAGTGCCCCCAGTTGTCCCCCCAAGGACACGCTCAGAGCCAGACCCTCTCTGCCAGGACTCCTTTTTGACCTTTTCCACCCCAGGACTACAAACCAGGAGCTAAAGCAGCAGCACGGCAGCCCTGAGCACCCGTTCCCTTCAGCCTCCTCTGAGTGCATCCATCACCCCTTGGACACAGCCTGGGGACACTCAGAGTCCACTCCATGGCCCAGGGACACTCAGAGTCCACTCACATGGCCCAGGGACACTCAAAGCCCATTCCCACACCGGCCCAGCAGAACTCCAAGCTGCAATCCCAAAGCCCCGCCACGGTTGGCTCAGCAGGCTTGAGGCAGGGCCGGGCTGTGAGACAGAGCTCCATGTCCGAGGGGAGTTTGGAACATCACTTTTTCCGCCTCTAATCAGCTTGTTAGCAGCCTAATAACAGAGCAGGCCTGTGCATCACAACCCCCAACGAGAGGCACAGCCTATTGTGGAGCTGCTGCCTGACAGGCAGCGTTCAGCAGCCTTAAATTATCCCGTGACAAGCTGCAGTGAAGAGGTGAGCAACCTTGCGCATAATCTACAATCATTATCATTTCCATCTTTATTACCCACAGTATGCCAAGCACATTAAGGAGGCTTTCAGGGAGCTTTTGTTTTGCAATAATTTCTTAAAAAATCTGCTTTCTTGTTAGTATCTCCCCTGCCATCTCATCAAAATGGAAATGCTGCAAAAGGCTCCATTTATTTCCTTTAATTCTCCTTCACACTTGCAGCCAGCGAAGGCCTGGTGGGACTTTTTGGCTGGGCCAAGGTCAGAGGTGGCTGGGTGGACTCGGCCTCTTCGAGGGATGGATGCTCTGACAAGAGACTCTCCAGGACACAACAAACTCAGGTGTCCACAGCAAAAGCTCCCTCAGCAAACCTTTGCAACAGGTGTGTCCTAAAGCCACGGTGTCAGCAGCGTGGGGACACACCCGCGGGGTCCAGAGAGGGATCCGGGCCCTGGGACACCCCGGGGATTTCCAAGGAACAGCAGCTCCAAGGTTTGTTCATCAGAGCAGCGCTGGGCTGGCAGGCGGGAGCTGTTTGCGTTTGACAGAAACGTGATGATTCCTGTTTTGGCTGGCAGGCAGAGGGATTTGGGTCTCATTCATGAGATTTTTATTCTTTGTTCTTAATCCCTCGCACTTGAGCACAGAGCCTCATCCAGGCTGGCCTTGGTCCCATGGGAACTCTGCACTGGGAACAGGAGCCGGCTGGGCAGCACTGGGTCCCTTTCTGTGTAGAAATTGTGCTCATGACACCGGGGACCTGCCCTGGGGGTTCACCCTCCCTCAGCCCTCCCAGCAGCAGCCTGTGCTGCTCACTGCCCCCATCCGCGAGGGGCAGCAGGGCCAACAGAGCACGAGAAACTTCCCACCCCAGTTCCCAAGCTGGCCAGGCTGCAGGGAAGGACTCCTCTTGCTCAAGACACCACAGCCTCTGCCAGCTCTGCACACCGGACACCAGCCAGGCCTCTCCCCTCCTCCCTTACCTTTTCCGCCGACTGCGACGTCCCAAAAAATATCGGGATGAAGGCTAACCACACAATGCAAGTCGTGTACATGGTGAACCCGATGGGTTTGGCTTCATTAAAGGTCTCCGGGACCCCGCGGGTCTTAATGGCGTACACAGTGCAGGTGACCATGAGGAGCATGCTGTACCCGAGCAAACAGATGAGGGACAGGTCCGAAATGTCACATTTGAGGATGCCCCGGGCAAAGTGGGGGTTTGTAGTCCGCTGGTCCTCGTAGTCAATGACAGAGTGGGACGGGTCCACGATGAACCAGATGCAGACGCCAACGAGCTGCAGCGAGATGAGGCTGAAGGTGATGACCAGCTGTGACGCGGGGCTGATGAAGCGCGGGGCGCTCACCGACTTCTTGCCCTGCTCGAAGATGCGGTAGATGCGGTTGGTCTTGGTGAGCAGCGCGGCGTAGCTGATGCTCATGCCCAGCCCCAGGAAGATGCGCCGCAGGGAGCAGGTGCTCAGGTCGGGCTCGGCGATCATCAGGAAGGTGGTGGCGTAGCAGAGGAAGATGCCCGTGAGCAGGACGTAGCTGAGCTCCCGCCCCGACGCCTTGACGATGGGTGTGTCGTTGTAGCGCACGAAGGTGATCACCACGAACAGGGTGGCGATGATGCCCACGATGGCAATGAACACGGGCACCACAGCCCAGGGCGAGCTCCACTCCAGCTTGATGATGGGGATGGGCGTGCAGCTGGTGTGGTTCTCGTTGGGCCGCTCGTTGAAGTGGCAGCGCTTGCAGTGGAACTCGTCCAGCTGGTACTGGTAGCCGTCGCAGCGCTCGCAGTGCCAGCAGCAGGGGATGCCCTTCACCAGCTTCTTCCTCTCGCCCGGCTTGCAGGGCAGGCTGCAGATGGAGCTGGGCTGCTGGCTCCCGCCCCCCGGCCACAGCATATTCTCCACCTGCGGGGGAGACAGCACCAGCCCTGCTGAGGGCACACTGGGCACCTGCCGGGCACGCCTGGGAACAGGGGATGCCCTGCCCTGCCCGGATCTGGACCCTCAACCCATCAGCACATCCCACAAAGGCTCCCAGCCCAACCTGGCATGGGGGCAAGGAGGTGGTGAAGCTCTCCATTGGCCTTTTGGGAAAATTCAACACCAGGAACCCAAAATGAAGCCCCTCCTTCCCTGAGGAAACCCCATCTGCTGCGGTCTGGCTCCTCTTTCCTGTCCCATACCCGGATCCCTGGGGTGTGGTCACACATGTCGAAGCACAAGTGTGTACCTGGGGACACCTTCCCCTCTGCCCCCACCACCTTTGGCTGCCTGGCTTTGCAGCCAGGGGCTCCCAGACTCTACGTGGTGAGAAGAGAAACCTGCAGGACCTTCCCCTTGGACCACAGCCTTACCTTGAGGTGCAGGTGGTCTGTCCACTGCCCGATGACTTTGTACTCAGGGGTGGAGTTCCTGATCTGGTACTGGTAGATGTCATAACGCCCTGGAGCATCTCCATTCTCATTGAATGTCACAGGAGTCCCAGCAATGCCTGCGGGAAAGGGGAAGCTTGGCACCCACAGCACCCACAGCACCCACAGCTCCCCCACCCTGCTGATGGGGTCCAAGGGGGCTCTGGTTTGATGCTCCCCCCTTGCTGCTTCTTTTAAGAAAGGGGGAAAAGGAGCTTTAAAACTTAAATCAAGTGAACTCTGCAGATAAACACTAATGAAAGGAAGGAAGAGAAGAATCAAGCAAGAGGGGGGAAATAAATAAAAGAGGCACTGTGGAGGAGATCAGAGGGTGGAGATAAATAGAAATAATAAGGGGGCCAGACAGAAAATGTTTATTAAGGAGACAGAGCAGAGGAAAAGATGTGCTTCCAGAGGAGATCTGAGACAGACAAGGGCAGAGCAGCAGGAGGCAGTGGGACCTCTGCCAGCTGGGAGGGAGGAGCTGGCAGGGGGAGAGCCTGGGCAGGGCAGCAGGTGAGGGCAGGATGGCAGGGTGAGGGCAGGATGGCAGGGTGAGGGCAGGGCAGCAGGTGAAGGCAGGGCAGCAGGTGAGGGCAGGCTGAGGGCAGCATTGCTGCCGGATTACACTCCAAAGGCTCCCAGGAGATGTGGAAGCTCAGACCTTCCTCACCTGCTGATCTGCTGCCCTCTCTCCATGCTGCACTTGCAGTGCAGCAGCTGCCAAATTGTACCACAGATAAACCATGGGTGCTGCTCCGTGACCCACACTGGGGACAACCAGAGCAATGGGGGACAACCAGAGACGCCCAGGGCCGCTCCTGCCAGCGCCGCGGGGGGATGGCACACCTGAGAAGTTGACGTTGCGGATGTACTTGAGCAGCTCCACGCCGTCCACCGGGTCCATGCGGGGGCACAGCCCCACCTTGCCGGGGCACAGGTTCTTGTGCATGTTGTGCAGGGCGTGTCCCATGGCGTAGACGGCGTCGATGACAAACTGCACCTTCCCCTCCTGCTCGTACGAGGAGTCCTGGCCGATCCGCTCCCGGTCTGCGGGGACAGGGGAAGGGGGCTCCATCTCCTGTGCCCCAGCCATGCCCCCCAGGATGTGTCTGCTGCACCCAAATCCTCGCAAACGAGCTCACCCTGGACTGGAGCAGCTGGAAATTCCAACCTCATTCCCAAACCTGCACACCCAGGGCACATGCAGTCAAGGAACATTCCCTGGGGAATACCCAAGCAAACTCCCTGTCACATGGTTCTGAAAATGTGGGTGCTGGCACCCTGCTGTGTTTCCAAGAGCCCTCGGGATGTCATGTCCCAGCGCCATGGGACATCCCGAACTCCCAGGTCCCCCGGCAGGACACGGACTGGGCTGTGACCAACGTCCCACCCTCCCCCCTGTGTGCTGCAGCCCTCCTTCATCTCCCAGGAGTTTCCACCAGCTCAGGCTCTACCAGTGGCATCAAGGACCGCCCAGGCAGCATCCATCACTGGCTGCCTATCCCCCATCTCCCTCCCAAAGCCTCCTGTCACCCCGCTCCCCTCATCGCCTCCTGCCGCCCTCCTGCCTCGCTGACCCCACAGCCTCCCCGGCTAGCAGGATCCTGCAAGGATCTGGCAATTACCAGTGACAGCTGCCTTCCCCCCATCATAACCCCATCTTAATGGGATCAGAAACATGTTAATGACTTAGCAGAAGACACCGATTAACGCAGCACACTGTTAATTATGGCTAAGAGAGCGTCTCCCAAGGGGCACTACTGCTACGGAGAGCCCCGGCCTCTGCCCCTCCATCCCCACCCCCGAGGCATGGCCGGGCATCCTGCCAGGCCACCAACAGGAAGGAGGATTTGTCAGGGAGCCGAGGGCACCACCTCCCTCCTCTGGAGAGGCGGCACATCCTAGAAAGCCACGCCAGGGTGCCCAAAACTAACTCCGGCTCCACCACGCAGGGACGCGCCCTGATGTGAGATGGGATTCACAGGGACAGCAGGAGACCAAGGACCAGCACCAGATGCTGATCCCTTCCTTCCCTGCTGTGGGAGAGTGAGATGAAGCCCCAGTGAGAGGGGATGGCCCCATGAGCCACGCTGGAGGTCCCTGTGCCGGCACCTGTGCCACTGACATGACACTAAAGCGAACTGATAACAAACTGACCGACAGGAAAAGATGATATCGGGGAGGTGAATTCATAGCCCATCCTTCAAAGTTATAAAAACGCTTTTGGAATGTGGAGATTACTCATGCAAAGCCCGGCAGGTGATCCCTCCTTCCACATTATTGACAGGAGCCATTAATCTTCTCCCTCAACTTCAGGCCCTTCCCCATATTCATGTCCGAAGGCGCAGACAGGCCACTCTGTCTTGTCAAGATAATTACCCATTAAAAGAGGAGCTGTAATAGACTGTCCAGGGGAGCTGAGCCCATGGGGATGTCACAGCCCTGCCACCATCCACAGCACTGTCCTGCCCAGGGGACACATGGGACCCAGGGCTGGTCCCTCACAGCTCCTCAGCTTCCCAGCAGCCACCTCAATCCTGCACGCATCCCAAAATCCAACCCGCCGCAATGGCACAGGCTGTGGGGACTGGATTTTCATCCCTGTGCCAAGGCTGAGCAGCGCAGATAAGGAGACATCCCTGGGGGCTGTCCCTCTGTCTGTCAGCACCTTGCCCCAGGCCCCAGCTGCTTTTTTCCAGACGGGAATTAGGCCGGTGCACAGAGGGGCAATGTGGAGCAGACAGCTGAGGCTTGTTCCCAACCTGGAGACAATAAATCTCTGCCAAGCTCCAATAGATGAGGGCCAGGGAAGGGAGGTGACCTGCTGATTATAATAGCAGGGTCGTGCATCGTTCTACAGGGCTGGTAATTAATTTTCAAGAGCGTGACGAGGCTCAGCGGCCCCCTCGGAGGAGGGACGCAGCTCTTCCCCGGCGGCAGGTGAGACGGGATCAGCATCAATTCCCAGCACACCACCAGGCCCGGCTTCTGGCAGGAGTTAATCAAAATCTCTCTCAGCACATCTGTGGGGAGCTGGGGATGGAGAATCTCCAAATCTTGTGGGTGCTGGTGGCATGTTTTGGCCATGTTTTTGGGCTGGGTGAGCCCATCTGGGAGCAGAGACAGTCCCTTCACATGGGATGCTCGTGGCAAACAGCTGGTGGGTGCTAGGGCTGCTCCCAGGGGTAACACAAGCAGCTGCCACCAGGAGTTCCATCAGCTCAGCCCTCGCGTTCCTCCCAGCCCTCCCATCCAGGAACGGGAGCCAGGAGCTGTCCGGGTCAGGGTGGGATCCTTCGCTTTGGTTTTTGGGGTGGAATAAACAAGCCAAGCCGGCATTTCTTGGGCATGTTGGGTTCTACCCAAACCTGAGGAAAACAGCCCCAAGCTGGGCATTTGCATCAGCCCTGCAAGGCAGGAGCTCGTGGATCTGCAGGGGCAGGTGATTTGCTTCACCAGGTGTTAGTTCCCTGCTCTATCTGCCAAGCAATCACTCGGGAGATGGTTTATTTGCTGCCAAATTCCGATGATTTAAAGACAGCTCCTCAGACATTTGCCACGTCGTAGTTTCAGCTGCTTCCACTGACACCTTGGCCCTGAAATATCACCTGTTTAAAAGCTACGTCATGGTGGAGATGAGGAGATCAGCGCTCACAGGACCTGCTCATGCATCTCCTGGTGTCGAGGGCTCTGTGAGGCTCTCGGGAAGGATGAGGAGCTCTTGGCTACCCAAGGCCATGGCCATGGGCCAGTTTCCTGGCGTGCCCTTGCTACTTGCCCAGCTCACACCCACCCAGATCACCAGCTGAACCTTTGGGGAATGCCTGCAAGGTCGAGGATGTGGAAGCACCATCCCGCTCATCCTCAGTGGCGAAAGCAGGGGAAAAACAAAACCTTCACCATCCAACTTCCCAGGCACAGCCAGGTCCCTCTGCCTGACGGCACACGTTGGCTTCAAAAGACATCCCTCCCAAGGGGATGAAGGGACGCGCCAATGTCCCCAAGTCCTGCCACGTCGCAGCCCGTGAGCCACGGCGCCCTTATCTGTCTTCAGCCGGTGCCAGGCAGGCAGTAAATCTCTCCCATCTCTCAGTAAACATGTCACCTCCCCGAGCCTCCAACCATCACCTGACAGCAGCGCTGTCAGCAAGACAGATCCCCGGCTGCCTTGTTTACTGCACTCGTCCCTAAAGCCTCTTTTGGCTGGAAATGACTCAAAATGCACAGTGGGACTTGAGGAAGGAGTCGGGAGCCAGGAATTGAGCTCTGACAGGATTCCCACCAGGCAAAAACCCCACGCTCACAACCAGAACCACACCCCACCATGAGCTCCCACCCTCCCACAGCAGCCCCCCAGCTCTTACTGGTGCATTTCTTGATGCTGCTGCCCTTCCTGAGTGCGTGCCGGCTCAGCTTGCAGTGGAAATTCTCCTCCCAGAACTCAGCAAACCAGATGTTCCGGCGGTTGTTGTCCAGGGTCCTGCTGGAGAAGTAGCGGTCGAAACCTGCCCGGGCAGAAAGTGGATGGAGGGGATAAATCAGATGCATCACACATTCCCAAACTCCCCAGGCAGAGGGGAAGGGAGGTCTGGGAGTGATGGGGACACATCAGTGTGGTGGGATTGGGTCCAAAGTGCCACTTGGGCAGAGCTGCGAGTGGAAAATCCACTCAGGGAAGATCCTCTGCAAAGCAGAGACTTCCTGGGACTTTGAGGGCAACAGGAAATGCCTCTCCAGGTACAGTGGTGACAAAGGGAGAGTAGGGAAAACATGGCATGGGGAAAATAAGGAGGTGACTGGTGGGCAAATCAGGAAACCCTTCAAAACCCTTCCAACCCAAACCATTCTGTGGTTCCACGATGGTTTCACAGCCAAAACCTGCAGTTAAGGAGGGAGAGCTGAGGGGACCCACGAAGCACAGCCCATACCTCTGACTGAGACCCGCTTGGGCAAGATGGTGACAGAGCCCTCGGCCACCTCCTCCAGGTGCAGGACCGGAGCAATTTTGGAGCCCCAGCTGTCCGAGCCCATCCAGATGAAGTGCCCTGTCTGGTTCGCTCTCTTGGCTGCCTCCAGCACCCTTCTGTGGAGAGAAGCAGCAAGAGCTGAGCCACCAACTCCGTGTCTGGCCCAGGGAAGTGGGGATGCTGGCACAGTGCCGGTGGCATCTCCTGCTCCAGGCACAAGTTTGGGACCAGGCACAGCCTGGTGTATATGGACACACAAAATCCAGAGGTGCCACCCAGCTCCCGCACCCTCTGTCCTCCCAGCCCAGGCACGCAGGCTGCTTCTCCCACTTCATTTGCATATTTGCTGACTGGTAATTGAATTTCCCCTTAATTACCCAACATTAAGAAAGGAAAAAAGAATCAGGTTATGCCGCAGCAGGCAGGGAAAGCAGCAGCGTGGAGAGCACGTGCTCCCAGCATGGCCAGCCCCAGCAGAGGAGCAGCCAGTGCTGCCAGCGCCCAGCATGGAGCTAAACTGGGCTCTGCTGGGCTCAACTGGGCAGCTGAGCAGCGGCTGGGAGCGGAGATGCCATCGGTCCTGCTGAGCATCCCTCGTGGTGCCAGACACTGACACGCCTGCGCGCTCCCCCAGCGCCAGCCAGGTCAGAAACTCAGTGGGAGGATGGGAACAGAGCATTCCCGGATCTGACCCTCCGGGCTCTGTCTCCCAGGGCTCAGTGTCCCCTCGGGGGCTCCTGTGGGTCCCCAGCCATGTGGAAGCGGGGCCCAGGGCAGCTCCGTCTCCCCGTGCCGAGCGGAGGCAGGTTGTGACTCACCCCCCGCGTCGGAGCTGATCATTTCAAGTCCAGATGGTGTTTGAAACGCGTAATAAGGGAAAAAAAACCCATAGAAATCCAGCAGAGAGTGCAGACGAGATGGGAAGAGGCAGGTGTGCAGTGGGAGCCGTGCAGGCTGCTCCATGCTCATCCTGGGCTGCCCTGGGCTCCGGGCACGTCCCTCCCTAGGACAGTCACAGCCCGGGTCCCACTCTGTGACGAGCAGCACCTCCAGCTGCCCCTGGTCCCTGTGTGGGGCAGGATCTCCCCAGGGCAACCCCAGGACCTTCCTGTGGAATCAGTGATTTAAATCCACCCTGAGCCAGGCAAGAATTCCAGCTACAACCTTCCCAGTCTGTCCTTCCCATCTTCCAGGCTCCACAATCCAGGCTGGCACAAGGGTGGGGATCATGGAGAGCTAAAGCCAGATGCTGCAGAACCCCACTGCCCAGAGCTGCAATCCCATTTGGATGGGTAAATGTTTCCAGAGCCCTGATAACGAAACCTGCCATTTATCCTGCAAGGCAAATCCCTTTTCCCTCTCACCCCCGCCTGATGTCAGCTCCACAGACATTTCTATTAAGGAAGGAAAAAAGAAACTGGGAGACTTTGCACATCTGATGTAAACTGATTTAAACTTGCAGTTTACCCACATTTACATAATGTTTGCTGATTAATAAATTAGACACTTAGGAAATCAGGGGTAGCTCCATGTGAATCATTCTGCTCCATAAACAACGGAGCCGCAGCCACTGCTTTGCCTGCAGAGCAGCTCATCACCCTCAAGTGTGGCCACGTCCCCAGCCCTGCTGGGCACAGAGTGCTGGGGAGGTCCCCAAAAGGTCCCTGAAATGTCCCCTAGATCTGTTCCTCTGCCACGCTGAGGCTGGGGCTGCACAGCAGAGCAGAAGCAGCACCTGGGTCCTGCCTTGGCCAGCTCTGAGCAGCGCCTGCGTGGTGTGAAGCAGCGGGTCGTGATATCCAGGGCTTCCGAAACCAATGGAAAGTGGGTTTTCCCTCTGTTGAGCTCTGTGTGGCTG
>NW_008236763.1:1129804-1137548 GCF_000691975.1 Corvus brachyrhynchos | reverse complement strand
TCCCCACTGCAGACATTCCCTGCCACACCACACAGTGCATCCTCTCCCCACTGCAGACACATCCCGGTGCATCCCAGTGCATCCCAGTGCATCCCTGCCCAGACCTCCCTCCCAGCCAGGCCAGCCCCTCCACACCTGATATCATCCTCGTTGGCGAAGATGATGACGGCGCGGGCATGGGAGGTCTCCAGGAGGCGGCGGATGATCTTGTCAAACTCGCCCGGCTTGGGCTCCCTCGGGATCTTCACGGACTGGGCCACGCAGACCCCGCCTGCGGCAGAGAGAGCCCTGGCACTGAGACACCCCCTGAGTCCCTGTCCTCCCGGGATGGTCCCTCTCCCAGGGCTCCTCAGCCCAACAGGCAAAGGGGGTCTCTCCAGCGCTCCCACTGAGGGGCTGAGCACTTCACCACCTCCTCAGCCCAGACCCCCTGGCCACCACCCAACCCCCTGGGACACTTCCCCCAGCCCTCCCCTTACACCTCCTCTCCCCCTGCTCAGCCCTTCTGCACCACCTTCCCTCCCACCCTGCATCTCCACAGCTCCTCTCTGCCTCCCACCCACTCCTCTGGTACCTCTCACCTTCAGCCACCACCACATCACACTCTGAGCATCCCCAGGACAGACACAGGGTCCCGTCCCAACAGCTCAGTGAGGATTTTTCCAGCCAGTTCCAAGCACCAGCCCCTCCCCAGCCCATGATTTGCAAAGGGTTCTCCACACGGAATGGTCAAACTCTGGCAAAACCATCCCATGGGAAGAGCAGACAAGCCCTTCACCCCCGAGCAGCCAGGCCCTGCAGAGGGTTTATTCCCATCCCTATGGCACTGGCCAAGTTCCAGCCCAGCTTTCCAGGGAGCCGTTGCAAAAGCAGGTAATTAAAATTAAAAGAGACAATTGGAAGAGCGATTGGAAGAGCCCCCACTCTTCACTGCTGGGCTCCGAACCTCCAGCTCCGCAAAGGCAGAGCCCTCCTGCTCCTGCATTTCTGCAGATGCCAATAAAGAGAGAGATGGGAGAGAAAATTAAACATTGCGGGACCTTCTGGATGTAATTGATGGTCTCAATTTGCATAGTAAATGACACGGCTGATGCCTCCTGCCACTAACAGATCACAGCTTAAGCAAAGGTCGCCATAATTACCACCCGGGGCTGGGGGAGATTCCCAGAGCACGGCCCTGGAGAGGAGCAGGACAGGACAGGGTGGGGACAGGCTCCAGGAGGCTTTGCTCCCTATGTGGGGCTGAGGGAAAACTGGGGAAATTTGGCCCCTTGCAGCCAAAAAGCAAGAGAAGGGCGATGTGCTGGGTGCTGAGCAGGCAGGGAAGGCTGCAGGGATGGGGGCACAGCATCCCCACCCCGTACCCACTGGTCGGGGCCTTCCAGGGGTTTTTTGGGGTTTGTTTTCCTGTGGTAAGAAATTGGGCCAATTTGCTGTTTGTTTCCCATATGGGGAGCCAGATGGACGGAGAGGAGGGATTTGGATAAACAGACAGATCAGCCAGGCGAGGAGGGCAGCAGCAAGCAGCGCCGGCAGGACAGGAATGTCCCAGCCTGGAGACACTCACCCTGGTCACCACCGAGCCCCTGGCCAGGCCGGGGTGTCACAGCACACTGCCAGGGGCCACTGTGCAGCTTATTACAGTTTCCATGGCAATCAATGGAGAAAATCCAACCAAAGCAGCAGTTTGCAAACACTGCGAGCCTTCCAAAAGCCCTGGCACGGCCAGGCGGGAGCGGGCACACGTGAGTGGCAGCTGGGGGCTGGCACGGGCATGCACGTGAGTGCCACCGGGCACTCGTGCTAGGGAACATCTTCCTGCAGAAGAAGATGGGTCCATAAATAAACAAGAAAAGTGGTTAAATCGATGGCAATTCAGAAATGACCATGATGTGATTGGGCTGCTCCGTTAAATCAAACTAACGAGGAACGCGGCTCCTCCAGGTGACAGCCTGCTGGGCCGGGGAGCCCCTCGCTCCCACAGCAGATGCTAACAACGTTTTTGTCTTCTTAATTAATGAAAACTTAATCATGAACAGCAAGAAGTCCAGGGGGTCAGGGGGCAGTGGCAGAGCTGTGTGGTTTGGGGAGCTCTGTCTCTCAGCACCTGCATTATTCACACCCCCAGCACCGCAGGCAAAGGGGATTTGCCAAGTGATGCTCCCACCGTCTTCGCACAAAAATCCATTTAGTCCAAGCACTCCTCTAAAGCCAGAAATCAAAGTGAGGAGGTGGCGGCAATGGAGGGGAGGCGACCACTCTCTGTGCTCCTGTAGGATGGCACAGCATTGCTCCCTGCCTTGGGACACGGTGTGACTCTGGGAGAAGGCAGCAGATGAGACATGGGGACCCCTCTCCTCCCCAGCTTTGGGAAAGGACCAAAGAGGGGCAGGAATTACAGGGATGGGGAGAACATCCCACCGGCAGTCCGAGGATGCTCAGAGGAGATCCCGCGCATTTCGTCGCTGGTGGCACAGGACACAGAGCACCCGCGGCAAGAAACAGCCTGGAAAACCCAACCTGAGCCCGCTTCCAAACCTCCCCTTCCAACGCTGCCTGCGCCATCCTCAGGCACGCGGCCCTGTCCCTCCCATCCCGGTGGGATCTCGCCTCCCCCGGCATCGCCAGGGCGCCGGGGACTCTCCTGATGCCGCTGGGGGTAACCCTGTTGTCAAACACGGGCAGGCTTTAATCTCCCCCATTAAGGCTCGACGGGAGCGCAGCCGCTCTGGCTTCCCCTCTTGATTGCCGGTGTTTAATGAGCTCGGGGTTCAGGGGGTTCTGCCAGGGCTCCCGCCGAGCCGGCGCCTGCCGAGCTTGGAGCAAGCAGGGACCCGGCTCAGCCGTGCTGGGAACAGTGATGTGGATGTTTCCCCCACCCCGGGCACCCCGAGGAGGGATCAGGCTCTGCACAGCCCGGCAGCGATGGCATTCCGTGAGCAGCTGCCTACTCCCAGCTCCAGTCCTAACTCCAGCCTTCCCATGAGATCCCCAAGCCCAGAGCCGTAACTGGGAGCGGTGGGCTGCTCCCCTGCCCCGGGACTCGTTATTTGTGTCACTTCAAAGCCTCCAGGAAGCAACTGATTACAGGAGAAGCCATTAGGGACAGAGATCTGCGCCCTCTCCTGAGTGTGGTGAGACCAAAACGCTGCGGTCAAAACTCCTGCCTCAAGATTTGGGAGTGGCTTTTTGGGGGTCGACCTCCTGGTGCAGCCACCGCGAGTAATGAACCCGGCTGGAACCAGAAAGAGACAGCCAGGGATGTCACACGGGGATGAGCAAACACATCACAAGTATACATCAGGCTCTTAGCTAAAAATATGGAGAACTCAGTGAAGGATGAAACAATAGAGGGGGTGGGAACGGCAGCAAAATTGATCCAGGTGCATGACTGAGGAGTCCTGCGCTGGGCTGGGAATGTTCCCCTGTTCACAGACCCAGCGCTGCACATTCCAACCCTCGGCAGAACGCGTGGCACACGCCGGCTCCGTCACACCCACGACCATCCCAGGCCTCATCTCCACGAGCTTGGAGACAGCAGAGACCTCAACAACGCAGAGCCAGAGGCTCCTGGGTGGGTCTGTCCAACCACCAAAATGATGCCACGGGTCAGAGGCGTGGGGAGATGCTGGACAGAGGGGCTGGAGGTGGGGACACCAGGGACACCTCGATGCTGGCCCTGCTGCGCACCTTGGCGCGCAGTGGAAATCCAGCTGACAGCCACTGCCAGTGCAGGGTGCCCTGGGGGAGTGGGATGGGTTTGGGGAGCAGAATGCACTTAAAACCCTTAAAAATGGCTGAAGAAAACACATCCTTCGCAGACTGAACATCTCTGCAATGCTAAAACCCAAAAAGCAGCACTCAAGTGAACAAGAACTCTCCAGCCACCAGTGCAGCCACCAGCAACCTCCAGAGGCCAACAGCATCATCACCAGAGTGACTGCAAATATGGATAAAGATATAAAGATAAATGAATAAAGATGTAACAGCCACCCAGGTCAGCCTGTCGTGGCAGCCCAGGGCCAGCCCCAGCTGCAAGAATAACCCATCTCCAGGGCGAGTTTCCTCCCCACATCGCTGTCAGAGGTCGCTTTGTGCCTCAAGCAGAACCGTTTTCCACTGCGCCGCGAAGCTTCAACGTGAGGCTCTGCTAAAAATTGAAACTGAAGGTCAAGTTGATAATGCATCAGAAAGCAAACAGCTTGAGTGCGAGCTGCTAACGACAGCAATGAGCATTATTGCCTGATGGAAATAAAACCCGACTCTGAAGGCTCGGGCTTGGCATGAGAAATGAAGCAGAGCGCTGTGGGGAGAGTGGGAGCTGCTCACCCTGAGCCGGGTGGGTGAGGAACCCCCCGGGCAGAGCCAGCGTGGGGGGCTGGGGACGGAGCTGGGGCTATGCCTGGCAGTTCCCCCACCATAAACACCCCCACGGGGAATCTCCACCACTTGACCAACAGCCAGCCAGCCCCTGGCACAGGCCAGATCCTCACTCAGCTGACAGCCCCGACAGGCTGGAGGCCCCTGGAAGCAGCGACAAATCGCAGGATCCTTTAGGCTGCTGGAGAAATGCAACTGAGAGCCAGAAATATCCCACAGAGGGCACAGATCCTTCACCCCTTCCCGATGGATCTGTGCTGGTGAAAAGGTGTTTGGTGCCAGCAGAGCCCTTTGCACAGGGGAAGACAGAGAGGTGAAGTGGGCTGAGCCTGGCTCTTCCTCCAGCACGGCATTGCCACCACAGCTGGCAGGGCTGGGGAGGTTCAAATACATAAAACAAAGGGAAAAAAAAGAAAAAGCGTGGGTTTGGTCCAGCCTCACCATTATTCACGGCTGTGGCTCTACTTCCATGGGCAGAGCAGCGTGGCCGACACCCCACACTCGCTCCCAAGGGAGATGCTCCAGGGAGCAGCTCAGAACCCACCCAGGGCCCCACACTCAGGCTGGCACAGGCAGCTCCCACAAATCCCCGTGGTCCTGCAGCGCGTCAGGGCCGCAGCATCACCTCTGGCACCACACGGGCTGCCCTCACACCGCAGGCACCGTGGAAATCTGCTTTTTGATAACTAAATTATCACTAATGCACATAATCGCCAGGTTATGTGGATACCCAAATTACAGGACTGCCGCAGCCCCGGATTAACACGCGGCCGCTTTGGCTCCGTGTGTGCTCCTTTACTCTGCAATTACGCTGTCAGATCGTTAACATCTGGTTAGAGGAGCTCATGGGAACCACAGGTATCTCAAAGGAGAAGAGCTCGTGCTGCAGCAGGGCCTCCAGTCACAACCACCGCTCCTTATTGGTGCTCAGTGGAGGAGCAGCGTGGATTTGAATCATGCCTGTGCATCCC
This sequence comes from Corvus brachyrhynchos, assembly GCF_000691975.1. Taxonomy (NCBI): domain Eukaryota; kingdom Metazoa; phylum Chordata; class Aves; order Passeriformes; family Corvidae; genus Corvus; species Corvus brachyrhynchos. The sequence continues at coordinate 1,132,197 of NW_008236763.1, read as the reverse complement.
CCCGGCCACCCCACAGATCCCCCGGGGGGCTACACCTACGGAAGGGGCAGCAGAGCACCCCCCAGCCCCTCCCCAAAAGTGCCAGGCGCTGTTACACACGCCCAGCACAGCCCCTTTGCACCTGCAGCTCCACACATCCCCTGCAGCCACCGCTCGGGAGCATCCCCAGGCTTTGCTCCTTGTGAAGCCACAGCCCCGTGAAAAATATTCTGCTTTTCAAGTGAAAATCCTGAAGAGCAGCTCCCAAGTTGGATCCCCAGATGGGTTTCTCTGCATACTAAAAGCACAGCCAGCTCCGGTGCCAGGGCACGCGCGAGAGAGGCGGAATTAACGCTGCTCCTATTTATAGGGCTTTGATTAGGAGCTCGTCACCTCGAAGTTTTTATTCCCTTTATCCGTTTATAAGGCCATAACGCAGTTTGACTGGCTCCAGATAGGCCGGTGTCCCACCGACTCTGCCAGAACCTAATGTGCCATTCAGACACACTTAAGCCTGTAATAAGCAGCAGCCTGCGCCCTGCAGGGGTTTAACAGCCTCAAAAAACACCCTTTACCTCCCATCTCACCCTGAGCAGTGGGGCCGAGGTGATGCCAGAGCCACAAGGGACCCCAGTGCTGTGCCAGCCTCTGCCTGGGGTCTGGGGGCAGCTCCGAGTTGGTGGTAGCAGCACCCACAGCAGCGATTCCCGGGGCTCCTCGCCCATCCCAGGGTTGATGTTCAGATCCCCACAAGCTCCTGCGCTGCTCCCGAGGCTGCTAATCCCCCCTGAGCATCCCAGAGCTCCCGTCAGCAAAACGCTTTCTGCCTCCAGACAAATCCTCCCAAAGAGTTTTGCTGAGCACAGACTTTCTGCCTGTCCAAAGCCCATAGACAAATTAAAGCACCTGCCCTGGGGGATAATTCCACTAAAATTGGGTGAAGCTCGTGGTGGTGCCAACTTGATTTTCTGTTAAAACCTGGGAGTATTTGTAGAAGTCTTGTCTTCTGGAAGGCGCCCAGCGCCGTGGCTCAGGCACAGAGGGAGGGGGTGAGACCAGCTCGGCAGAGCTGGGGAACAGGGAATAGGATCTTGAGATGCTTCCCAAAAGCAGCCTGCCCTGCAGAGTGGAGGCAGCCCAGGATTTCTGGTCCCAAGCCTTGCTGGAAAACTTGGCTGCTTGTTTGGGCAGCCCCAAAACCCACATTGCTCCAGGGTCATGCCCCAAACCGCACCATCCATCACCTCCTCCACATCCCAGCTCAGCTCAAGGAGTCCAACCAGACACATCCCTCCATCTCATCCTTTTGTCCTCCTGTCACAGCTGCTCCCATCCTGGGAGAAATCCACTCACCATCCTCCCTGGACTTTTGGATGAAGGCCTCCACCCCGCTTTCACCGTAGCTGCCCTCGGAGGCCAAGGTGGAGACGTAATTCCACTTGAGGGCTTTGACAATGTCCACCATGGCCTGGGCCTGGTAAGTGTCCGAGGGGACGACGCGGGAGAAGAAGTCGTAGCGGCTGTTGTCGCTCAGGTCCGGCGCCGTGGAGGCGTAGCTGATCTGGGGGATCTGGGGTGGAGGAGGGAAAGGCACAGCGTCAGGGCAGGGAGGTGGTTGATGATCTCCACCCCACGGCCGTGCCCACGCTCCCAAAGCGCTGCTCTGGGCCAGAGGGAGGTGGGAATTGAGGATGAGCATGGGGCAGGTGGAGCGTGTGCCACCATCGGGTGCTGCAGGGGACATCAGGGCTTGGGGACCACCTGCAGCTCAGGGACACCCAGCAGGACCCCAGAAGGGTTTTCTGAGCATCCAGTGTGGGAGAGACCACAGAAAAAGCCGTAATTCTGCCCTGGCCGGCACTGCCAGGGTCTCCCTTTGGCTTCCTCCCCAGGAAGGACAGATCCAACCCTTCCTGCCCCCCCCCTCCCCCAGCCCTAAATAAGCCCTTTAAATTAACCAGAGCCGCCGCACCTCTCCGGGCACATTGGAATGATTTAGCACCGCGGGATCAGCGATGTTTAACACTTACACAGCACTTTCCATCTCCAAAACACACCACACATCCTCATTTATCTTAAAGATGGAAAAGCCTTATTAAATTATCAAGCCCGGGTTCTCCCCACCAGCTGTGGGAATCCGAGCTGCTGCAATAAGCCCCAGCCACCTCACTGGGAGCCCGGCTGGGGAGCTGCATCCCAGGGATCAGATGTGCACCTGGGCCACCTCACGGACCCTCCTGGGTGTCCCGACCCTCCTGGCCCCACTCCACCCTCCTCCAGTCCTGCACCTCCCAGTTCCTCCTTTGTTTCTCTGTGATTTCCCCTCTCCCACTCCTGCCTCTCTCTATTAAATGCGATTCCGGTGTTATAAACCCACGACTCCACCTGAATGCTAAGAGGCCCCTGGACAGGAG
>NW_008236763.1:1123395-1128659 GCF_000691975.1 Corvus brachyrhynchos | reverse complement strand
GGAACCGCCTGAGGCTCAGGCACCCCAAGCAGGACCCCAGAAGGGTTTTCTGAGCATCCAGTGTGGGAGAGACCACAGAAAAAGCCGTAATTCTGCCCTGGCCGGCACTGCCAGGGTCTCCCTTTGGCTTCCTCCCCAGGAAGGACAGATCCAACCCTTCCTGCCCCCCCCCTCCCCCAGCCCTAAATAAGCCCTTTAAATTAACCAGAGCCGCCGCACCTCTCCGGGCACATTGGAATGATTTAGCACCGCGGGATCAGCGATGTTTAACACTTACACAGCACTTTCCATCTCCAAAACACACCACACATCCTCATTTATCTTAAAGATGGAAAAGCCTTATTAAATTATCAAGCCCGGGTTCTCCCCACCAGCTGTGGGAATCCGAGCTGCTGCAATAAGCCCCAGCCACCTCACTGGGAGCCCGGCTGGGGAGCTGCATCCCAGGGATCAGATGTGCACCTGGGCCACCTCACGGACCCTCCTGGGTGTCCCGACCCTCCTGGCCCCACTCCACCCTCCTCCAGTCCTGCACCTCCCAGTTCCTCCTTTGTTTCTCTGTGATTTCCCCTCTCCCACTCCTGCCTCTCTCTATTAAATGCGATTCCGGTGTTATAAACCCACGACTCCACCTGAATGCTAAGAGGCCCCTGGAAAGGAGCAGCCACCCTTCTACCTGCCTGCGAAATAGGAGATGAAAAAAGGGAGAGATGGAGCAGGAGTGGGAGAGGGAGAGGAAGGAATCTTTATCAAGGCACAAATAGGATTACTCCCTGTGACAATCTGCTTTGTGCTCCGTTCCGAGGGGCTCTGATCTGCTCGTTGGGGATCTGTGACTGGAGCCGGTGCATGAGACTCCATTAAAATTCTGCTCAGCAGGTGAAGCGCTCGCCTGGCAATCACTCACCCTGGGGGGAACAGGGGGGCTGCTCCAGCCCAATCCCACCTCTTCCCTGCAGGATGGACACGCGCTTGGGACGGAGGCAGTGTCCACAGCATGCCCACGAGGGCACAGGCAGCAGCAGTGCCCACATCAAAGGCGATTTGGGGGCAAGGATGCACCCCATCCCTTCCAGAGGGTCCTTTCCCAATGATTTTCCCTCTACCGAGCGTTTTGGTTTAACCTCTTCTGCAGGGCACTGGCGATGGAGACTTCCCAGTTTTCCCCATGCCATCGCCATCCCATCCAAGCTCCGACAGCCTGGGATTAACCCCTGGCCTGCCCATCCTGCTCCAGCCTCAGCTGGAAAATAAAGCCCAGAAAATACCTGTTGATCCACAGGCTACGGACTGGAAACTGTGTTTTAATAAACAAAAGGAAAGGGCTTTTTTCTCTCGCTCCTCTGCCTTGGATGAAAGTGAAAATAAAATACCAGTTCCCAAATGACCATTTCATAGATTTCTTCTGCCTTTTCTCCCCTCTGCCTTTTTGATAGCCCAACTCCTGGCACCAGCTATTTTCTGAGATAAAAGACAAAAGTCCTTTTAGGTACATAAAAGCAAAACGCAGGCAGAGAATTCAAGGTTCTTAGAAAGAAGGATGCAGTGGGAAGAGGGAGCTGGAAACATATCTCAGCTGCGTATTTGGGCACTGGTGGTCCCTTGTCTGGCTCATCTCCAGCCTGGGACACTGTGTTGAGGAGAAATCAGTGGGACCAGCTCTCCTGCACCCCAAGAGTTCCTTGTCCCACCAAGAGTGGGGAGTGATCCCAGGGCCAGGAGGCAAAACCCCCTTCCTCCTCTTGTTTTGAACCAAAACCCATCACCCAGAAGCACCCCCAGCCTACAGAAACATCCCTTGGGGTAAAAGAGATGGTGGGAGTGGGGGTTGAGGGTCTCATCCTGCTCCCCCAGGGGCAATGGACTCCAAATGCACCGGAAAAGCTGGATTTGGTACCCATCATTATCACCCATCGTTAATGAGGCTCAGGAGCTGCTGTGGTGTTTTCTCCACCGGTGGGAGACAGAATCCCCCCAGACTGGGAAGAATTAGGCAAAGGTGGCGATTTCAGCACATCCCAAACCAGACTTAAACCATCAACGTCAACATCAGCCTGAGCAGGCAGGAAGGAAGAACCAAAAACCAACCAAAAACCAACCAAAAACCCCAAAACCACTGCAAAGCCAGAGCTGGGCACACTGGTCAGGAGCACCCCATGAGCAGGGGCTCCTGCACCGAGACCCCCAATGCCACAAACAGGGTCAGGAGCAGCTAATTCCCTCCCCATAATTATTAATTTCATGCATATCTTATGCAAACCCCTGGTTCGCCGACAAGATGGAATTGATTTAATTAGAATTTCCATCATCGAGCCATTTGGATGGCAGCTTTTAATTAGGGAGAGCGTAAAGCACCGCAGGGCCTGGAGCAGCGAGGGGCTGAGCGGGGCTGCTCGGAACTCGGCGTCGGGATGGAACAAGCCACAGCCCCGTCCTGCTGCCCCTTCCCTGGGCACGGGGTCAGGCCCAGGATCCTGCCCTCAGCACCTCCTTGGAGAGGGAAAAGGCAGAGATAAAACTCTGGGAAACACAGCAGGTGCAGGAGGATGCTGTCCATGATCCCTGCCGGACCTGCCACCACCCATCCCACGCCTCCTCAGCAAGCCATGCCCAGGGACCCCTCACAGCTGGGGGCAGCCCAGGGGAGCCAGGCAGCTGCAATTTGTTTCAATAAGCCCAATGAAGAGCAAGGAAATGAAGTGGCAGCAGCGGGGGATTAATCAGAGCCTCCCCCGGCCGGCTGCCACCTTCCCGCTCGGTGAAGGTTATTCACCCGCTAAGTGGGGACGCGTGTCCTGAATCGCTCCATCCCGCTGCCCCCACAGCCTCAGGGCACCCTGACACGAGCCGGGGGGCTCAGCACTGCCCGGGGGGCTCAGCACCAGGGCCCGACCCAGCTCTGCACCCGCCAGCCCCAGGCAGCGCAGCCTCGTGGGCCTGCAGGTGCCGAGTGTCCGGCTGCAGCACGGGCAGCGCCGTCCTCAGGTGAATTATTCATGTTGTACCACAGCCCTGCGCTGCGGAGAGCGGCTGGCACAGAGGAAACTATCACCTCAAAGTGCCTGGCACGTGTCGAGCCCATCCTCTGGCTGCTCACCTCACGCTGAGCACTTGGGCTCCATCTTGTCACAGGTCTTTATGGATGGGGGCGAAAAACGCACCTCAGACCCCAGTGCAGCTTTTTGGGGATCACACTTGAAGGAGAAGGGCCTGGTTTCCTTGGCACCATCACCATCGTGGTGGTTCAGGAGCCAGTGGGTAGAGCTGGGGCTGGAGAGGCAGCAGCAAGGGGTGGGAAGGAGCTGGAACATGCCAGAGCGCTCTGGCAGTGACGGTAGAGAGATGCTATCGCACAGAGCCGGGAGCACAGATTTGGGGAGAGGAATTTCTGCAGGCAGAGTGACGAGGAGTGATGAAACTGGCTTGGACGCAGGATGCCACATCTGCAAGTGGTTCCACTGATGTACAGCTTTAATTAGGAGGCGGCAGCTAACGAAGGACCCGTTATTTATTTATGTAGTGCAGGAGCAACAAAAGCCCTGGCAGGGAGAAGCAAAGCCGGCCTGGCGGGGAGGGCTGGGGGCTGTGCAGGGGGCGGAGCAGGGATGGAGCAGGGACACGTGCACAGGAGGGAGTGTGGGATGGGACAAGGGACCACAGCAGGGAGAGCATCATTTTGAGACAGGGAACAGCCACCCCCACTGTGCACACGGTCACAGGAGAGACAGGGAAAATCTGGGGGGGCTGCTGTGCCCCCATCCCAGGCAGGGCTCTGCAGGGCTTGTGTGGATTCCTCGCCTTGGTGGACTCTAATTCATTCCATGCCACTCGCTGGATATGCTGGAGCCCTCCCAGATGTGCTGGAGCCCTCCCCAAGAACCACTTGAGCCCTTCAGGAAGCAGAGCACTCAGAGGGCACTTGGAACACCCCACAGGGAGGGTCCCCCTGTTCCAGCTCCCAGCACTTTCCACCAGCATCCCCGTGCTGGGGGAGCACCGAGGGGGACAGGAGTGACACGGCAACACGGGGCCAAGCGGGAGCAGAGCTCCAGCAAGTGCCATGCCCCAAGGAATGGGCAGAGGCAGCTGCCTGTGCCCGAGGCAGCCAACGCTTTGCTGAACCTCGGAGCAGAGTCACCCATGCTTAAAGGTCAGCGGCGGCGTGAAATGGAAGTCGCCTTATTCTCATTTTAAGCATGTCCGTGCCATAAAAGCAGTGTTTGAGTAACAAAGAGCAGCAGCAGCAGCACTCGGGTCGTGGAGGGGGGAAGAGGCTCCAGAACCCCCAAACCCCCAGCCCCTGCCTGCTGCAGGAATGGCTGTGCCCAGACAGGTGGGACAAGACCCCAGTCCCATGGGAATGGTGTCCCTGTGCTGGGGACCTCTGAGGAGGGCACCAACCCCCACACTGGGATCCACTGCTGTCTGGAAAAGGCTGAGATTTTCCTTATTCTCCTCTCCCAAGGGATTTTGAGGTCTCCATCCTCCACCTGCATTTCCTCCCTGCCCTGTTGGGCTGGGATCAGCTCTGGGTTAAAACTTCTGGGGCTCAGGATGCACCACCAGCAGCACCAGAGCCTGGCTGCTCAGCTGGGGCAGGGCTGCACCTGAGCTCAGTGACATCCTCCTGTACAGGTCACAGCTCTTTGCCCGAGGACCAAAACTGGAGGAGAAGGGTGAGGGGGAAAAAAGAACCTAGAAAGGCTGTACTTGCCCCCAGCTCCTCTGACTGTCACTCTTCTGCCTCCTTCCCCACTGCCAGCCTCCCTCCTCCTCTCCAGAGCAAGTATTCAATCTTTTTGTCTCGGCAAATAGCTTTTAAGTTCCTCCCACTCCCTCTAATTTATATTATTTTAATTATTGAATAGCCCTCTCACTCATCGCCTGGAACATTAGCACGTTTTTTTAAAAAAAAAAGGGACCCAGCAAAATCAAACTCCATCAGCGATCTGGTTTTTCCGTCTCCACTAACAGCTTCCAGCCCTCCCAGGAGGGCACCCAGCTCTCAGCATGCTGGGCTGGCAGAGGAAGAGGGAGGGGGAAGAGAGAGAAGGAAACAGCACCAATCCTGCAGAACACAGGGGTTTCAGGGTGCTGGGAGAAGGCTGAGATGGGACTGGGGTCCCCATTGCTACTGGAAGTGCAGAATATTCACATTTGTCCCTCATTTCTGCAGAAGGGCCCTTGTTCACACACTCTGCAGCCCAGGGATGTGGCTGGGGATAAATAAACGTACAGCAAGGAGGAAAGGAATTACCAACTCC
>NW_008236763.1:1116973-1123374 GCF_000691975.1 Corvus brachyrhynchos | reverse complement strand
TGGCACGGAGCAGGAGAGAGAGCCCTACTCATCCCACCACAGCCCGAGCACCCCTGGGGCTGGTGGCACAGGACAAGTGTCCCCAGCCTGGCTGATGTCCCCCAGGCTGGAGCAGAGCAATCTCAGCTGTCCCCTGCCATCGGCCATCGCTGCCTCCAGCCCTGTGGCTGCCCAGTCCTCTGGCTCAGGTGGGACCTGACATTTTGGGGTATGACCCACATCCCTGATGGAGCATCCCCCATAACCGGTACCAAACCCGCCCTCAGCCCAGCTCCCCATCCAGCCCCCGCCACGGGGCGGGAGCACCAGCTCCACGAAGCCGGGGGAGATGAGACAAAAGTCCTCCTGCTCCGAGTGTCGTCACTGGAGGGGGATGGAGGAAGGGATCCCCGGGGATGTGGGGGAGGCAGGAGAAGCATTTTAACAACACTGGCTCTGCCTCCCCCCAGCTGCGGAGGAAGAGACACTTGTGGAGAAACGCTGCCAAAGCACCCACGGGGGTTTTCCCAAGGGGTTCTCTTCACCTGGCCAAGCCCTACCTTGAAGAGCCGCAGGATGTTGGCCACCATGATGGACACGGAGCTGCCTGAGGCGCCGATGACGCCGACCACCCGCTCTGGCTTGGTGATGATGGGGGGTCCCCCACTGACACAGCGCACCTCGGTGCTGTCCTTCTCGATGAGGGCCTGCACGAAGGTCAGCGACTGCTCCAGGGCGTGCGTGTCCCGCGAGCACGTGTCCAGGATGCGGGCACCCAGCGTGATGTTGGGCAGCAGGTCGGGGTCGTTGTTGATGCGGTCCAGGGCGAAGAGCATGGCCTCCAGGCGATGGATGCCCTTCTCCTTCTTCAGCTCCCCGCAGGCTTTGCCCTCAGCGCCCCGGCCATGCACGGGGAAGAGCCCCCCGAGCGTGATGTCCCCGTCGATGCGGATGGAGTTCATGTGCGGGTAGCCCTGGCCTTTGGGCTTGGCGGCACCCCCGGGCGCCCACCCCCAGCTGCAGGCACTCAGGAGGAGGCAGAAGGACAAACGCTCCATGCAAAAGTGACCCCCACTCATCGCCAACGCCGTGCTGGGGCAGAGCTCGGGCCGGGAACGCGGCGGTCAGGGGGCCGGGCTGGGCCAGGCGGGCAGCATGGCTCCGGAGGGATCGCGCTCCGGCACCATCAGCAGCTCCCGACGGCGCTGCTGGCCCCAGAGGAGTGGAGGGAGGCTGGGATGCAGGAGGGTGCCGGGGGCTGCATGGCTACACCAGGGAGGAGAGACAGCGGCAGAGACACGAGCCCACGCAAAGCTTTGGGTCCTTCCTCTGGAGACCTTGGAGGGACAGGGGAAAAGAGGAGAGAGAAAATTAGGCAGGAGCAGGAAGAAGACATTGGCTATTCCGGGCTTTCATCAGGGAGCTGGTGGAAATTAGCACCGGGGGTTATTGCAAAAAATAGATTTGGGATTTGCTGGGTCTTTGATTCACCCCAGGGGTTTTGGCTTAGCCCAAATCGCATCTGGGCAGAGGGGCTGGTCAGGGCCTTGTGGACACTGCCCCACAGAGCAGGACAGGTCAGTGACCAGCTCGAGGGGGGGGGGCCTGGAACTCTGTCCCGACCTGTCCCCTCTTAAGGGAACTGCGAGGTTGGGACAAGTCCCAAGACAGTGCTCAGAGTGGGGCAAACCCCACACACACCCCTAGCCCTGGTCACTGCCTATCTTAGAGCATCCCTCCTCTTTCCCAACGGGTTTTGAGCCCCACAAACTGAGCTCTGCATCCTCAGAGAGAGCCAGGCACTGCCAAAACCCAGCATTCCGGATCCGAGTCACAACCCAAAGCACCGCGCTCCTGCCGCTCTCCCTTCAGGCCACTGATTCCTGAACCAGTAGCTGCTTCCATTATCGACGGCTTCCAGCAGCAAATATCGACAGCACCTGAGCTGCCCCTGCCCCAGCAGCACAATCCCTGCCTCAGTTTCCCCCCGAGACAGGTTCCCCCTCGTGCCTATCCCCGCCACTGTTCACACAGCAGCTGCTGATGGATGCTGAGGGCAGCGCATGATTAATGCAGGCACCAACAGCAGCATGGAGCTGAGCAGGAAAATGCATTCCCCAGGCAGGACGGGCTGCAAGAGTGAGAGCAAGGAAACAGCTTAAATTCATCTCAGCTCAAGCCCAGAGCCGGCACCCAAGCCCACGGACAGACGTGGATGGTTCTGTTCTGCCGGACAGAACCTCACCAGCCCCTGGGTTGCTCCCGCTCCGCAGCCATCCCAGCCAGGAGGACCCTGGCTTCAACTCACCTCCATAAATTATGCACCTCCCTGCCCAATGCAGCTGCTTGAAGGCCCATCTCCAAAGCGATTCTGACAGCCGGGGCTTTTAAGGAACCAGAATCACCCGAGCTCTGTGCTTCCAAAGGCTGGGAATGCTGTAGCACATCACCAGCCCCAGCCTGCCAGGAGAGCCCCTTGGAGCGTGGCTCTGCTCGGATGGGGATCAGGGACACGGATCAGCCCTCTGCGTGGTCCTGTCCCCTCTGCAGGTACCACCCCACGCATCACCAGTGGGCATGGAGCAGGGGAATGTGGCTCCTGGCGTGGCCTGGGAGCGGGTCAGGCTCTGCCCATGCTGGGGAGGAGGAGGATGGGGAGGCAAAGGGATGCTCAGACACCACAGCCGCCTTGGCAGCCCCACACCAGCTGAAAGCAGGTCACTTCTCCCACCCTCATCCCTGGAGCTGCAACATTTCTGCCCATCAAAGGTGGGATGCTCACACCATGGACCCGCTCCCAGGAAAACCCTCAGAGCCCACGGCAGCTCCCGCAGAGCTGGCAGTGCCCCCAGAGCCCACTGCCTTTCCCTTTCTTCTTTTAAGCTTTTTCCCTCTCTGTTCTCTCCCCTTTGTGGCTCCTTTGATCATATAATCTGAATGAACTGAAGGTAAAAATATCACGGCAGGCAAGAAGAAAGCGCAAATAACAGGGAGAGGAGGAGGGAGCTTCTTCGGATCCCTCACAGAATCATTGGGGGAGATGGAGCTGGAGTTACCCACTGAGCCCCTGCTGCAAACGGCCCAGGAAGGGGTGACAGATGAGCACCCCTGTTCCCTCCACCTGCCTCCAGCAACCCCTCAGCCACACACAAGTCACTGCTTCCACACAGCCCAGACCTTGCTTCCACCATGCCCGAGCCTCCCCAAAGCAGCTGCTCCACCGGGGGCACATCTGGAAGGAGATGCACATCTGGAAGAAGACACCTGCCTGCAGCAGGTACTCATGGAGCAGAGAACAGCCTTACCTACACGCTCCGGGCAGCGAGGGGCCAAAGCCGCCCTCCTGCCCCACCTGCACGGCTCCTGCCCCACCTGCATGGCTCCACAGGGGCACCCCGAGGGTGGGAATAACAGGGTGGGACCATCACTCAGCGTGGTGCTTATCCCAGCCCCAAAGGAAGGAGCAATTCTGCTTCTCCAACTTCCACCAGTGAGGACGGAGCCTTCCCATCGCCCTCATCCCGGCTATGCCGCAGCCTGATCCGGGTCTGGGAAGTGGCGCAAATACCAGCCAAACCGAGAAGATCTCCAGAGCCCGGCCGTGGGTCATCCCTTGCCCGAGCCAGGGTGGGCTGAGCAGCGCCAGGGCGGAGGGAGCCGGTGCCGGGTGCTGTGGGTGCTGCTGCCCCGGGACACGCAGAGCCCCGCGGGTCCCGGCACCCCGGACATGGGCCCGGGCAGCACGGTGGCATCCTGCCCCCCTCTAGTGGTGGTCACCGGGCCACCGGCATCGCCAGCCACGGAGGGCCCTGGAAGGAGCAGGGGAGGGCTCAGCTGGGCAGGCCAGCCCCTCTTGGGGCGACCTGGTCCAGTGGAAGATGTCCCTGCCCATGGCAGGGTCTGGGACTGGATGAGCTTTAAGGTCCCTTCCAACCCGAACCACTCTGTGATTCCATGAAATCAAACTCTGATTAAAAATTCCCCCACATCCCAGAGATCTCCTGCTGCAAAAGCCTCTCCAGTGCCTGGGGGAGGAACCGGCCATCCCAGGCATCACCTCCCCGGCTCCTTCCCGCAGCTCCTCCTGCACGACCCCGCAAGCACTGCCCAGGCTGGACTGTGGTGGGACACGCTCCAGACAGACTCCTCTCCGAGCAGACCCCGCTCCCCAGAGCTCTGCCTGCAGCAGGATCCATCATCTCCCAGTTCAGAGCCAGGGCATTTTCTGGGGCTCGTTAAACCCAGCAGAGGCTGAGCTGGTTATACAGCCCAGGAGATGCAGGAATAATCAGCCAAGAGCACCCAGCACTCACCTGCACGTCCCCATCCCCAGTGCCAAAGAGCCCAGCACCACCAGCACCAGAGACTCCAGCCCAGCCCTGGCACTGGGAGGGCTATGCCAGCTTAAGCCACACTGGATCCTACCAGCTCCAAAGCATCTTTTTGAAAATCAAGGCTATTTCTTTCCCCACCTGCTCTTCCTCCAGCCAGCAGGCAGCACAATATCCCAATTAGTGTACACTCACTTCCCGCTTGCAAGCAGCTACAGGGAACTTCGCTTGGCTCCTGGTCTTTTTAATTACAAAAGCTCCATGAAGTAGAGCAGAATTGAGATGTGGACAGAGGGAGGGGACGCCAGGTTAAGTTCTCTCCCGACAGGCAAAACCTTAAGTATTCAGGTCCAGTACCCCGGCGTTCGCTCGGAGAAGCAAGGCCACGGCTCAGCAGGCAGCAGTGAGCAGAGCCCCCGGATTGTGCCATCCAAACCCCCCAATGAGCTCCAAGATGCAGCCCCTGCCCCAGCAACCCCTCGATCGATGCACAAACCAATATCACAATGCTCGCACAAACCCGAGCCCATCACCAAGGTGCCAACTCGTCCTCTCTGCACCCGGGTCCCGCCAGCAGCCAGCTCAGAGCCCCATGGTGGGCAAAAGCTGGGTACAATCACCCACCTCACTGCCCAGAAGCATCTCCTGAAGGACGCTGAAGTCCAAACAAAAGTGCTCCCATAGGGCGCAGATCAGATCCAGGGAATATTTATCACACCGTATTTATATATGTCCTTAACTGCAGCAAGCCCTCTCCTTCCGCCTCCCTCCCGCTGCCAAGCAGGTCAGGGCTAATCCCTCACTTTGAAGGATGGGATGGCGCAGCGGCGGGGGAAGGCGAGCAGGATCCAGCCCCAGAGCAAGCGGAGAGAGAACAGCAGCTCACCTTGCGGGCAGGCAGCGCGAGGTCTCCGCCGGCAGCAGGCGCAGAGCTCCAGCGGGAGCGGCTGGAAGGAAAGGGAAGGGAAGGAGCCACCGCTCGTCTCCGCTCCTGCCACGTGCAGCAGAATCCCGCAATTAATTTTTTATCGCCACCTGCAATTTGGGACCGTGCTGGCTCCGAGCGAGAGCGCGGCCTGACTGCCGGTGTCCGGCAGTGCCCGCGGCAGCACGCGGTGTCCCCGCTCCCCATCACACCTACGCCCTGACACTGCGGTCTGGCAGTGCCAGCCCCTGCCCACACCCCCCCGGCGGTGACTCCAGAGACCCCCATCCTGAGCCGGGCTCGGTGCGGGGCCATCCAGGGAACTGCAGGGAGGAAAACCCTCCGTGAGACGCAGCGCCCGGGAGGAAGAGCCGGTGCCCGCAGCGGGCACGAAGCCGGGGAGGGCGACGGGCGCGGGTTCACGTATGTTATAATTAGGACCTGCCACTTCTTCAAGCCGTTGCCTTTCTGGGAAGAGCTGGAAGGGGGTGGCTGAGCTGACAAATCCATCCTCCTCCTGCCTGATGCCAAAGTTGAAGCACGTGATGCTCTTTTTCGGGGAGCCGTTAGGCTCCTCCGCAGGGTGATGCTGGCCCCTGGGATGTAGGGCCAGGCCATGGCTCCACTCGAGCTTCGATTCCCACGGGAAAATCCCCTTGACGCTGCTCTGACACCCCGGGGTGTAGCTCAGCACCCCTAACCCAGTGTCTGATGCCGTCCTCAAAAGGGTTTTGCCCGTAGCCCCCCAGCCTGGGGCAGCTGGAGCCACCGCTGCCCATGGGGACCCTCTGCCATCACGGAGAGGGACCACCCTCACCACGGCCCCCAGCACTGCCCCTCCAGTTCGGCCAAGCCGGCCAAAATCAGGCGGGATCTCTGCACATCCCATCGCACCGAGCCTCCCGGCGCGGAGGTGTCAGGTCACCGGGAAAAGGGTCTTGTCCGGGCTCTCCCCCCGCCACAGCCTTGCCCAGCGCATCCCCCAGCTCATCTCCCCGCTGCCTGGTGCGGATAAACGCTGCTTACAGGGAGCCAAGGCAGGGAAGGAAATGAGCTTTTTCTTTTGGCAGTTCTCGTGGCGTTTTCCCGAGCTCCTCGCGGCATTCAACAGATCAGCTCTGCTCCTTGCCTTCATCCTTCCATCCCTCCGTCCCTCCCCGAGCCCT
>NW_008236763.1:1115941-1116260 GCF_000691975.1 Corvus brachyrhynchos | reverse complement strand
CGGAGCCCTGGCAGGGCAGTGGGCACCTCTGGGGACAAAGGTGACAGGTTGGGGACCAGAGCAAGGGGTGCCCTCCGTGCCCCTCGCGGAGGGGAGCAGCGGGGCGAGGAGGGAGCAGCGCTCCGCAGTCCCCAACAATGAATAATGCGATGAGTGGGAGAGCGGGGAGCGCTGGGGGTTCCGGGCTGCAGCCCCCGCTGTCGCAGCCCCCCCCAGCCCAAAAATAAGAAGGAAAGGCGAAAAATTCGCCAGAGCGTTGTGCAGGGGGGGAGCGGCGAGGCTGTAGGACGGGAGAGTTGGGGGAGCTCCAGCCCCCGGG
>NW_008236763.1:1115198-1115581 GCF_000691975.1 Corvus brachyrhynchos | reverse complement strand
TCCTGGCGGAAGGGTCCCCCCGCCAGGCTGCTGAGGGTCTCCGGCTCCCTGCAGTGACAGCCATCCTCAAATTCCCTTTCCCAGGTGGGAGCAGCTCCCGCAAGCAGCGACGAGGGAGGATGCTCGTCACCCCAGGCCGTTGCCCTTCTCTTCTCCCTCCCATAAAACGCTGTCAACCCCCCGCCCCGCGGAGCTCGGCTCCTGCATCGCCTTCTTTCCCCATCAATCCCCCCCGCCAGGCCCCGCGGCTTCGAGGAGCCCGTCGTGCTGTGTCGATTCATTAATCCAGAGAAAACACAACCCCCTGGTAATGGCCATTGACACATTAACTGCTGCGATCCATCACGGTAATGACACGGCGGGGATGGCGCCGGAGCCCGGGC
>NW_008236763.1:1113291-1115151 GCF_000691975.1 Corvus brachyrhynchos | reverse complement strand
TCCCAGCCCCTCCTGGAGGGACCCATCCGCGCACACGAAGCGGGGTCTGGCTGCGGGAAGGGCTCTCTGCCCCCTTCCAGCACCAAAGAACCAAGCACGGACCACAGACACGCAACTCCAGCCTCATCTCCCCTAAGGGGTGATTTGTGTTGCTCGTTTGTAACAACGAAATCCCAGCCCTGGTGAGGGTCAGCCAGGGCCCGGGCGGGCTGGTTGCCCTTGGAAAAGGCTCCTTTTCACCCAAATCCTGGTTGGGAGGCTGGAGAAGGAGCCGGTTTTCCAAAAGCCCTCGGGATTGCCCAGCTCCAACGCAAAGCTGGGCCTTTGAAAGAGCTCTGGGCTCTCCAGTGAGATGCATCTCCTGAAAAGCTGCCCAGCCACCCTCCTGCCATGGAAATAAGTGCAACGTTCCCATGGATCCAGGTGCTCCCGGGATGCTGCCCAGAGCGCCGTCTCCTGCAGAGCGGCCAGGCTGTTGCAGTGATTTCGTTTACAGCAAGAACCCGAGTGCTGCTCGTTGTTACTCTGCTCTGGCGGGGCAGGGGAGGGCAGCCTGGGGGGCACGGCCCCACACAGCTCCCCCCTCCCCGTGTGAGCATCCTCAGCCATTCCAGCGCTGATGCCAGGAACTGAAGCAAAAGGAAATCTGCACTGTGGTCGATGGGGAGGGGACATAAAGACCAAGCCCCTGGGAGGACAGGACCCCTGTCTGCCCCAAGCCACGGCTGAGGGGACTTCAGACACCACAGGATAAGCCAGGCACAAATCCCTCGCCAAAAGTCGCTTTTAGAGGCATCCTAAGGTCAAGGTCCCTGCTCGGAGTCGGGTGAAGCCCTCAGCTCCTGGGGATTTCTAAGACGTGTGTTCACCTTCAAGGAGAAACAAGGGTGCTCTGCTCACAGCCTAGGGTCTCACAGCACCCGGCCACAAGGACACCAGACCACCCTGCTCTGATCTGCCCAGCTCCCAAAGAATCCCTGGGGGAAGGTGTTTGGGATAAATTCTGGAGAACTTCGGCCTCGGCACCACCTGAGCTGCTCCAGCAGCCGGCTCGTTCAGGAGTGCCTCGCTGCTGCCCTGGCTCCGATAGAAAATCATAATCCAGCCCCCCCCAAAGGCTTGGGAACATGAATCCCAGGGATTGCAGGACGCCCTTCCCACCATGGCTGAGCTGGCAGTGCCTCCCTTCTCCTCTCCGAGCCTCACGGACTGCACGTCTCCCCTTCTCACACCCCTCTGCCAGCCGTCAGAACCCAAAACACCGGCACAGCGCCCGTGTCACCATCGGGAACGTCAAAACCCAATTAACATCTGGAAATCCAGCTGAAGCCGATGCTTCCCCCGGCACAACGGGAAAAGCCACAACGTGGGGGCTGAGAGGACGGTGGGTAGGATGGGAGACGCCCCAGTGATTCCAGGGGTGCAGCCCAGGTGTGAGGTTACCCCGAGAGCGGCTCTGCAAACCCCACAAAGGTCGCTGCGAGGGCTCCTGATCGGTGCCTGGGTCAGAGCTGATCAAATCCTCCAGGAGAGTTCGATGCCATCAGCAAATGGACACGGAGAAGTCTGCCAGGATCGATATCCCCTCGGCAGGCACAGAGCCAGGGGAACTGAGCAAGTCGCTGCCTCTCCTGCCCCGGGGGCAGGGCTGGGGGTACAATCCGGGCCGATTCCCAGCTCTGTGTTCATCCAGGGTGC
Organism: Corvus brachyrhynchos; assembly: GCF_000691975.1. Lineage (NCBI taxonomy): Eukaryota > Metazoa > Chordata > Aves > Passeriformes > Corvidae > Corvus > Corvus brachyrhynchos. Next base: position 1,113,453 of record NW_008236763.1, on the reverse strand, counting down.
TCCAGCACCTCCAGGGCCCCCAGCAGCTTTTCCCTGAACTCCAGGGCTCACAGGATCCATGCAGGAGACTCTGCATGCCCTGATCCCACTCATCCCACAGCTGTCCCCAGGCAGGCACAGCTCCGGGCCCGCCGCTCCCGCCTCCCGCTGCCCTGGCCCCCC
>NW_008236763.1:1105968-1113231 GCF_000691975.1 Corvus brachyrhynchos | reverse complement strand
TTTTTTTTTTTTTTCTTTTTTTTTTTTTAATATAGGAAAACTTGAAACCGCATCTTATGGACTGGACATTCCGGCTCAGCTCTGCAAAAGGGCTTTGAATAATTTATGGACAAGCCACCACCTCCTCCTTCCTCCACATGGGTCACTCCTGTCAAAGAGATGGAGGCTCAGGAATCACACCCGGGGGCCGCATTGCCAGTGCCTGCAATTGCTTTGGGTGTGGATTCAATTCCCTCCTGGATAGAAGGGTGCGGAAAATAAATCTTTAATTCAAAGTGAAATATTAATAGAACTGTAATTAGCTGTAATATCTACACAATTAAAAAGCAGGAGGCCCGGCAAGAGCTATTTTCGTGTGTGTTTAAAGAAAAACAAGTTTGCAGGATAAGGGGTGGGGGTGGCTGGGGATGCTTTTCCAGTGTCCCAATTGTCTGAGGGAGAAACGTGGCCAGGAGGAGCAGCAGCACGGGGACACGAGTCCTGCCAGTGCTGGTGGCGCAGGAAGAAATAAAAGGCCAGGTTGGAAGAAAAGAAAAGAAAAGAAAAGAAAAGAAAAGAAAAGAAAAGAAAAGAAAAGAAAAGAAAAGAAAAGAAAAGAAAAGAAAAGAAAAGAAAAGAAAAGAAGAAGGATTTGAGGAGAAAAAGAAAGAAAGAAGAGCCACGATGACACTTTTGTCCTGCTCCTTGGGGATTTTGCAGCAAAGGGAAGATTTTCACTGACGTCAGGCAGAGACGAGCCGTAGCAAGAGGACGGGGTTGGGAAAAGTCTCTGTGGAAGTTGGCAGGGAACGAGTGAGGTGACCCTGGCTCAGCCCCCACAGACATTTTCCAGCGGGAATTGCATGAGCTGCTTGCAAAAAGCCGTCAGCTCCCCCTGTGCTGGGTAGTTACCGAAGGGATAAACAGAACTGCAAAACAAAACCAACAGAACAATTCGTCTCGGCCCCTCCAAAAACACCTAAATAATAGGCCAAGGAGAAAAAAGAACAAATGAAAAAACAGCCTTGGGTTTCTCTCCAGAAGAAAGAGACTCCCACACACCCCCAGCACATGAACGTGGGTAACAGATCTGGATCTTTCGAGAGCAGGAGCGGCACTGCTTGTGCTCGCATGGGCTTGACATTCACACATCGGGTCCGTGCCTCTCTCGAGGAGTGGGGATAATGGGATGCCGAATGTCAGACCACTTAAATATATATATAAAACTCATTATACGCCTCATGACTAACAGATCTTGATGGGAAAAGTTGCATTTTAAAGAAATGCGGGGAAAAAAAAAAAAAAAAGCAGCCCATCCGGGCTTGCGGGGAGGAATTAGCAATGAACGAGGGATGATTCGGCTGCAGGCTGGGAGTGATGACAACTCCTCCTCCTCGTGAGGAAGGCTCCTGCAGCTGTGCCAGCTCCCTGGCAGCCCCCTGGCTGCCCTGCACCCACTTTGGGGGCTGCCACGCTCCCACCAGACGCTTTCCTGCAGCCCAGGGTCCTGCCTGGCACCCACATCCCCCAGCTGATGTGGGACCCCCAGAGAAACCCCAAGTGATACCAAGGAACCAGCCCTGCCTCTCTGAGGCCACCGAGGGGGACATTTCCTGGGCTTCTGGGCTTTTCCCCCACGGCAGCAACGAGGGGATGGAGCACACTGGGGAGCTGCTGCCTTGAGGCAATGCCTCTCTCTTGCCCAACCTCCTCTTGCTGCAGCCTCAGAGCCTCTTCTCGGGGGAGTTTTCCTCTTTCTTGGGTGCATCCAGCCTAAAAATTCCCCTCGGTAGCTCAGTGCTGCCGTGACAGGAGGACAAAGGACCCGTGCCTGGCTATGGCCACTGGTGGAGCCCGGAGCCGGGCAGCACCATCGCTCTTTTCCTCTACAACACTTCCACCTAACGGCGAGAGAGCCGGCGAGGAGACAGCCAGCCCAGGGCAGGGGTCCACGGGGACACCCCCAGGAGCAGAGCAGAGGCGACCACCACAGAGAAGCCCCCCGCCAGTCTCAGACCCCAGTAAAGAAGAAGTTGCTGCTTTGCCCCCAGGCCGACCCCGTGAGGTGGTCCCAGCATCTCCAAAAACACAGAATTTTGTTGGCTCTGTCCTCTGGGCCACATCCTGCCTCCCTTCTGCAGCTGCTGCTCCAGCATGGCAGCGCTGGGAAGGAGCAGAGGATCTGGGAGCCTCGGAGCCCGCCCTGCACCCCACTCTGCTGCTCACAGGAAAACACCAGGGCTGCTGCTGGATGTGCCCTCCAGTCTGATGCCCTCAGTGCAACTGGTGAACTGGTCCCATCCCAGTTAGAAGGGGTTGCTTTATAGAAGAGGAGGAAAGAGCTCAGGCCCAGGGACATCCTGAGTGGCCAGAGGTTATTTTGGGCAGCGATTCCTCCAGATTTGGGGTTTAAACAATACAGAAACATGAAAAGCTGAGACACAATGTTCTCCTGGAAATCCCTCGTCGTGCACCATCAGCAGCTTTTTGTGCTGATGCTTCAGAGAGAGCAGGACCTGCCCCCAAACCAGCACCTTCAGAGGCACCGGGGTCCCAGTGGTGCCACTCTGCTCCCTTCCTGTTTTCCCACCAGTTTTGTCATTAAAGCCAGAGGTGTCCCCCTGTCCCCAGTGCAACATCCCAGAGGCACAGTCCTGTCCCCCAAACCCAGCACTGGGAAAGGAAAGAGGGACAGACAGCTCTGTCCGTGTTTCCATTTGGGTGCAGGAGGGGGGTGGTTTTTTCCACCCCCAGGGATCATGAGCAGCTGGAAATGTTTTCTTTAAAACTAAAAAATAAAACCAAGAAAAAAAGAGAGACAGAATAGGGAAGGAGAGAGAACACTTGGTGGTAAAATTAACTGTGACTGCCAGGCAGCACACACTCCCTCTGCACCCACAGGACAATTAGAGGAAAATCTTTACACATGAACTAACACGGAAGCCAGGGATGGCGTGGAAGACAACCCCCTCGTTTTCCCCAACCAGCCAGGGTGGCAGCAGCACCTGGGATGCAGGACATAGGCAGGGGACAGGGCAGAAGGGGCAGGAGAGCAGCAGCAGCAGCTCTGGTGAGGAACTGGCACTGGAAAGCCACATGATGCTGGGTGGGCCCAGTGCCAAGCACCGGCACCTCAAGCACCCATCCAGGCATAAGGAGAGGGGGGAAAGCAGGGAAGGGCTCTGTTCCTTGCTTCTCCCCTCCAAGTGCCCAAGGAAGCTGCTGTACCCCCCTCACACACCTCCAGACTGGCAGCTGAGCACCCACCCACATCCAACCCCGTGCCAAAACTGCCCCATTCACTCTGCGTGCACCAACCTGCTCTGCCGGAGAATACAAACTGCCCCAAACTGGGATAGATTTGCACCAGAGGCTCCTCCAGCACGCCCTGATTGCTGCCGTGGTGGGCAGTGAGGGGCAGACCTTGCCCAGCACCCAGGGAAAGGGACCCCAGGTAAAGCCTTGCAGTGCCAACGCAGCCTCCAGCTCGGAGCCGACCCCGGCGAGCAGCACCCGTCTTCTCCTCCCAACTTCTCCATAATTCATGCAACAACCTCCTGAAAGAAATATCCTCCTCGGACATGAAATATTCATGGCCTCATCCTTGCAAGGAAACGCTGTCTTCCTTGGAGTGCAACCAAGCAGCCGAGGCCAGCACGGATTTGCCTTTGCAGGAGTAATTACGTTGGTCATTGATCGAGTGCCGCAGTGAGGGGCTGTGCCGGGAGGGGCCCCAGCCAGTGCCGGTGGGCCCCCCCACCCATGCAAGAAAGTGGCTTTTGGAAGAGTCACAAAGGGGTTTGGGGAGAGGGAGGAAGGATCCCGCACTGTGCAGCAGCATCCCAAGAGATTCCGCATCCTCGTGGCTGCATCTTTGTGCCAGCAAAGTCGCCCCAGGAGGGAGCGGCTCCCCCAGCATCACGCTGGACCCCATTTAGATCCATCCCAGTCGCATCCACCACCCCTCACACACACACAGAGGCTCCCGCACCCGCCCGCCCGCCCCCCCCCCCCCCACAACCACGGGCGCGCGGCCCCCTGCCAGCAGCCACCCCCCACACCCCAGTCCCCTCAGCTCCTTTCTGCTCCCAGTTTGGATGCTGTCAATCCATTCGGAGCTTCTTCCTATTTCCCTGCTTTTGCAGAGCTCAGCAGAGGCTCCAGCCCCGTTTCACTGCACAATATTCAAAACTTTTACTATTATAATTATTTTTTCTTGGTTTTTCCCTCTCCCATAGCTCCCTCAGCCCCAGGCGAAGGGTTCCAGAGGTTCTCCTGTGTGCTGGTTCTAACACAGTCCAACAAATCCCCGTCCCTTGGGACAAGGGGGAGATGGAAGTGAATGCATCACTCAGCTTCAAGGGGGCTCAGCGGTGGAGAAGGAGAGGAGGGGCTGGGGGTCCCAGGGGCAGAGAGCACCCCAGCAGTGGGAGATGATGTTTGGGAGGAGGGGGACTCAGCACGGGGTGGTGGTGAAACAAAATCTGGAGCAGCCTGTGCGGCCAGGATCCGGAAACAGCCTTGGCCAGGGCCAGGTCCCGAGGGAGCTGCCAGCCCCGGGGGACCGCCGGCTGCCGCAGACCCCAGCCCACGCTCCTGCGCCAGCGCTCGGCTCCCAAAGCCGGGCTCAGCATCTCCAGCAAAGGGCAGCAGTGCCTTCCCGTGGAAGCCGCCCTCACTGCAGCCACGCAGCGGAACGGACCCGGCACGGGGAATCCCTCCGGCCCCGGGGATGCAGGAAAGGTCTGGAGCAATCATTGTCCTAAATCCACACACACACAAGGCTGCGGTGGGGGCTGTCCCCTCCTGCCCCACGTGCCAAGGTGCGGCACAGCTCCTGCGCACCCGGACTCCCGTCACCGAGTGCAGCAGGTGAAACACAGGTTACACCCTCCACAGCCTCCTCAGGACCCTTCCCTAAATCTCCAGGGCAGATCCCTGCTCCACCCGATGCACCCCAAACTTCTTCCCACAGGCGCTGCGAGCTGGGACCCTCCAAGGAGCCACATCCTTCTATTTAAGGGCGACGTGTGGGTGCCGAGGTGGGCTCCTTCGGGGGTGTTCTCTCCCACCCTGCAGGGACTCTGGGACCGCTCGTCAGGAACGGGAACAGTGCTGTCCTCCCCCAGCTCCGAGTCACGGGGAGCCGCCCCCCAGCCCGCGCCCGCCGTGTCGTGACGCTCCCCTCGAGGGGAGCCACGCGTGCGGCTCCGCTCCTACCTACGGAGGAGTAGTTGCCAAGGGAGCCGTTCCCGGAGCCCGGAGCCGGCTGGGAAGGGGGGTGACAGCCTGGCAAACTCCCACCTGGCTGCTCTCATGATGGATGGGGGGTACCAGGGCATGAGAGCACGTGAGGAACATCCTGCCCCCGCAGCGAAGCCTTGAAGGTGGGGAAAATGCTTTTCCCTGGGCAGGGGTCGTGGGGATGACCACGGCCTGCTCCCCCACCGTGGGTTTGAGGGCACAGAGGGCTGGGGTGCTCGGCCTCATGATGGCTTCCAGCCTCGTGGAGCCCTCCTCCCAGCCCCTGAGCCCCTTGGTGCCCCCGCAGCCCCCCTGCCAGCCTGTCGCTGCCATTTGAAAGATGAGCTCCTGGCAGAGCGCCCTAATCCGGCCGGGCTGGATGTCGCATTCCCAGGGAATGGCAGAGCCGCACCGCAGGGCCAGGGACGCGCCATGTGCCTGGGTGTCCCCTGCTAGCGACAAACCCGCCGTCCCTGAGGTCTGCGGGCAAAGCGAGCAGCCCGTGGAGGGCTCAGCCCTGCAGCCGGGTCACCAGCAACCCCTGTCAGTCCCTCCCCAGGGAACCAGGCACCTCCCGCGGGCACTGCCAGGAGCAGAGACCGGAACGCGCCTCAGCCCTGCCCGGCCCCACTTTGCCCCCAGCCCACGCCAGCACCGTCCTGCTCCCGGTGAGGGATGCTGGGACTCATCCCGGGACGGGTGGGGGGAGGATGCGGAGCCCCCCCTCCATCCCGCTGCACAGCCGGAGCCCTCTCCCCGTTAGGTGGCAGCAGGAAACCGCAGCGTTGGCTTTTCCAACACAAATTATTCCAGAATTCTGTGATTCTGGCTACGTGGGAGCGCGTTCCCCGCAGGAAAACCTGCCGGTTCCATCCCAGGATGCTCCATCCCGCCCTGCCCTGCTGCCTCGGGTCATTCACTGGCCATGAGGTGACCCTCTGCCCGCCCTGACCCATCTCCTCCCAAAGCCCTTTGGCCAAACCCCCCAGGCCGTGGAGGGGACACGAGCAGGGCTGCTCCGGCTCCCGCTCCCTCCCTTACGCCACCACCTCCCGATCCCATTCCCCTGCCTCTGTGTCTCCCCGCCCCCCCTGTCCGGCCGGGACTCTGCCAGCGGCTGAGTCACCTCGGTGACCACCACCTGAGTCACCGGGACGGAGGGAAGTCCCCCGGTCCTCGATGCTTTTCCAACCGGAGCTGAGTAAAGGGGAAAGTGTCAAGGAATTTGGCTGGAAAAAGTGTTTTCTTGGAGCCTCCATAAGGAGCAGCCTCTCTGGTGCGTCCCCTTTGCCACAGTGAACTCGCAGCTGGCCAAGGAGTGGGGGGCTCCTTCCCTCTCATACGGAGAGATTCCAGGGGATGGAGGAGCTAGGAAATGTTGGGAAAAGCAGGCAAAACCTCCTCCATCCCTCGCACCGCGTGTTCTCCAGCCCCCTGAAAGCGCCTTGCAGTGCATCCCCCCTGCCCTCCTTGGATGCTGCTGGCAGCCACCAGCTCCTTCGCTGCCCTGTTCAGATTTAATTTGCAATAAAATACCTTGATTAAAAAAATCCCAGGCAGCCAGACCCCACAGCGAGCCCGCCAGCGAGCCCTCGATTAATGACCCTTCGCATTCCCCTCCACCACGTCCCCGTTAATGATTTGCAGCGGCTCCTCCCCGGCCTGTCCCCTCCCTTCCTCCCCCTCTCCTCCCCCGCCGTCGGCACCCCCAGGCCAGGGCAGAGGGAAAGGGGCTCCAGGGAGCACCCGCAGGGATTTTCTCACCCCCTGGCACATTCCCTGCGTGGGCACACGAGGTGAGGAAGTTGCCGCCACCCCCAGCGTGGGTCAGCCGCACCCTTGCGCAGAGGTTCACGGCTCCATTCCTGGTGCTTCCCTGACTCCTGCCACCTCCTTCCTGCCATGCGGGACCCCGGCTGGGCTGGCAGCCCCTCAACACCCACCTGAGCCCCAGCAAGCTCGGTGCACATGTGCTGGAGAGTGGGGGGAGCCAGGGAACGGGGCCAGGGCGGCCCCCGGCGGCCGCCCCAGGCTTTGTGC
>NW_008236763.1:1102426-1105849 GCF_000691975.1 Corvus brachyrhynchos | reverse complement strand
AGCTCCCCAAAATTCATGGGATGCTCCAGCACAGACTGCCCGAGCCAGAGCACCCCAGACACGCTCCTTGCCCGTCCCCATCCCACCGGCAGCAGCACCCAAAATGCATCCTCGCCATCCCAGGGGACCGGAGTGGCACTAAACCAGACCCTGCTGGCACCGAGTTGGGGTGACGGGCAGGGACAAGTCCCCACAGGTCAGGACGTGCAGGTGAGGGGTGGCTGAGCCTGAGCCAGAGCCACTTTCCGGCCCCACCGGCTGATCCTGCTCACCCTGCGGCCGCCATGGATCAGCCCGTGCTGTCTCAGGATGATCAGGGAGTTATTTATTTCCCTGTGCGGGGACTGTACATATTGCAGCCCCAAGCACCTCCAAACCCTGCTCCTGCCTCCCACCGCCGCCGAATTCTCCTCTGAATCCCCAGCTCCCGGCCTCGGGGAGCCCCGCCACGCCCCATTAACTGCTGTTCCTGAGGGCTCTGGAGGTGACAAACACCCGCTCGTAATTAGCCAGGTGGCCCTTCCAATCACCCAACAACCTGAGCTGACTCAGAGGATCGGGTTTCCCCTTTCCCAGGGAAATTAGCAGGAATTAGGCACCCAAATCCCAAACGCAGCTTCGCGGGGGCTCGGTGGCAGTGCCAGAACGCAGGGCAGGGCAAGATGTGTGCCAGTCAGGGCCACCCTCTGGTCTCCCATGTCTCCCCCGGATACTTTTCGGGAGAGCTGATCAGCACCTGGAGTTCTGAGGAGCCCAAGGAGCTGGGGGTGATTCCAAGCACCTTTTTTTTTTCAGGGCACCTTCCAGAGGTGCAGCTTTTCCCAAGCACTGGGTACCCATTTCTCCATCAGGACTCCTCCCGGGCCTGAAATATTGGCTAAATAAATCGAGATATGAAATAATTCATGTGTGCACCCCCCATCTGCAGCTCCTGCACCCCACGGCGCTGGCCCGGGGCTGCGTCCTGCAAGCCCCGGGCTCAAAGCAGCGGCATTAAGCGTGTGAGTTATCAGGTGGTTTAGGAATTTGTCCCCAGAACGGGGCTGCGGGTAAACGCTGCCCTGGTGAGAGCTCAATCTGCTCCAGGGGTGAGAAGGAGGAAGGAGCCATTTAATGAAATTAACAGGCCTGGTTTGGGGTGGGTCCGGGGCTGTTTGGCCACATGGGGCTTCCTCAATGGGGCCACCGGGGAAACAAAGCCGGGAGGGGAAACAAAGGCCACGTCCCTGTCCTGGCCCTCCCGCGCCATGGCCGGCCAGCCCCGTGAGCCGCCGGACCGGGACATCCCAGTTCGCATCCCGGAGGAGTTCCCAGCTTGTTCGGCCCACCGGGACACCGGGACTGCAGGGCTCGCTGCGGTGCCAACCCGGCACGGCACAGGCTGCTCCGCCGTGCCCCGCGTTGGGCTCAGCTGCGATGGGGGGATAATAAATCATTTGTTTCCCTGTTTCCAGCCATTTTCAGCTTCTGCTCTGGCTGCAGAACCCAACCGCAGGCTGGGGGAGTTTGCCCGGTCCTGCTCCCAAGCCCATTCGGCCACGAGCTGTAAATCAGGAACCAAACTGCAGAAACAAAAGTGAAAATGTTCCTCCCGGACTGCAGTCCTGGGCCCAGCCCTGGGCTCTGCTCCAGCCCAGTTTTTTTCTGTTTTCCCCTCCTTGCACGCGGCTGTGTTCCTGTACCTGGCTGCTGGGCCATCTCCCCACCTCTCTTTAGCTCTGGGGCACCACTGCAGCTCTATTTTTCTTTAAAAAAGAAAAGTGATCACCCCACGGGTGAACCCGGTGCAGGGAGGCTCCGACATGGGCTCGGAGAGTGGGGAACTGCCAAAATTTTCAGGGATCAAAGCAAAGCTGAGCAGCCCCGGTTGTTCACATCGCTCAGGCTGCTGCCATTCACCAGCACCGCAGAGTAAATAACGAGGGATATTAGTAACAAGGAGCCTCTGCCAGGACACAAACCAAGTTCCTCATCGGGAAGCCCGAGCGGCAGCGTTGGGGTAAAATGTACCCTGACACATCCAAACCCAGGCCAGGTCTGCCCGCATGTGGGGAAATGCTAATCTCAGCCAAAAAAAGGATATTTAGGGTCTACAAACAACCCCTTGCTGGACACGAGGCCCTGGGATGGGGGAGATCCGCCACAGCTTGGATCAGGAGCTGCGCAGGGGTGCAGGCAGGGGGGTGCCTGCTCTTCCTGCAGGTGTTTGGGAACAGGAACCCTCTTGCAGGAGGGTTCTCCCCTCTCTTTGCTTTCGTTTTTTTAATTGTCAGAAAGGGACACTGCTCTGATTGTGGTTTAGGCAGAGAAATTTGCAGGGGATTTAAAAATTCCAAATAACAATTAGCAGAAACAAGTGCCCCAAGCCTGGCTGGGTTTGGTTTGTTTTGCATCACCAACCTTCCCTGCCAGAGCAGTTTTGCACAGACAGATATTGATACTTTCACATTTCATCTCTTTTTTTTTTTTCCCCAATAAAAACTCTCCTGAAACTTAAATCCAGCAGTCTGAAGTTCAGATCTTCACTTTAGAGTTCAACTCTTAGAGTCAGGACGGTCAAAAGCACCTAAACCAGAGTTCCCATGAGACTTGTGATTGTTGTTTTCACAGGAATTTGCAGAAATTTCGCACAACCCCATCACACAGGGGACCCTGAGCTCTGGATTTCCTTGTACCACAAGACCCCAAATGTCTTAGAAACACTGCCCTGACACAGAGGGGACCTGGGTTTTGGCGTACCTCACTGGAGAGCTGATGCCAGACTGACCCAGACCACTTCCAAACCCATCAGAGGAATTCTGAACAAAGCTCTTTACTGCAGACTGAGCCCAGCAGCTGCTTAAAGCCCAGGAGAGCCTCGGAGCCGCTCACAAGCCCCCCAAACCCCACTGCACCGAGCAGGACCTGCTCCCGCACCAGCCTCCCCTTTCGGCAGTGGTGCTACAGTAACACGTTAAATAAATATCGAGACACGACTTCCAAACCCATCAGAGGAATTCTGAACAAAGCTCTTTACTGCAGACTGAGCCCAGCAGCTGCTTAAAGCCCAGGAGAGCCTCGGAGCCGCTCACAAGCCCCCCAAACCCCACTGCACCGAGCAGGACCTGCTCCCGCACCAGCCTCCCCTTTCGGCAGTGGTGCTACAGTAACACGTTAAATAAATATCGAGACACGATCCAGGCAACCCGGGGGAGGGAGCCTCCACTGTTGGTGCCTCCAGATGGGGACCAGAAGCTTTTGTGGGGGTTGATTTGGTGGAGGCAGCAAGCAGAAGAAGCACCGTGCTTTGGCCATCGGCCCACGGCCCGGCCCCAGCCGGTGATCGCCCGGCAATCGGGGACACCAAATCCCCCACGCCAGCTCAAAATACAGAGAGGGGAGAGCCGCGGCTGTTGCCTTGGGGGGGTCACCCATCGCGGGGTC
>NW_008236763.1:1097967-1101207 GCF_000691975.1 Corvus brachyrhynchos | reverse complement strand
TGGGCCCCTTCCTGCCTCTTTTCTTTCTCCTCCACCTCCCTCCTTCCTTTCCTTTATCACTTCCTTTTATTATGCATCCCAGGAAGGAAGGGGGGGACTTTCCTCAATGGCAGCCCCGGGGGGCCGATCAGAGCAGCCCCATGGCGGGTCTGTGCTGAGGAGGAGCCCGCACATCCCTCCCGGCCCGCACCCCTGCCCAACAGGCTCTTCAACTTCTGCTCCACGATTCCTTCCCCTCCTCCTTCCCCATCCCTCTGCCAGGAGGTGCGGCTGGGATCCTTCTCCAGCTGCCATCAGGCTGGATTTTCTGGGCGTGAAGAGATTTTTTATTTGTTTGTTTTTGGTTTTTGGTTTTTTGTTTTTTTTTTTTGGTAAGATCTAAGCCCCCGCCTGTCTCCCCGCTTCTCCTGGGCCAGTTTGTTTAATCTAAGAGTAGGTGGCAGGAGCGGGGGATTTATGGGGTTATCTGCACGGAGCAGCCTAAGCCAGTGCAGGCGGCTGGGAAGGCAGGACCAGGCCCAGGAGCAGCCGGGAGCATCGCTCCGAGGGGACAGGTTGGCCCTTGTGCAACCCAGAGGTGGCTGCTTGAGGACGGCCCAGCTCATGCTGTGGAGCAGAGGGAGCAATGGGGCTGGGGGAGGAGAGCCCGGTGGCTCAGCATCCATAGGGATGGAGAGGGGAGCAGGTTTTCTTCCCCCAGCTCCATCAATCGAGAGGCAGATGTGGCCCCTCCACCTCCAAACCGTGCAGAGATGTTCCCCCCCCGGCCGCGGGGAGCCCGGCAGCCCCTGCCCGCGTCCCCCACTGATTCCTCCCTGCCTGGAAAGGTTTCTCCCTCAGCTGCTTCCTCTCCTCCATGGCAACCCAGCTGCTCCCTCCCTCCCTCCCTCCATGGCTCTGATGCGTGTGAGCAGGGCCGGAGCTGCTCCCGCCATGTGCCCAGCATCGTCCCACAGGCTCGGAGCACACCCCGGGCCTGGCAGGTGCTGCCGAGCCTGGGGCATTGCAAGGAGCTGGGGCTGCTCTCGGGAGCAGGGTGTTGGCTGGGAAGGTGCTGGGCTTGGAGAGAAGCATCCCCCATTTCCAGTATCCTCCTCCCAGCCCCCTCTGCCAGAGCAGGGCACGGCACGGAGCCCCCTCAGCTCTGGAGCGCCTGGGGAGGGCTCTGAGGTGCTGGAGGGAAGGGCGGGATGGGCAGGATGGATGGGTGGGATGAGGAGGAATGGATGGGTGGGATGAAGAGGGATGGGTGGGATGTGCACGTGCTTTCCCCAGCACCAACTTCGCAGCAGCTGCTGCTTTCGGGGGGGCGGGGGGGAGGACCCAGTGGCACCCCCGTGCCATGGAGGGTTCCCTTGGCATTCCCAGCTGGAGCTGCTGTGTGGGGCCTGGTCCCTCCTCTGGAGGGAGGAGAGCACAGCAGGGTGGGGGCCATGCTGGGCCCATCTGTTTCCAGCTGCAGGAGGGGGCACAGAGCAGCTCGAGGCTGTGCTGCCTCTGACAGAGATTGACTTAAAAAGAGACAAAACCCCATCCCAGGCCGACCAGCAGCCGGCCCTTTGCTGGCCTAAATCTAAACCATGCTTCTTTTTTCTCCTAAGAGACTCCTTGAAGGGCTCTGGGATGCTGTGAGTAATATTTTCGGGGTGTTTACACTACGGCATGGTTTCTGTCTCCCAAAAAAAAAAAAAAAAAAAACATTTTTAGAGTGGTTTTTGTTGTTGTTGTTCTGCACTCATGAGTCACTTCCAGAGGGGAGCAGGAGCTGACGCCTGTTTTTTGAAAAGGCTCAGAGGTCTGAGTGTGGCTCCTCAGGCTGCATGTCCTGCCCACACCCTCCCCAGTGAGGCTCAGTGTCCCAGCGGGCTCAGCACCCTCTGCCCCCCCTCGGCTGCTCCAACACCATCAAATAGGGACCAGTTCCTCAAAACTGAGCATTATCACCTCAGAGGTAGGAGGGTGCCTCCATCAGCACACACAGACCGGGCACACAGCCTTGGACCTGCCTCTGTTCCTGCTGGGAAGCCTCACATCGCCACTCTGGGCAGGTGTCCCCAGCATGGCCACGGTCACCCGGCCCCATGTGGGGTCACCAGCAAGCACCAGAGCTGTGGCTGCAATCCTGCCCCTTCCCACCCTTCCTCTCGCCTCCTGGGCTGGGAGCCGGGCATGGAGCCACCCCCACGGCTCTGGAAAAGCAGGTTTTCCCTGTGCCCCTGGGAAGCTGCGAGGTGGAGAGGGGAAGATGGAGCTTTTTCCTTTGTGTGATTGCTCCAAGGGCAAGGGAGAGCTGCCCAGCCCTTTGGGACGTGCACAGGGGAGGTGACAACGCAGTGTCCCCCGGTCAAGTGCAAGGCAGTGCCTGTCCCTAATCCCAGCGAGGTGGCCGGACTGGAGCAGGGGTGCAGCACCCACCCTGGGTGCAGCAGTGCAGAGGGTGGGGTGGAGAGCAGGACTGTGGGACCCTGAACCCTGCTCCAGGGCCCTGGCACCCCCCTGGGGACACCCAAGGTCCCCAGTGCCACCACTCACCCTGTCTCAACTCACCAGTGCCAGCATCTGGGATTTCAGATTAAATCAGGAGCCACTCTCCTCTTTCTGAGGAAAGGGGCTGGGCTCTGCAGGACGGGCTGGCCAAGCTGCTGCTCCCCAAACGCCTGGGGGGACCCCGGGAGCTGCCTGAGCACTGGGCACTGCCTGGTTCCGCAGGGTGGCCATGCCATGGGCTTGGGGCACTGCCCTGCAGCCAGTGCATTTTGCTCCCCAGCCAGTGCCAGGAGGATCCAGGGGGCATCTCCCCTGCCCCAGGGTGAGGGCTAGGGGGTGGCATGGGGAGCCAGAGCCGTGGCTGACTGACCTTCCTCTCTCCTACTCCTCTTCACTGCTGCTGGGACAGACGATGAGTGAATCCAGTGCCAAATCCAGCCAGCCCCTGGCCTCCAAAGGGGAGAAAGACGTGTCAGAGAAGAGGGGCCGAGGGCGGCCCAGGAAGAAGCCGCAGGTACGCGGGGAAGGAAGGGCTGGGCAGCTGTGAGGAAGGGGGGGCTGGACACCGCCAGGGTATGGGGCAGTAGGAAACCCCCCCACACCTACACCCCTAGGCTGGGGACACCCCCAGTGCAGCCCCGTTACCCCTTTGGGCAGGGCCTTCCCAGGCTCACCAGCAGCAAGACCCTCCTGGGGGGCTCCAGAGCCCTCCCAGCTCTGCAGCACCCCAGAACTCCTGGTCCCGGCTGGGGG
>NW_008236763.1:1096380-1097939 GCF_000691975.1 Corvus brachyrhynchos | reverse complement strand
GGTCCCCGGCGGGGGTCTCTCCTCCCCCCCCCCGGCCCCTGCTGACCCCGCCTTTGCAGACGGGCTAATTAAAGCCCCATTAGCAAAAGCTGCTCAGAGAGATAAGATGCTGCTGGAGCCTTTATAGTACCAAACCCCGCTCAGCCCCCCCGAGGCAGGTGGGGCTTGTGCACATCGTTTTCCTGCAGAAAAGGTGATTTGTGGCTTCCCTGACACTTCCTCTGCTGCGGCACCAGCAGCAAGCGGGGTCTGGGCTGAAGGGCTGTGGGGACCGTCCAGCTGAGCTGAGTGGGTGATGCTGGGGGTGGAAAAGGTCACGTATGCCCGGCTGAAGGACACACAGGAGCCTGTGCCTGGCGTCTGACCGCCAATCCCAGTGTGACCAGTGCTCCCAGTACCACATGCAAGAGCATCTCTGCCCTGGCAGGGTCTGCTGGGGACAATGGGACTCCCAGGCTGGAGCATCCCGGGGTGCACTGGAAGCCACCCTGGGCATGCAACCCCCTCTGCTCTCCCTCCAGCAGGAGCCCAGTGAGGCCCCGACCCCCAAGAGACCCCGTGGACGGCCGAAGGGCAGTAAAAACAAGGCCACCCCAAAGGGCAGGGTAGGTACCCGGGGATGGGGCTGCTGCAGCTGGGTGCTGGTACCACAGGTCCGGTTTGAGCTCAATTATGGACAATTCCGGGCAGATCTGTCTCAGAGGTGGGGATGGGGGGGAATCTGGCCCAGGGAGGGTGGGGGGAGGCACAGGCTGTGTGTGTCAGCACCAGGACACCCGAGATAAACCTGTTTGCAAAACACGCGACTCACATCCTGTACCACCTCGTGACTCACGGGGCATCCCGGGGCCGGGGGGGGCGGGGGGCTGGCAGCAGCACCCCAGGAGATGTCACTGGGGTGATGAATCCGGCAGTCACGGGTGGGAGGAAGGGGAACACCACCCACCCCCACCAGCATCCTGGGGACAGCCTGACCAAAATGCCTTTTTTTGCTGTCCTGGCTCAGAAAGCTGCAGTCACACCAGGGAGGAAACCTCGAGGGCGACCCAAAAAATCGGTAAGCGGGCTTTTCCCTTCCCCATCCACCCTGGCAGGGCACTGGGCACTTCAGGGGTGCAGCAGCTCCCCAGAGAGCCCCATGAGTGCAGGGTGGATGTTGTCGGGTTGTAGGAGCACAGAACAGTTGAGCGAGTAGGACACGGCACTGGGTGGGCTCTGAACTCCTGAGGGCTGGGGGTCTGAGGAGTCCTGGCCCCCCCATCTCCCAGTGGGCCCAAGAGCGGCGTTGGGTGGCTGGTCCTGCCCTGGGGACACGCTGGCACAGCCTGCCCGGGTCCCTGCACGGCGCTCCTGCAGCCTGCGGGCGCAGCCGCCCCCTCTCTTCCCTGAGCTTTCCCTCCCCCATTCCATTTTTTTCTCCTTTCCCCCTCAGTTCGCAGCTCAGGCGTGTGCCAGGTACCCGGGCGGTTTCATCTCCCTTCCCTGCCTGTCCCAGATTTTGCTCCTCCTTTTCCCACTGAAATTCCTTGCGGAGCCGAGGGGTTGAGGCCAGCCGGGGC
>NW_008236763.1:1093655-1096018 GCF_000691975.1 Corvus brachyrhynchos | reverse complement strand
CGTGGGGGCTGGACAGGGACACCCGGGGCTGGACACGGACAGGCTGCCACCACCCCCCGGTGGCCACTAGGGACCGCGGACCCGCACTCAGAGGTGCTGCGCACCCAGGGTGTGTGGTCTCCCCTCCTCACTGCGAGCCCACCCGGAGGGCTTCTCACCTGGGATTTAATCCCCAAGCTGGAGCCAGGGCCAGTCCTTTAATCCAGGAGGGTGCCGTGCCTCAGTTTGCCTCGTCGCACAAGGGGTGCGATGTGCCTGGTCAGCCCTTCGTCCAGGGGCAGTGGAGTGGGGCTGCACTCCCTGACGCCCCCGGCCACGCTCCCTTGCCTTGCAGCAGCAGGACGAGGAGGAGGTGAACATTTCCCAGGAGTCATCCGAGGAGGAGCAGTGACACCTCCCGAACCGGCGCTACCTCATCGCCCGACAGCCCCGCGGCGGCTGGGGGAGAGGGACGGGGAGAGACCCACGGTGCCGCCCTGGCTTCCTCCTCCTCCTCCCTCCTCCGCTCCCTCCTCACCCTCAGACAACGGCAGCACTGGAAAATGGCCCAACCCGGGCGGTCCCCGCAGCCCCCGCCCGGGAGGGGCACCTGGCCCAGCTCCCCCTCCCCAGCCCCGGGGTTCAGGGTAGCCCCACTGGAAAGGGGGGTCGTGGCAGAGAGCCGGGGCTGGCACCCCCCACCTTCGCTGCCCCCCATGCAGTGATCTCGCCCCGCCAAAGTGGGTGCTGGCTGCCCCCCCCCAGCACTGGGCTCTGCCCTGGGGCCTCTGCAGGGAAGAGATGGGGGGGCAGTGAATGTGAGACCCCCCCCAAATGCATTAGACCTTTGCTCTGGCCTGCTGCTACCCTGGGCAACCCCGCTTGTCCCCCCAGTCCGGGGTGACTGCACTGTGTGCGGGAGCAGCTCCCGCGGCGCTGCCGGGGCCCGGTGCCCATCCCTGGGGTGCCAGTCCCCGAGGGTGCCAGTCCCCAGGGGTGCCCGAGCAGGGCTGGCTCTGGGCAGCCCTTTCCTCATAGGTTCTGGTATATATATATATTTTTTTTTAGTACTTTTTTTCCTTTCATTCACAACTACCTCTGGATATTTAAGTTCCACTCTCTGAACTCACAGATGTGCTGCTGCGCTGCCGGGGCACCGTGGGCTCGGTGGTTCCTGTTTTCGGGGTGTTGCTGGGGGCCGTGGGGTGTTTTTTTTTTCTCCCTCCCCTTTTTTTTGGGCTTCATTTTTCTTTTTTTTTTTTTAAATTTTGAGGTCTAGTTTGCTCTGCTGCTTCAAGGGATCGAGGCTGGCAGGGCAGAGGGGAGGGGGGACCATGGGATGCTCCCCCCGCCCCTCTGCCCCGGCACGACGGCTGCAGCGGGACCGGAGGTCGGTGCCAGGCGGCCCCGGCAGGAGAGAATCGGGGTTTGGTTTGGGGTTTTTTTTTGGTTCACTGTTAACGACCTTTTGGGTTCCTATTTGCAGTTACTTGAATAAAACATTTTATGGATGTTTGTGACGCCTCTGTCCTGGCTGGGTGGGGCAGGAGTGGCTGCTCCCAGGCCATCTCCTCCACAGGGACATCTGTGCTGGTGGCAGCCACCAGCCATCCACGGAGATGAGCTGCTGATGGAAACACAAACAGGCAAAGCCCTGCTGTCCCCCAAACTCCCGCCCGAGGCCGGGAACCCCCAGCCCCACACGGAGCCTCGGGGCCAAGGCAGAGACACGTTTATTTACCCCATTTTCCCCCAGGCATCCCATGCCGGCACAGCCTGCTGCTCTCTGCCAGTCTGCCAGCCCCAGTGGGCCCTCCCGGAGCTTTCCAAGGGGCTGCTGGAGCAGTTCAAGCAAAAAAAGAAAAATGGCAAAACCAGGCACTGAGGTGGGAGATGTCCCATCCGGGTCAGTGCTCAGATGTGGGGGCAGCGGCTGTGGCATCGTGGCACCACCGCGGGCACATCGTGCCTGTTCAGTGCTGACAGTGTCCTCCCTTCCCTCCCGCGGGCAGGATCCGGTCCCGGTGCTCCAGGCAGCGTCAGGCCCTCCAGTCCCTGCGCGGGGGCCGAGGGGGCGAGGGTCCCCCCCAGGCGGGCACCACCTGCAACACAGAGGGGCACACCTGCAGCCCAGGGCATCACGGCAGGGGGGGGAGGCACCGCCCCTGCAACCCAACCCTCCCAAAAACCTCTGGATTACACCCAAAGCCTGACTCCTTCCAGGCCTGACTCAACGTTCTTGGAGGTCTTTCCCAGCCTTAATGATTCCACGATTCCCACAGCTCCCCTCGGGACAGGCACCTCACTTGCTGTTGCTTCAGTTTTTTATGGAAAAACGGGAAAAATGCCAACTCCCACCACAGCGACCCACCTGAGCCTCCTCA
>NW_008236763.1:1091659-1092051 GCF_000691975.1 Corvus brachyrhynchos | reverse complement strand
ATGGGGGGCTGCGGTGGGTCCCTGGCCAGGGGCTCCTGCTGTGGCCGCTCTCCCCCAGGCTGGACCCAGGGGCTGCGATGGTGCCAGCGGTGTCACCCACGGTGCTGGCAGAGCCCCAGCCCTGATCCTGGCCGCAGGGCTAATCCGCTTTGCCCACAGGGACCAGATGGTCCCGCTAAGTGGGTCAGGCAGGAGCGGGGGACACCAGGGAGCACCGGGTCCTGCTGCACTTCCCAACAGCTACAAAAAACAGTCATCAAGAGGAATGAGGTGAACGAGGAGCCTAGACATGGCAGAGTTGGGGGGACACAGCACCCGGACTGGCAGCGGGCCAGGGCTCAGCCACTCCAGAGCCTCCTGAGCTGGTGGGGAAGAGCAGCTCCTGGTCTGCA
>NW_008236763.1:1080576-1090955 GCF_000691975.1 Corvus brachyrhynchos | reverse complement strand
ACTGCTGCCTGTACCCTGCCTGTACCCTGCCTGCACCCTGCCTGTACCCTGCCCATACCCCTGCCTGTACCCTGCCTCCACCTCTGCCTGTACCCTGCCTATACCACTGCCCATACCACTGCCTAAACCACTGCCTGTACCAGTCCCTGCACTGCTGCCCTCACCCCCTGCCCAGCCCATGCAGGGTTATTTTCTCCTCTCCAGCCCAGAAAAGGGCACCAGCTGTCCTGAGAGTGGCTGACAGCTGCTGTTCCCAGTGTCCTGTTGTCCCCAGGGGTCCCGCTGGCCCCACTAGCCCACACTGACCCCACTCTCCCCAGCAGTGGCACTGGTCTCATTGTCTGTGTTGACTCACCCTGCCCCAGGCACCCTTCCCAAACCAGCCCCAGCCCCCTGTTCACCAGTGCAATGGGGGAACCACAGAGTGGGACAGGACCCCCAGCCCCCCAGCCCAGCACTGACACTTCAGGGGCCTTCCATGCTGCCACCATCCACCGCTGCCCATCCCCTCCCAGCTGAACCCTGCTGTGCCATGGCTAAAAATAAATCCATCAATTTCTAGGAAAGCTCCTTGGAGAGCATGAGCGAGTGGAAGCACATGGCCAGGAGGAGCATGCGTGGTCCAGGGGAAGCAGCATCCTTGGGAGCAGACCAGGGGGTCACCAAGCCCCTCCACATGGCCAGAGCCAGTCCAGGACACCTGCAGCATCCCCAGCTCCCACGTGAACATCTTTTTCCCAATCCACTGCTTCCCAGAGCATCCAGATGAGGGAAAAAGGGGAGTCAAGGCTGGGGCAGCGCAGGACCTGCTCATCCCTGGAGAAATCTCCCCCTTGCTTACCCTGGTGTGGGGGAGGATGTCGGGGGGGCTGAAGGCAGCATTGTCACCCATCCTGGGGACAAGAAACCTTTGTGATCAGGGTGGAAGGGGCGTCAGCCAGGGGGGCAAAGCTGGAATAGCAACACGGGGTATCTATTTCTTCCCCAAACCCCTCTGTGAGACATCAGCCCCCTCCCCTGCACTGCTTGGCCCCCAGCACATAACTGGGGACAGCTTTGCTGAGCTGCTAAGCTCCCGTTTAAGCAGCTGAGAGCAAGTGGCCGGATTTCCAGCCAGCGCATCCCTCCGGCTGCTCATTCGGCCAGAAATGCCGGGGTGGGGGCCGGGTGCCGCCGTCCCCGCGGGGGCACAGCCGCCCCGGCTCTGCCTCGCCGCTCGCCCGCTCAGGCATTAACGCCGCTGTCAGCACAGATTAATTCTGCCCTGGGCTCCGCACCACAGCTGCAACACGAGGCTCTTGTGCGCCAGCCCCCGTGTTTTCTGCAGGAGGAGCCTGGTCACATCCAGATCCCAAAAGGAATGTGCAAAGGCTCGCTTAGGGATGGGTCTCCACACCAGGACACGTTTGCTTGGCAGGGAAGTGCGGGAGCTCACCTTTCTGTGGCCGGGCTGGCAGTGCCAGCGGCACCACGCATGGCCTGGGGTGCTGGTGCTCTCCGTGCGGGCTCCTCCCGGCCTCTCACACAGCAAGGGGCTACTCCCACGGGAAGAGCTCTCAGGAAGGATTTTGTGAAATAGTTGGAAGCACATTCAGAGGCTCCACGAGGCTCTCTCCTTAAAATGCCCCTTTATATTGCAGGGTGCCTGCCCCATCAGCGAACCCATCTCAACACCAGGCTGTTGGTGACATCTGTCCAGTTCCTCTTCCAGGCTGTGACTGTCCCAGGCCACTGCAGGGAGGGCTTTCTCCTTGGGTGACACTGTTGCCCAATCTCTGAGTTCATGTACGAAGGGACCAGAGCTGGGACAAAGAGACCAGGCAGGAGGCAGAGCCGTGTGAAATACTGGCGTGTTTATTGGTTGGCACTAGATTACAGCCCACACTCTCGGCAAACTGGCATCCACCAATTTAATTTTTTCAGTTTTTCACTCTTTTAAAGACAGTGACAGCCTCCCCCTTGCACACAACTCAAAAGAGGAAACCCCTCGTGACAGGACCCCGCCGCACCACCCGGCTCCACACAAGGAGAGCCCTCCGGCCTTTCTGGAGACACTGTGGATGAAAGGTCAGAATCACATGGGATGTCCTGCACCTGCCAGCCAGGACCGAGCAGGAGAACATCTGCATTATCCAGAGGTTCCAACTGAGATGGATCCCCAAAGGAAACAGAACGTGTTTTCTACTTCACACGTGTGACTTTGAACAAAGGTGGTGTAAGAACACATCGGTGAGAAAGAGAAAAGAGCATCTATTGCAATGCTCCATTTCCAAAGGGCCTTTGCTGTTGCAAAGTGTTTCTGCCAACTATTTAATTTGTTGTAACCCTCCCATGCGAAGTTCACCAGGAGATTAGAAACACCAAGTGCTGGAGGGAGGAACAGAGATCTGCAGCCAAGAAAATAAACCCAAACAGATTATAGGAATTACAAGTACAAAACCATCTTGAATTCACAGAGAATTGAGTATTTCACTTGCAACTTATGAAAATTACTGAAAATATCAGGCCTTTTTAAATCCTAATAAAACAGCAAGTTTGTTCTCTCCATCAGTTTTCCTTCTGCAAACTTGCTGACACTTCCCTGGGAAAGCCAAGTGGCAGGAGTGGCACAAGAACCTCCATGAGACATCCCAGCTGACCCCAGCACATCCCAGCTGACCCCAGCACATCCCAACTGACCCCACCACATCCCAGCTGACCCCACCATCGCATGGACCACAGCACCCAGGGATCCCTCACCAGGCTCTGTGGTTGCCATCGGCCCCCACCCCAGGCTGGACATTTCGATGACTTGGATCAGTACCTGGAAGGGCTCCGAACTCGTTTTCCCTTGCACCTGGGTCAGTTCCACCCTCAGTTGTGGGGGTGAGGTCAAAGGTACCAGCTCAGACACAAACCAGAAACAGTCAAAGCCCTACAGCTCTGACCAACCATGGAGATTCCATGTTTTGGGGAGGAATGGAGAAGCCTCAGGCAAACACACCCACGGACAGGATGCTGGACAATGGACCCTGGTCATTCATCCCTCAACCAGGGTCTGGGGCCCCGTTCTCCTGATTTGGGGGGGCTGCCAGGAACCCCCCATGTACACAGAGCTCATGGAAGGACTGAGCAGCAAAGGCAAAGTGATCATTCCAGATTTTCTGATTTAATAAATATAAAATAGGACACACAGGAAATTGAACAAACACTCTCACACCTCCCCAGGTTCATTTCTGAGGCAATTCTAGAGCCGATTCATCAAGTATAACATCAAAATTCCCATCTTCCCAAAAAAAAAAAAAAGAAAGAAAAGAAAAAACCCTATGGACTAGCACCAAAGAGAGATTTATAAATCTCTTAAATAAAACTTCAGTCCAGTTCAGTTTCTTTTTCACCAGCTACACCTTTGTTATGCACAGACCCCCTGACACCACCCCCAGCATAGCACTCCAGGATCTCGGCAGCCCAGAGCAGCTGGGTTAGTTCATTCCAAGGTTAGGAAAATGAGGATCACGCCCTGTGTGTGTCAGGAGCTCAGGGACCAGCTGAGGGGCACTCAAGCCATGAGGTCACCACGTCCCTGCAGGGCTGCAGCCACCAGATGATGCCATTACTGAGCAGGAGAACGGAGCCAGGAGGGGAAACCCAGCCTGGGAGCAAGACCAGAGCAGGCACTGCGTCACCCAGAGGGAAAAGCTCCTCACACTGCAACCCTGTCACTGCTTGGGGCAGGTTTGGCTGAAGATACAGCTCCAATCCTCCCCCAGCACCAGCCACAGGCTCCCCTTGGGGGGGTCCAACCCCAAACCAACCCCTCCCCAACGCCCAGTGTCCCCCCCCCACCATGCTCTGCACAGGGAGGGATGCTGCATCTGGCTGTGTGAAAGCACATTTGGGATAAAACAGAGAGAACAGGCAGGAAACCTACAGCTCTTGTACAAGTGTTACTTGTTGGACCTGTGCAGCCTCCAGGATTTCATTCTCCGGGAGTGACCCGTGTGCTGCGGAATGCTGAACACAGCTTCTGCATGGAAAAGCTGAGGCAAAGGCCCAAAGCCCCTGCTAGATCCGGGAAGGGAACTGAGGATTCCTGACATTCCCTACTCACATTTTCAGCCAGAATACTTTGTGGCCACACAAGGGAAAAAGCAACACTTGCAGATTCCAATCCCTTTTCGTTTTTCCCTTTACAGAGTTTGCTTTAAGGCACATTCCAGCTCAGGCTGAATGAGTGCTCCACAGGAGAGTAGGGAAGAGCTCACAGCATCCATCTACACAGGAACAGAGCTGGTGGAAAAGCTGATCCTGCCATTCATTCCAGCTCCCACCAAACCCAGCTCCCACCTTGCCCCCAGCACCAGGGCAGACAGCAGGAAGTTTGGGGGGCCCTGATGTGCAGCCCTCAGGCTCTGCTCCCTTCCTCTGCTTATTCCCAGAACACCTCCACCTGGCTGAGCTGGAAGCAGACCAACCTGAGGAGATTGTCACCGTGTCCCCTCCCTGCTGTCACTGCCTCGATCCTTGGGGGTTTTACAGCCCGAAGTTTAATGTGTTTTCAATTTGAAAAAAAATCTTTTTAGTTTGCACAGTGGCTGTTAACTCCAGATCCAGGGAATGTTCTGCCTAATGTTGTACCTGGAGAGGTGAATGCCAATGGCTCAGAATTCCCAGTGCCACGGCAGTTCTGAGCCAGGGTGTGCTGGCCCTGCTGACCATACTGAGTGTGGACAGCTCGGCCAGTGCTGCTGGGAACTGGCAACACTGCCCTGAGATAGGGGAGGCACAGCTGTGACACTGAGGTTCCAACAAACCACTCAAACAATCCATCTTTGGGAAGCCACCAGAGGTACTTTAACATCACTGAATTCCAGATTTCAGGGAGAATGGGTAAAACCCCTCCCTTCTTTCACTCTTCTCTCCCAGGAAAAGGCAGCACCTCCCAGGCTCAGCAGTGGCCCAGCCAGGCAGCACCCACCACACAGCAGGGAAATCCCCCAATCCCCACCTGGGCTTACTCTGAACTGCAAAAGGGTTCTTCCCTTTGAAATGTGCCTTTGAACAACCTCAGTGTGAGCAAAGTCACATCTGAAACCCAAACCCGCCCAACAGCAACCACCTCAGCCAGGTGCTCTGTGGTTCCTGCCACACACAATTTCCAAGCTGCGAATAACCAAAGAACCAAAATCCCTTTTCCACAACAACAAATCCTTGTCTGGGAGACACTCCCCAAAGCCAGAGCCACACAATTCCAGCTCTGCTGAGTTTCATTACACTCAGCTCTCTCTGCAGAGGGACGTCCATCTGCCTCTTAAGTTTTACACATCAGGTAAGACCACCAGAGAGATTTGGAATCTGACAAATCCTCCTGGAAGGATCCAGCAGCACTTGGACACACAGGTATTCCAGGGGTGTCTTCCTTTTCTCCTGCTCCCATGCTGGAGTCACCAAACTGGTGCAGAGTTCCCTTGCCCCTCACTGGTGTAGCAAGAGTGGGGCGTCCTTGGACAATGACCACAGGAATGAAAAGCAGCAAGAGAAGAAGGGACCCCATTAGTGACATCACTGTGCCCCTAAGGAGCTGCAGAGGGACCCCCAGGGCCCAGAGGTGATGAAAAGCAGCAGCCCCTCACCTGTGCCCCACTCATACCCCAAACCAGAATTGCAGATCTGCCATGATGGGGGGACCAAACAACTGCTGCACCTCGCTGGCTGTCTGGGGACATCCTGTGTCATACCCACCTCCCAGCAGTGCCCAGAGAGCACAGCCAGGCTGAGAGCCAGCTAAGAACTGCTCCCATGGGATGCTGAGACACTGCTCCACATAAGGTTCAGGCCAGCTGAGGTTAAGAATCCCGCTATCCATCGCTACCAGCTCGGAACAGCACCAGTTCTAGCACGGCTGGGAGCCCCAGGCTCATCCCCTGGGATTCGGCACACTCAGGACAGTGGCCCCAGCAGTGAGACTGAGCAGCACCGTCTGGGCTGCAGAACCAGAGCCATGCTCCCAGCAGCTCCCCTGTTCCTCACACAGACAGGGCAACTTGTCAGTCCCAAACCAATTAACACCAGTTTAGATAAAACCACTCCAGCTGCTGGGGTTGCAGCTGTACCAGCTCTAGAGAGAACCTCAGATGCTGAGGAAGATGGGAATTGTGTGGTGCAGGGAGAGGTTCAGGGAGCACAGGGCTAAGGCCTGGTCTGAAATTTGCATCTCTTCAATCAAGGCTATTCCTGCCCCAGGAGCCATTTCCAGTTACAAGGCATAACATCAGCCACTCCGTGGTAACAGCATCAATCCATGCCACATTAGAACACTTTCTTGGCACAATTTATTTTTTCTGACCCAAACAAATAAGCCATTAGCAAGTCATTAACAATATTCTACCCTAAATTGTCAGTTTAACAGCCCTGTAAAAACATTTTTAGTTTAAAAACAAAAGTGTGCATGCTGCTGATATTAAAACTGCAGTTACTCTTTCAGGAGTACCAGCTGTTTTGTTGCAAAGCATTTCCAACATACTAATCTGTACAGTAGAGACCAAGACTCGTCGAAGGCAGTAGACGGCTGTGTCAGGTGCCTCGCAGGGCGCGGGGACAGCGACTCTGGGAATTTCTTGGACACTTCCAGACAGAATATTCAAGCCCTTTTGAGAGTTTGGTTCAGGCTGACCAGCACATAGTGAGAAAGGATTGTACATTCGTCTCTAAGTTGAAGTGAGCTGAACTGGTGTAATTTAGGCTCAATTCCAGATGCTTGGGTTTGAGCTACTCCTTGAATAATGGGCTGTTCCTTACGCGTGGTTTTCCATGTCAGCAATCACTGGCACTGCTTTTGGCCTTGCTACTCCACACCGATGAAAGCAGGGAGAACAAGGAAAGGAACAGAAGAGGATCTTAAATTGAACAGCTTCTTGCCAAAACAGCAAGGATACCATTCCCCCTTGTCCCAGGCTCCATGGATATTTCTATCAGATTTTCATATTGTAAGCGCTTCTCAGAGAAAGCTCCAGAACAGTGAGTGTTTATTAGAATATTTTTTGTTAAATAAAGAGCAGGAAAAAAAAAAGGAAAAAAAAGTACTGCAGATTTAATTTCACATCTTGGCTCTGCTCTGACAAAGGAGAAGTTACTGAACTCAGCAACCACTTCTTGTCCCAAGCCAGGGATTAATTAATGCCCCTCCCAAAACTTGTACCTGCCCCAACCCACCCCCCAACCCCAACCTTTCCCATTTTATTTCCCAACTAGACAACACTGTTGGCAAATCAAGACAGCATGAAACGTACAGCAAGAAAACAACAAACCCCCGTGTGAAGTGTGCCAACGCATCGGGGAGCTCTCCTGTGCTGCTCCCCCGGAATGCTGCCGGAGGCAGCTGTACCTCGCACGGAGGGCACACTCCGAGCACGCTGCACAGTGCGACCCTAAGTGCTGCAGAACCACAGGACAAGAGACCGAACACCTGAATTTTCCCCCCAGGACTTCTCTTCAGGGATACGCGCGTGGTTCTCCGAGCGCGGCAGCAACACTCGGTGAGCACGAGCCGACGCTTCAGCACAAATCCCAAGTCTCCAGTTGAGCACGGCGTAAGGCATGTGGACAAGAGAGACACGAGCAGGACGCAGCGGGAGCAGGGGACAGCATTGGTGAGCCACACTCCGGTTTGTCCGTCTGACCCCTCTGCAGCCCGATTCCCACCGCAGCCGACGCGATCCGGGTGCTGCCGCAGTGCTGCTGAGGCTGTTTGGTTTTGGCCAACGGTTCCAGACCAGCTCCTTGTGGTTTCACTCGGATGGAAACGCAGAAACATTGGGAAGCTGTTGGAGAAGCCGTAGGGATGTCTGCAGGGATGTCTGCAGGTGATTCGAACTCTGCCCTCAACTTCAAGTGTCACTGCACTAAATCGGGAGATACTGGATGGGGAGTAAACTGGCCCAGCCACTAGCACTGTCACAGAATGTGTGTTTTTAAAAAACAGAACAAAAGGCAAACAGATTAATTATGAACCCTTCTTTGCAGAAGCAGACCAGGATTAAAAAAAAAAATTCCCACGAAATTAAAATGTTAGATCCTCCATCTAAAAAAAAATTTATACAGATGTGCTGCAAGTGATACCCACATGGGTCTGAGCAGCACCTTACAGTACAGACTAAGACTTGAAGAGCTGATCTCACATTGGAAGTCTTCTATTAAAAAAAAAAAAAAAAAAAAAAAAAAAGTGGCTCTGGCTGGGGTGACACGAAGGGGACACTTGGGACACTTCAGAGCATGAGGCAGAGGCGGGGCTGGCAGCGGAGTACCAGGAAAGGGGCACTTCATGCACAAAATGTATTTTACAAAATACAGATCCAAAAACAAAAAAGCAAAAAAAGCCAACAAAGAAAAAAAAAAAATCCCACCTTGCACTAAATCGCAGCACTCTGAACACTTGCTCTGCCCCAGGCGGCTGCCCATGCCTGGTGTGAGGGAGGAGGCATGGAAACGGGGAGGGGAGGGAAATCCAGGTCTCAGTCTGCTTTTGGGAATTGCCCTCGCAGGGACGTCGTCAGTCATCTGATGTCAGACACGGAGCTCTCGGAGTACGGCGTGGTCATGACCGGGGTGCCGTTGTTGGCCAGACAGCCTTGCCTCAAGGTTTCAAAATACGAGGCCTGCACTGGTTTATGATACTGCAGAACTTTTATGGCATCTTCTATCTTAAACCATTCCCTTTTCCTTCCTGGGGACAAAGAGAGAAATCAGTAGATGCAACCTAACAATGTTCTCTGATCTCAAGGGCCTCCCCATCCCCAGGGACAGGTGTTTGTTTAGGGCAGCACATCCCATCTTGCATTTCTTAATTTAAAAAAACATTATTTTGCTATTTCTGCTATTTCTATTCAAGCCAGATGCTCATTTTAAGGCAACTCACAACACACACACCAAGCACCAGCCAATTTCCATCAGTTTGCAAGTAGACTTCAGTTTCCTGTGGACAGCTCTCAGTTCTTACTCTTCCCATAAAGACCCTGAGGAGAGTCATGTTCCATTTGCTGCAGTGCAATCACAAACCTTGTGGCAACAACAGGTTCATTTCCATTTGGGAATCCAATTCAAATGCAACGATTTCAAAGATAACAGGGAATGATTAACCCACGTGTATTTCCTCTAGTCTCAGACAGGACAGTTCTTCATGCTCTTTGCTTGGTACCTTCCAGTGGAAGAATTAAACACAGAATTGCTGCAGAGGCAGCTGGACACTTACTTGGCTTCTCCTGGGCCACAGAGGTAACAAAAGCATCAATTTCACCACAAATTATTTTCCCAAGCAACCAAAGGACACACCTCTGCCACTTTTCCCAATGACACTCACACAGATTCCAGGTCCCAGAGGGATGCTGAGCTGACTTGTGGTTTGTTTCCATCAGTTAATGCAGCAAGCACCAAGCTTACCAATATTGACCGAGTCCTCCCAGTCCTCCAACACTTCGGTGACGATGAGTACGTAAACATAGGTCCTGTGCTTCCTGTCCCGGTTCTGGAAGGCAAAGGGGACACAGTAACAACCAAGCTCCCACAGCAACAACAAACCTTTTCAGGCAGGGGGGCACTGGGCAATTGCAAACTGCCCACCTTGGGTGCAGCTCCTCCCACATCAAAGCTTGTTCGTAGCTGCTAAAAACTGTTGTGTTTTAAATGTGAGATGGTCTGAAAGCGTTAATAGGGACACCCAAAAGTGTAGTTCCTGATCTGTGGAGCAGTGCTTTGTGGACTGATGCGCTTACAAATTAGTTCTTCAGCTGGGAAGATTTTTACCTATTTCACATGAAAGAGTCAGTGACAGAACAACAGCAAGAAGAGCCGTGTCCGGTACCTGCTGACTGCCAGGTGTGGCTGTGAATGCTAAAAATGAAGGGGGACCCCACTCCCCAGCTTTTGGCAGCCCCGAGAATATTCAGTCACACCAGTTATCACCAGTGACTTCACTGAAGCGCCCACTGCAAACACCAGAACTGCTGAGCAGGTGTGTTTTTATTTACCAGGGACTTTGAAGTTTGCACCAAACCAGCACCCACTCACCCCACAACCCTGTAGAGCCATTGTTACTCCAAGACGATTTTTTGCAACAAAATTTCACAGCGCCCACGTCTGAAACTTACCTCAAAAATTCCCACTAATCTTCCTAACGTCCCTTTCACTCCAGCCTAGGGAAGTTAAAAGAGAAAAGAAACATGCTTTAACAACAGCTCAGTGTGTGTTTCCTACTTGTTGAGCAGGACCGGCTCCTTTAGGACAGGAAGCGAACACTCGAAAATTCTGCTAATCTTAAACCAACACAGTCACAAGACAAGCAGCAGAAATTTATCCCAAGCACTCAACATCCAAGCATTCCCAGGATTTTTTTTTCTTGTTTCCCT
>NW_008236763.1:1062614-1080369 GCF_000691975.1 Corvus brachyrhynchos | reverse complement strand
ATTCAAACAATTTTGAATAAAATCTGGAGGAAGAAGAAATATTTGAGGAGTTACTCCTTGCATAACAATACACTCCTCGTGACCACAATCTCCTCTGCAGGTTATTACAGCCTGAGCACGGGGAACATTGGCTTTGGGGTTTAGCAGTTTTACCCCTTCAAAGTCAGAGTTTAAGGAAATAAAGTATGTGTAAAGCATCCACTTACACTCCAAGAGCAACGTGACAGCTCCCAGGTATTTCAGGGGTGTCCTGCACACACTTGAAACAAGCCAATAAAAGCACCAAATGCTGTGATGTGGCCCCGGCAGCAGGCACAAGAGGGGTTTGGACATAACACAAAGGGCAGATCCATGCTGAAATAAAGCTCTTGAATCAAGCAGAGACACAAATCAAGAGATCTAAGCAACAGTTTCGTCTATTTGAGTACTACTGAGGATGTACCACTCCATCACATTTGGTGTCCCTTTTGGTACCTCTCTGCTGGCTCATTCCTCGCCCTCCTCAGCTCTCCGTGCAAAATCCGAGCCCACTCTTCTGCCCTTGCTTTATATTCCCTCCTTTTTATGACTGTAAATGGTTGGAACTCAAGTGCTACAGACAAGATGAGATCTTGCTCCATGATTTAACAGGTCTGAACCAACCCACGCAGCCTGGCACACGACCCAGCCACAACTGGGAGGTAGAGTCGGCTCCGTCTCCAGCAGCTGGAACACATCCCATGAACAGCCCAGGGAAATTGTGCCTCTTGCAGATGAGAGACAGAGATCTGATTATGCCAGACTTCTCTTTTTTTAAAAAAAGATGTTTGGGTCACATTAATGATAAGACAAATTCTCTGTCCTGCTGACCAGCTGCTGCACAGTCTCATGTTGTCAGAAAGGAAGAATTTTCTTTAATGAGATGATTTTCCTGGTTAAGTTCCAGCCTACTGCATGAACAGGCACCAAACAATCCAGCCAGAGCACACCTCACTCCTGCTTCCAACAGGAGCTGATGTGGAACTGCCCCAGGAGCAAAGGGGCTGGAGCTCCCTCACTACAAGCAGTCACAGAAATCTATAAATCCTTTCGGTAACGCACTCACTGAGCTCCACTTCTAGGAAGTGAATAGATCAATCTTTTATTTCATTTTTGGACTCAGGCTTTATTGTCTCACCAGTACTTCTGATATCCTGCTTAGCCCAGAGGTGCCCCACTGACTGTGACCCCAGGGGCTATTTCTGGAGCGCAGCAGCAATTCCATGAAGGAGCAGCAATTCCATGAAGGTCGGTGCCCATGTGCGCAGGACGGGCCGGGCAGAGCCGGCCTGACCTTTGCGGGCGAGCGATTCCACCTCCTCTGCCAACCCTGCTGACCTGGGCTCAGCCTTCTCCAAAGGCATCTGGAATGCAAATGCTTCAAATGCATTTCCCTCAAGGAACTCCTTCAGCACTGGGATGTATTTTTAGCTAAGCCGTGTTCAACAGGCAGCAGCAACACAGGGAGGAACTGGAGGCTTCCACCTTCACAACATACGGACATGAATGCATTAAAAGGTGAAGCATAATCAAATATTTCTGAAAAATAACTGTCTTAAGCCAATTCTTTGCTGGTTCCTGGAAAATGCTGTTGAATTTCTGCTCTCCTTACCTGTAGGCACTGAATCAAAAGCCAGGGATGCTGTTGTGATGGTTTAGTGAACTCTCAAGTCTGAATAGAAATAAATCTATCTCCAGGCAACTGGCCAGCCTGGAGATGAAGGATGAATTCTGCTCAACCAACCTCCCAGGCAGTTTATCCCAGCTCTAGAACTGTGTTGGAAGTAGCAGAGGGAGGTGGGGAGCCCTTCCTTCTGTGCTGGTAGAGACGATGGAAATAACACTGTCTGCAAACCAGGATCTTCCTGCTCTGTCCTGCCTGGTCTTATTTGCCCAAAAAGGCACAAAAAACGATACCAAGACAAACATGTCCTGTAGAAAAATCATGTTGAATTATCATCAGACAACTTGAGAAAGCTCTAAGCTTTGCTTCACGCACGAACTTCTCATGTGCAGTTGTAAATGGTGACATAAAAGAATGATTCGGTTCAAAAAAGCACTGGGCTGATTTTATAAAGCAAGTTCTTACTAAAGCCTGCAAAACACATCAGTCACTGCTCCTGGGGGCCAATGCCTCTCTCAGTCCATTTTCCAGGTACAGTGGATTTTAAAGACAACACACAGGACACCCAACACCAACAGGATTGTCATACACCTGTTTTTGATAAATTCCCACACCAACAGGAGACTTGGTCTCGGTACAATGGAACCGACAACCATGCAAGTGGAATTCACAGTCTCACACAAATTTCTAACGCAGAAGTTGCCCAAGACCGATGAGAAAATAACCTATAGCTGTTATCACTAACAAGTCAAGCTTGGTAGCCAGCAAGACAATTGCCAGGCTCCTCCCTGGGCAAGCTCCCCATCTCTCCATTTCATATAGGCCAAGAAAATTTTCTTGGAGAGTTAAAGCACAGTCCCAGGCTCACCCAGGACTGCAGCAGGGTCTAAATCTTAATTTGCAGCAGATGACTCAGGAATTTTCTCCTCGATAGTAAATGGATTGAGAATGCTGTGTCCTCCTGGGCCAGAACAGTGAGTGAGGCAGAGGCAGCACAATTGATTTTGTACCCCTCTAAGCACTGGAAGTGCTGCACAGGGAGCTCGTGCTGCAATCCTCAAAGTACATGGAGAATCCTAGGAGGATCCTAGGAGGATGTTACTGAACCCATCAACAGGGGTTGGACAGCACCAGCACCAACTGTTCCAACTGCAGGTGTGGAAACAAAGCAAGGCAATCACACGACAGGATTCCCTGGGAGAGGCACGCTCAGGTACAACAGAGGACACACAGAGCTGGCAAAAGGAGCTTCTTCCCTGCTCTGCTGATCTAAATCAGTGTCCAGGGTCCAGGGGAGGAGGAAAAGGCAGCTCTGGCAAGAGCACATCAGCCACAGACACTGCCAGAGCCAGCTGCCTGACCAGCACACACTTCAAACCCCCACCGCACCCAGAGGGGTGGGCTGGGAGCTCAGGACAAGGAACAAAAACACGGAGGAAATGAAGCTTTACTAGTTCTGCTGCTCTTGGAACAACTTGTTTTAATAAAGAAAAATTACTGAAGACATCCAAGAACAGCAGGTTCAGGTTTCAAAGCTGAAAATAAGTTGGGGTCAGATGCAAAAAGCAGCCTGCAGCAACACCATCTGTTCCTCGGGACAGCTTTTATTTCCTTCCATCTGAGCTAAGGAAAATGTGGGTTGGAATTTCAGCTATTTTACTTTGCTCTATTAGGCTCAAAGCCTGCATCTACTACAGATTACTGCTGGGCAAGAGGACTGTGGTGGAACACCCAAATCTTTGCTCTAAGACCTGCACTACTGAAGGTGCAAATCCCACCCAGAAGGGCTGGGGACATGTTTGAAGGATGCTGATTCCAGGCCAGCTGGGCAAACTCTGCCGTCTCAGAGAGAGTCAGACTCATTCATCTAATTCTGTACTGTATGACACCTTTATTTGCTTCTACACTTGTGAAAGAGAAATGAAATTCCATGTCAGAATGAAGAACTTTCAGACACTGTACTCGTTTTTGTGAAGTTCGAGTACCCAGGGTTAAGGGACAGTGACTTTGAGCCACCACTTGCACTGGGTATGACCAACTAGGAGGAGTTCAAGGCCATCATCTTATCATTCATCTTTAAAAACAATCTTCCTATTTTAGCACTGAAAGATATCGATATCTGTGTTCTAAATCACTAACAAAATACATGAAACAGGAAAGATTATCTATAAGGTATGTTTAGAAGAGAGGAAAAAATAGTTCCAGCAACCAGATCAAAGTACTGCCACGATGGACTATTCTTGATATTGGCACCAATTGCCTGTTTGATCACAGATCAAGCACAGCTTATCTGGCTTTTGACTCCCATGAAGAAAGCACAACTAACACTCCTGCAATGCTATAAAATTTGACATTTACTAAGTATTTAAAGGTCAGGATGTGAAGAATGCTCTAAGTGAAAAATGAACTGGTGCTGAGTTTCACAGATGAGTGTGAAGGCTTTTTTCAAAGTCACTCTATAATAAGTTTAAGGCACCACGATGTTCATCAGTTGCTCACACTTATAAAAACCCCTTATTCCTAAGCAAAAAACAGACTCCATGAGCACCAACACCTGTTTGAAAAGGGCACACACCTTCCAGAAGGTGAACTTTAGAATGCACATGGAGCTCCCAGCTCTGTAGGACTGACTCCAGCACTTCTCAACAACCTGTCAGAAATAAGAAGGTTTTTTCTGAAGAGGCTGCTCTGACCCAGAGCTGCTGTGTGTCTACTGTCACTCTGCCACAAACAATGCCCAATTACTCCAGTCACTTCCAATTTCATGCAGACAACAGCAAGCATGACAAGTGTTGGTACCTGTCTATGTTAATACTTGTGCTGGTGCAGACTCATACAGATAAAGACTACCTCAAACTAGGACAAGGACTTGAACCGGGACAGAGGGATCACAGCCTTCACTCAGAATCAACATTTCATTTTTGGAACAGGAAGAGGGAAAAGTTAGATAACTTTAGATGACAATTATTCCAGCAATAATGTTGATAAACCCAAACACACACACACACAGTAAAATTAAAACAGTGAATGCAGAAATTAAAATGTTCATTTTGGGAAGAATATTTTGAAAAAAATGCACACCAGGCAAAAGAGAATGAACTGAGAAGGGACAGCCTATTGTCATCCTCAAAGCCACAAGCAATGGGAAGGGTCACAAGTCCTTACAGCTCTTCCAACCGGCTCTTATTAAAAATGGGAAAAGGCATACCAAAGTCAAGGAAAGAAACCCCACACATTTCTCCCACAGCTTTGAGCAGCATTGCTCATTGACATGGGGAAAACTGGATTTTCCCTCTCCCAGCTTGAGCAGCAAACTGGAACTGCTCAGCTAAGCTGTGTCCCCACAAGTGACAGACACGGCTGTCCCAGGAGAGAAGCAAAAACATCAAACCTACTCAGAAATCAGCCTCAGCTCCAACTGACCCCAAAACACATGGAAGGGAGAGCAAGGGCTCCCAGCAGCCTCCTGAAACCCTTCCTGCCAAACCAATAGCATGAACTGGGCAGCTGGGTGCTCCTGTCCTTCCCAACACTCCTGCTGTGCTCCAACAACATCCCCCCTGCACGAAGCAAACAGTTCCTGGAGCCCGAGGCCACGGATGTGGGGGATAATTCTGTGTGCAGATCACCAGCAGCACGGGAGCACAGCCCATCTGGGGAAGGCCTTGCACCCCTACAGCTCTGCCAGCACCACTGGCAGCTGCAGGGCGCTCACACCAGACAGATCTGTGTCAGCTCCTTCACCTGCACCACCCAGGGCTGCAGGTGCCCAGGTGATTCACGGGTGCTCCCAGCGCTCCGAGCTGCCGCCGCTCCCTGTTGGGAGCAGCTGGGCAGAGGTGCCTCACTGAGCAGAACTCACCCCTGCCAGGCTGCCAGGGCTTGAGTTACACTGGCAGTGGGCACCGCTCCACGTGAGCAGGGAACACCAGCCGAGGAGCGGGATTATCTCAGCCAGCCCAAACCAGTTCCTGCGCTGCCGGAGCCGTGCCAGGGCTCCCTTCCAGGCAGCGCTGTCATGGAAAGAGCGCGGCTCTCCCAGGGCGCTGCTGCCCGTGCAGGGAGCGTCCCTGCACATTTATTTTAAGGGTTGAGAGGCGAAGCTCTGCACCTCCTGAATGAACCCTGGGCTTCTGTATCAAATCACTTCATTATTAATAACGCTTGGGCTGAAAAGCAGGACTCTGCAGCTATAAATATTTCTATTGTTCTGGTTACACTCACTTTGGCTTGTAAAGTGGTTGAAAGGTTGCCGAGTTACTGGAAAAGCAGGAGCTGGGCTACAAGCTAGAAATAAAATTTGCAAGCAACAATTCTCAGTATTAGAGGGACCTAAAGACACTTAAAAAATAAACTTTGACTGTATAATCTCTTTCTGATACACTGCTAGATTATAAAAACATCCAAAGAGAAACACACAACTCGAGATCTGCTGTATTAGGTTAGTCCAGCAGTACAAACATTCAGAGTTTTGTTAGACAGCAGCAGGTACTTCCAAATAATTCAGGAAGAAACCTGCATGTACCAGACAATTCAATAAAGCAGCGACAGGAGAAGCTTCCTCCCAAGTCCCATCAATTAGCTCTTGATTCCTGTTCTGCACAGAGCACAAAGATTTATAACCCTCTTAAAAGCATTTTTAATCCTGCCTTATGTAACTGTGAACCTACTTGGTCATTCCATCCATAATTATGCAGTCGTTTCTGAACTCAAGCATCTCCCCAGCTGGTTAATATTCAGAAGCAAATTCTAAAGACATGTTTTACATACACTGCAGTCAACTGCCATTTGCTGCCTTTACACTTCTTATGAAGAAAAAAATTGTTCTTCCAGCTTTAAGAGAAAAATATGCCTTCTCCCTACAGCCCACTGATGTGTGTTTGATCTGCTATTTGATCTCCTTCCTGAAACAGCTTCATGCAAAAAGGAAAAAAAAACCAAACCAAGCAACCAACCCATGCACACTTTAGGAATTGCTGCTGGTAACTTATGGCCAATTTCACTTATTCACATAAACCTCACCATGTGTTCTAAACCAAAACATACTGAGGTCCCTATATTTGGAGTGCTTCTAGTGGCTCATAAGGGTTTATTTCTACCTTCTACCCAAGTACTAGGCAGGTCCACAAAGGCACAGCTGAATTTTGAGTTCTCTTGCAGAGAAAACGAAGCAATCATCACATATACATTGAAGTGACTAAAGCTGAACTTTATTTTCAGTTAAAGGTATCAGCCAAGGACAAGTTCATTCCAACAGAGAGGTTTAATTACATTCCCATGTTCTCTTTATTTAGGACTCCATTTTTCTCCCACGTGGGATGGGGATATCACCAGCGACCCAACCTCACTCTCCACCTCAAGGAGAAGGAGGAAGAGTGATGAAAACAAACCCACAGAACCCAGGCTAACAGTGCGGGGTGAAGCCACTCACCTCTTCACAGACCTCACGCACGGCAGCCACGCCGGGCTCCTCCTCAGGCTCCATGCCACCCCCGGGGACAATCCATCGGTCCGGATGGCGACTACTGCTCACCAGCAGCACCTGTGGAGAGCAGAGCACAGCTGATGGGGCACCCCCAATGCTCCCTTTCAGGGCCCAGCTGAAGGGCAGAGATTGTCTTTGTGCCTCACACACCCCCAGACACGACCCACCCAAGGCGAGGCCTTGCCAATACTCGCTCTTCCCTCAGCCCCATCCAGACAGCCATGGAAATTCCATGAGCACTGACACCAAGGCACTCCCACGCTCCGTGTTGCTTCAGTCACTGCCTCTCCCTGCTCTGATGCATTGTAGGAAAAGCTGCCCTTGCACACCAAAACACTCGTTTGCACTGGACACAGCATCACTCACAGTGTGAGTTCACTGCAGAGTCCTCACAGCTTGGCATACACCTCAGGCAACAAGAGAAATGCCCAGATGCTGCTCAGCACCTTCACCCCAGCTCTGCAGCCAGCACTGGGCTACTTTTGGTTTAGAGGAGGTTGTTCAATGAGGTATAAGCAAAATAAAAGCCAATATTAAACCTATTAAACGTAAAACCCCCTAGGAAAGGGCTGCACAGAAGGACAGACTTTTGTGAATGAGAAAAACAGTTCAACCTTCCTCCCAGGAGGGATTTGCCATACACATGCTTTGTGGCAGTTTTTTGTGAAACACATTTTATTCCAGTGCAATTCTGCTCTGTACAAGTTCAGGTTCTGACTTGCCACCTCCCAGCAAGACAAACTCTAACTAACACTCTCAACTGGCTACAGACTGTCCCAAAGAACAGCGAGACGCTGTGCTTATTAAATCGACTTGCAATACATCCATGAGCAGAGATGGAAACTAAAAACAAAACTAATACTGTTGTCCAGCTCTCTATATAAAGCTCGTTCATTAGAGTCATCCTGTTGTACTTCATCATTTCACTGGCACAAAGCTTGGAGCCAAAGAGACTTGCTCCAGAAACTTTTCCAGCATACCAGTCCAATTAGGTTCCAGGCCAGCTGTAACAGTGTCAGACATTTGGGAGTTACACTGCAGAGACACTGAAATCCCAGGCTTTACTGGGGAAACAGTGAGCTGCCAGTAGGATATGAAAAGATTCGCACTAATTATCAAAAGCAATCTACCTACAGAACTCAAAATTAAATTTCCAAAACAAAAACAAGTACAAGATTTCCAGACTTTCCCACGGTTTTTGGTTTATCTTGAAAATTCTCATCTGCCAACTGACCAAACTCATACCGGAAACAAATGAAGCTGCAAGGGCCACCGCAGTTCCACAGTTCCAAGCGGGATGGTCCCTGCCTGTCCTGTCCTCTGGCCAGGCTATGACAGAACAGCATCTACTTTACAGTGACATCCTGAGTGTTTGGCCCTCTCCAAGAGGAAGGCAGAATTCCTTTCCCCCAGGCATCCAGTCCATGTAAAGCACCACCAGAAAGCCATGCCTAAATAGGGAATGTAAACTTCATTCATCCTCAGAGCCCTCGGGACAGCAGCCAGTCCCTGCCAGGCCATCCCTAGCCACCTCAGTTTGCCACTGTGCCTCTTCCTAGCACAGTACTTGACTTCTACTCTATCCTCACTCATCGTCCAGAAGAATTTGGACTCTAATTCCTGACTCCAGGTCAGCTGGTGATTCCAAGGACAAAGCTGAAAGAGCAGGAACAGCCACTTCAAGTGCACCTTTGCTGCCCGGTAAGGAAGCACCAGCTCTGCCACTTCCCATTGCAATTCAGAGCTCCAGCTCAAGGCAGGGAAAAAAAGTGGAAAAATATTTTTAAAAGCTGCAGAACGAGATCTTTGAAACTCAGCACAGCAAACCTCACACCCCTGAACTCCTGCCACCTTCCAGGCGTGAGAACAAGGATCTGCTGTGGAACCCTGGACACAGACTGCTCCAGGAAACCTGCTCGGGCTGAGACAATGCCTCAGCAACACATCAGGAGGAACTTTTGGGTGTAAACAACGGTTTGAGGCAAAGTAAATTAACTTCAGCTGCTCTGGCAGTTGAGCATTTTCTGAATAGAATTAACATGAACAACCCTTGCTGGGAAGGAAAAACCTGTCATTCTCACACTTTTATGTAATCAGACTATTTCCTGTTTAATAAAAAGGAAATCCCATCAAGAGAGAGCAGGAAACAAGCCCTACAAGGTCATTCTTTTAAAACAACTTCAAACAGGATATTGCTACCAATGAGCTCTCCCAAGACAAAGGGGCTGAGTTCCAAACAAGGGGGAGACATTGCTGTGTTGGGAAAAAAAATCACACTTCCAACACCAGTCCCGTATCCCGATACATGCATTCAGAGGGATCAAGGAAAAGGTTGTCATCATCCAAATCCCAGAGAGGTTTGGGGTGGAAGGGACCTTAAAGCCCATCTCATTCCATCCCCTGCTACCTTCCAGTAGACCAGCCCAGGGTACAGGCAGCTTTTTGGCTCATTAACTTCTTTATTACATAAATAACTTTTATTTAAATACATTTTGAAGTAGTTAATTTAATCTAAATAGCCATCAAAAGTACAACAAAATTTACTTATTTTATTTTTTTTAATCAGGCTAGAACACATAAGAAGGGTGGAAATTTCCATTTTATCCCTGCCAGGCAACTGTGTTTAAGATGGCTACTGAGACTCTTGGCCTGCCAGGGATTTTGGAGTTGGATTTTGAAGCCACGTCTTGAAGACTTTTTGGAAAAGCATTTGCAGGTAACACGTCACATGGCCAAGTTGTGTTTTCCAGGATTTCAAAGACAATTATGTCATTTCAAAGCAGGGAAGTGAGCAACACAAGCCTGTCTGGCAAGGCAGGAGGTGGCCCTGCTGAAACTTTCACACACAATCCCCCACAAAAGAGAAAGTTTAGAAAAACAAGCCAAGTTTGAAGTGTGCAGCAGGGGCTCGAAGCAGAGCCTCATGGCAAGGACCTTCAAAGCTGCACACAACAAACAAATCCAAACAAACCTGAGCAGGACTAACCCCGCCTGGAGGAGACAGGAAACACACCAAGACATCTAAGGCTGCCCAGACAGCCACATGGAATAAGGAGCTCCATGGGAAAAGGGGAAAAGAGTTTGTCCCTGGGATAAATCCTGGGCATCCCCGATACACAGTGCTGACTTTAAAACAACCCAGTTACACACAAACCTACTGTATCCACATGGAGGGGTTTCCCTGGATTTTTTTTCACAGGAATAATGGGGCTCTGCAAAGCAAAAACTGGGCAACCAGTATCAGGCAGAGAATTAACTCCCCATTTGTGAAACAGAGGCAGAGGGATTCCCAGGTTCGTCCACGCTGTGGTGGATTTAAACAACAACCACCACCCATAAATAAAACCAGAGCAGCAACACCATAAGGAAAAGGATTCCTCGAAAGAGGCTCCACAGCAGCATTTGAGCAGATGAAAAGGGCCATGGCCCTGTGAGAAGCTGGGCTGCAGTGTGAGTAGAAAATGAGCTGAGAACCTTCCAGACCCCCAGGAAAAGCCAGTGCTATCCACCTGTGCCAGCCGGGGCCCGGCAAGCTGGCAGCCAGCACAGGGAACAGCAGGCAAGATGTTAAATCCGGGGTCTGGCCCAGCAGCCTCCTGCTGCCAGGAGCCGATCCATAGCTGCTGGCTCCTGACACAGCCTCTGCACTGCCTTACAGGCTTCCTCTCAATATTTTCAGACTTTCCCTCAATATTGACATGCTTCCTATGAATACTGTCGTGCTTTCTATCAACATTAAGCCATAAATCACATTGTTTGCACAGCGACTGAAGCACAAACCTCCCGGCATTGCAACTCATTTCCCACTCCAGCATCATTTATCAGAGCACAGCCTGCAAGGAAACGCTGCCGCAGAGGCTGCAGGAGCTGGGAGGAGAAGATGGCTGACTGCAAGGCTTTTGCTGTACGATCTGCCTTTGTCTCAAAGTTTCAGTTTAAAACAAGTGTGTTCTCAGGAGCTGAGCTGTGCTCCCATGTGCCCCATGGCCAGGCAGATCCCAGAGCTGGCGCTGTGTCCAGCGTAACAAACACCTTGGATGCTTCATTCAAAATTAACAAACATTCTCCCAATCCCCAAATATCATTACCGAAATGCTTTTCTACCTGACAAAAGTGAGATGTTCATTTGACCACACCAAACAACCTTTAAGCCCTGTGACCAGCAAGGGGGGAGAACTGGAGGAGCAGGGAGGAGAAGAGGGACACTGCTGTCACCAAAGCTGTGCAAAATTAATCTCATTTCCCCGGCAGCAACACGGCCTCCCCAACAAATCACGTGTTTTGCCAAACTGCAAAGGCAGGAGGGCCCCAGGGCACACGCCAGGGCTTACGGGAGGGCTTCTCCCACCCTCTTGCTATTCCAGGCACGTTCCGGAGCTCGCACATGGCAGGAGTGAGTCCAGCCCGTGGTCAGCAGGGCTACAGCCGGCCCTGCACCTGGCAGGGTCAGCAGCTGGGACCACAACACACACTCTCAACAGCCACAGAAATCCCTCCTCTGACCATAACAGCCTGTCCTGCCAGGAGCATTCCTGTTCCTCAACAGGATACGTTTCCTTAGACAAGTGTTATTTTTGCACACACACCTGCACCAGGCTCCGTGGGATAATGGGATTTAACCTACAACGTGGTACCCAGGAACTGAAGGTGGGAAATTCACGGCAGGACGCGCAAAGGGGATGGGATTCGTGCTACAGAACTTGACAGAAGCACAAGTTTTGGAATGGGAGCAAGAGGTGAACTGGAAGAAGTTCAAGTCATTTCAAGTGCTTGGATCACACCTACAGTCCTATAACCAGAGAGGAAAAAATACAGCAGATTCTGTTGGTTTTTAGGCTGCTGGTTAGAATAACAATAATAAATCACCACGTACCGCGCTGCTGCTCTGGCTCCAGAACTCCACGGGTCCTGTTACTGCTACTGCAGCGCTCCTGCGACTTCAGAGCCACTGCCTGCTCCTACCAGGGAGGAACACGATCCCAAGTCCTCCCTCTCCAGTGAAATTATGGTTTAGATAACCACAAAAATTATCTGCAACATGCCTTCCCAGGCTTTGGGAGCAGCTGAACTGCCTGCAGCAGCGGCCGCTGCTTTCAGAAGCCAAGGGCTGATAAGGGGCACTCCCAGAGAGAGACCCCAAACCCCAGAACCTATTTCTGCCTGTCAAAACCAGTTTGGTGACCACTCAGTGCTTACACAACTTGTCCAGGCGAACCTTTTCCAGAAGGAATACTGGCTTGTAAAGTGCCTTTTTGAATAAGGGAGGAAAAAAAGGCAATGAAGGGGTATTTGGGCTTTTTACAGAGCCCAAATGACTCTCGTTGTCAGCAGCTGCACGCTTTTCTGATTAACCACCCTACTCAGGAAATACAGCACACACAAACTCTTAGGAAGCTGCTCAAATATAAGTAGTTAATTCTACACACAGCATCAATATATGTCACCAGCATGAGGAGAAGCAATCCCTGAAACATCTGACAAAAATCTACCCAGCAGGTAATCGTATCTCTCCAAATTTCACAGGTTAATGTGAAATTTCTGAGAACAGAGTCAGTGTGCAATATCCAGTAGCAGAGACAGGAATTCTGAAACAAATACACAAAATTTGAGAGATCCTTAACTGGTTCTGTGCAGTCAGTCACTCAGTTGGGCTGAAAAAGAACAAGTGCTTAAAGAAACAGAGGCCCAGCTTCCCATTGGATGTCATCTACGGCATTTCCACATGGATGTTTGCTATTTGTAAGGTAGAACTGAGTTCGTTGATTTTGCTCTATCCAAGCAAACCAGGAGAACTCTCCTTATTTTAAAAGAAGGTAAAATTCCAAGCACATCATTGGGGTTTTTTGATTAAGAAGTGAAAGAGCTGTTTTTCCAGACTGTGGGAGACCCTCCATGGAAAGACTAAGTCCCCTGGCAGCAGTCCCTGCTGGGTGCACCCCCAAATGCTGGTACCTGTCTCCACACTGCAGGAGTTTGTCTGAAGGGTGCTGAGATGAACCAAGTCAGGCAACTGGATGTGAGGGATTTTTCTAAAAAAAAAAGTGTGGGGGGGCACAGAGTGAGGAGAAAAAGGTAGGAAAACCAGCTCCTAGCCAAGCAGTAAATGGATCTGAGGTGGAAGAGATTGCACAGCAGTGTTCTGCAGAGAACAGACACAGCCACCACTGTTGGGTCCTTCTCCACAGACCAAGGGTGGGGCACACCCTCTTTCCATATTCATCACTTTTCCCTGAGCTGCAGCAGAACAAAACTGACTCAATTCTTCAGTTTCACAACAGCTTGCTGAGCTTCCAGTAAATGAAGTGAAAATTTAACAATTTTCATTCTTTTGTTGTTTGGGAAAGTACAAGAGACTGTGGAATCGCTTGTAAAACTGTTTAGTGACAGCTGCTTTTGTGGGAAGGCAAAACACCTTTTAAGATGAAAGACAGGTCTTGCAGAGGTTTATCCATGCTCCTGCTCTTGGAGAGCACAATCTACAGTTCTACACAATCTACAGGGCTGAGAGAGACAGGAGAAGCACAGGCAAGAGATCCACTTCCAAGCTGCTCCTTATCCCCCTGGAGATGCAGTAACAGGTTAGCAGCAGACCAGGAGAACTTTACTTGGGTTCAACCACAACCCTTTTATGCAGCAGATGGGAGCACACGGCCAAGCCCAGCCATCAGAACAGGGATTCTGAGAGTGTATTCCACGGAAAGCAGGATGATCATATGATGCTGGATTCGCTTACATCCCAACAGCGAAGCACTCAGAGTGGTTTTAGCTGTTATTGGTTTACACTGGGGCCAAGGCACAGGGGACAGCCCAGGAGCACCGCGTGATCCCCACCATACTCGGCGGGTTCCAATCCCAGCTCTGCTTCGTTACATCACAGCTGGAGTAAAACCGGCCCAGGAGAGGCCAGAAGGAAAAGAAAAAAAGGTTCGTTTGCATTCCAATGGCTTTCCCAGGGGCCACCCGGCCCAGCTCTCCCCGTGACCGAAGGGCTCGGCGTGTGCCAGGGCACCGGCCCCTGGGTGAAACCTCTCTTCTCCCAGCTCCATTCAGGCCTCATTCACCGCTCAGAAAAGATTCTTCCAGAGGCATTTTCTCCAAAAAAAAAAGTCTTTAAAAATGCCCGTGGTTAACGAGCAGCTTGTCCTTTCACAGACACAATGTGGGCATGTTCAAACCCGCCGCTGCCCCAGCCGCGGACCCACGGCCCAGCGGTGCCTCTTTATTCCTGTCGAACGCCACCCGGAGCACGGCTCCATCTGCTGCGGCACACTGAGGCATGAGGGGCATTTTCTGGGATGTTTCCTCATGAAAACAGCTGGTCCGCACAAAAAATATGTGTGTTATGTAAAAATAACACCCTGATGGCAATGCTGAGGGGCAGGGACATCCCAAGCAATGAACGCACTGATTGATTCCAGAGGTAGCGCAGGACTCGGGAGCTCTCCCTCCACATTCTCCTTCCACAGTTCTGCAAATATCCCGGGAGTTCACTCCATGTGAAAAGATGGGAATAGCAAAGTCCTGGTGTCTGGCTGCTGAAAGGTCCTTTGAAGTCTGTTCCCACTCTTTGAATGAATCCCGTTGCTGCCCCGGCTCTCCCTGTTGCCCAAGGATTGTTGGGAAACCACACACAATTTGGGGGGTTGCCACAATGCCCAAAAAATGTATTTATTTTCTCCATTTGAGATTCATGTTGAAATGAATTCTCCCTCTGCTGCTTTTTAAAGGAATATGTAACAAAGGCATCTTTTCAGCCAATGCTTGGTCTTACAAAAACGTTCCAGAGCTTTTTTCATGCCC
Source organism: Corvus brachyrhynchos (assembly GCF_000691975.1). Taxonomy (NCBI): domain Eukaryota; kingdom Metazoa; phylum Chordata; class Aves; order Passeriformes; family Corvidae; genus Corvus; species Corvus brachyrhynchos. The sequence goes on along the minus strand of NW_008236763.1, from coordinate 1,065,442 downwards.
AAAAGTAGCGGCTTCCAAATGCAATGCAGAGACAATGTGTGACCTCCAGCAGCATAGGGAAAAAATAAATCACTTAAAAACTAAAAAAGAATGAAGTATTTCTCTGTTAAGACTCTTTATTTGCAAATGTAACACCAAACCAAGGACATGGTGTTTTATCAATCTCTGGGGATCGCTAAGATTTCAAAGAAAAATACATCAGTGAACTGAAGCGTCAGGGGGAAACACCTAAACAGAAGAAAGTAGCCTCCTCTGTAAGTATAAACAGAATTCTCTTATTTTTTCTTGTTCACTGACAAACTTTTTTATTTCAAGAACTAATGAGGGGTTAGAAACAGGAAAAAAAATGTGTTTTTTGAATTCATAGCAGGAAATGAAGAAAGACAAGAGCAAAGTTCTACTGTCTCTAAAGCATTTAAAAGACACAGTAATGAGAAACAGCCAGTCTTAGGAAAAATCCTACTTTAATATAGAAAGTTTAATTTATTTATCAAAACATGCTTCTTTTCGTCTCTCTTTTTTTCCAACACTAAGCTTTTAATAGATCTTTAATGTACATACTTTGGCTCTGGCTCTTTCTCTCCTCCTTGGAGACACCTTTTAAATAGATCTCAATTTCCATTTGAATAGAAGCAATCAATAATAAAATACGTCAGTAACATTAAAAAGTATTATTGTCCAAGAGCAAACCATTAAAACTTTCACAGCCATTTACAACTCTGTACTTAAACGTTTACAGGCAACACCTTGTTTGCTATCAAAAAAGTGCAAGTAGCAGTGAGTGGGCACCAGTCAACTTCTCTTGAAGTCTATTTAAAAGCCAACAAATCAGAATTAACCCAAGAAATAATTAGAAAGGAAAATTTATAAGGTGTCCTGTTAGCTGATTTCACTCATTGACAGAAGTTTAACTTCAATGCCTTTTGGCCAAGGCCAAGTGCAGGATCTGAGCACAGAGTCCGTCCCAGTGGGGTTAATTCTGCGGGATTGGGTAAAAACTTCCCCAGACGTATTTGTGACAAGCCCTCTTCCTGGGCAGCTCCCAGAGCAGGAGCATAACAGATGGGAACAGAGGATGCAGATTCAGCTTGGGGTGCAACTCACAGGTACCACACACAGCCCTTCAAAGGCTCCCAGATCAGAACTGTCCTTCCCTGCCTCACTCCTGCTGCGGCTCCTCACCGGCAGCACACACATGGCACATCCCGAGGAAACCCACTCCAGCCCAGCCTGCAGCACTTCCACAGCACCCAGTGCTCCCTCCCCGAGGTGTCCCAGGGCAGCACAGCCACTGCCAGCTGCCACTGGGAGCTCAGGGACGAGGCCACCAACAGCGACCACAGGGACAACACGGCGCTCACCCAGAACCTCCACTGCCCCGCACACAAAAACCTTCCCAGAGCTTACAGACCCCTGGGAATGACCCGGCACAACCAGCACAGGGAGCCAGCTCCCTCAAATCCTGCCTGAAACCAGAAACAGATTGTTCTACTCCAGCTCTTACCTAGAAACTAGAGCCTGAATGAGTTTACATTCAATCCACTGTAGGTGGAGACCACAGCAGAGACACAACTGACACAAAAGTGGTTTTAAATCTCAGCCTTACACCAGCCTGACAGCTGAGCCTGCTGGAAGCATCTGTCCCATGCCAGCATGCCTCTGGAACGAGTTCACTTTCCTCCTTCAACCTCTTGGGTCAGCACTGTGACACTGCCCCACAGCCTGGTGTCCCAGCACAGTGAGGGCTCTGACAGCTGTCATTAACACACCTCGATGTCCCCAGCACCACGAGGGCTCTGTCACCAGCTCCCACGGGCCGGAGGGATCAGCTGGAGCCTGTACAACACTGCAGGTTGAGGTGTGTTAAAATAAAACTCACAACCAGTCACATGCTGATTGCCTCAGACACCTGTCAAAAGTACTTTTCTACCCTCAACCACACTGCAGTCACACATGGCCAAGCCTCCACCTCTTGAGAAGAGCCTGCAAACTGCCCTACTAATGGTGTAAAATGGCATCAAGGCACTCCAACGCCCTCACCCACCCGTGCTGAGCACCCCCAGCATCATCACACAAACAATGATGTTCTTCTTCATGGTCAGTCCATACATTTCCTGGAAGCCCGTGGGAAGGACCAGCTACACTGAATGCCGCACCAACACTGCTGTCATTTCAGACCATTTCTGCTGAAATGCTGACACTCCTCATCACGCCAGCACAGCTACAAAGGGCTTGTGCAGCCTCGTTCACGTTAAATAATAACTGGATGTATGCTAATTGCCTTTCCTCCAGTGAACTGTCTGCATTCCCTTCCGATTTCCTGTAGCTACAAATATGATAATGAGGAGAACAAAGACTTTAGCACAGCCACTCGGGCACAGCAAATGCAGTGGAGTGTGTACGCCCGGCTCCGGCAGCAGCAGCAGAAGGGAACCTGCAGCCTTGCTGCTCTGAGCGCCCCGAGCCCACCTTCAGGAGGTGTCAATAAAGACTCGTGTAAAATCGCACATCGCAGCGAAGTTTCTCTTTGTAACTTCCCGGACAATGCAGCCCCTTAGCAACGCGGCCGCTCTGAAACCAACCAATCCACCTTTAATTCCCACTTCCTCCCAAGCTCTCTGGACAGCAACTTCTGGCACTCCATCAGTCCCCTTTTATCCCAGTTTCTTTTTATAAATCCAAGGTCAGGTTTCCTCTCCCATCTCATGTGATGTGCTGGACTGAAGTTCTGCCAGCGTGGTCGGTCCCCTCGGCTGCCAAACCCCCTGCCGCGCTCCCCCCAGCCTGTCCCGCCGCCCACCGGGCATCTCCGCGGCTCCACCGGGGGG
>NW_008236763.1:1061240-1061532 GCF_000691975.1 Corvus brachyrhynchos | reverse complement strand
CGGTGTCTGTGTCCGCCCCCCCTCACTGCCGCCGCGGGTCGATGTCTGTGTGTCCGTCCCCCCTCACTGACCCCGCGGGTCGATGTCTGTGTGTCCGTCCCCCCTCAGTGACCCCACGGGTCGGTGTCTGTGTGTCCATCCCCCCTCACTGACCCCGCGGGTCGGTGTCTGTGTGTCCGTCCCCCCTCAGTGACCCCGCGGGTCGGTGTCTGTGTGTCCGTCCCCCCTCAGTGACCCCGCGGGTCGGTGCCTGTGTGTCCGTCCCCCCCCACCGCCCCCGCGGGGAGTGGGC
>NW_008236763.1:1057563-1061130 GCF_000691975.1 Corvus brachyrhynchos | reverse complement strand
GGCCGCCAACCCCCCCTCGGTGCCCCACGAGTGACACCGCAGCGGTGCCGGACACGCGGAGCCACCCGCGTGTCCTGTAGCCCTCTCAGAGGGACACGGGCTGGCACAGCTGAGTTTTCCATCTGCAGAACAGCTCTGTCCCAGCCCAGCCCTGCTGCATCGCCGGGAATCAGCATCGCCCTGGGCAGATGGGAAACGGCCCCACATTCCTCCAGGACTCACCTCCACACCCCCTAAACTTGGAGAGTTCCTTCACTAGAACCTGTTTTTAGTGAAGGACGCTCCCAAGTGCTGTTCCAGATGCCAAAGATCTGAGTCACCCTGTGCTTCGTGAGCTCTGTGCACTTCAGTGAGACACAGGCATGAACCCAGTGGCATTTTCACCTCTTTTATTATACACAAAACATGAGCACAAAGTTCTACTGCGGGGGCTGACCACGTCCACGACCGAATCCACCTCTCTGAAACAGCAAAAGGAGAGTGTTAGAAATCTTGTGTCAAGCAATGACAGCAAGAACAAACATCATCAAAGCTCTTTCAACAGTCTAACACAGGCACAGGCCAGCCAGGTGAGTACCACCAACATCAACCCATTCCAGCCAGCTCTGTGGATCACACCTAAAATTCTTTCATTTATTAAGTGTAAAATCACGGACATCCAAAGAGCTCAGCTTGCTGTCAAACTTGTCACTGGCCTGTGTCCCACCACATCCTTTCCCCACAGCGAGCGAGCTGCGTGTGAAGGGTGACAGTTTCCAGCCTCTCTGACACCCTCAGAGTCCCACAGGCAGGACTTTCCAGCTTCTCCCCCATCAAAGCCTTCAACAAAGGAAGCAAAGCTCAAATACAAATACTCACAAACTGGAATTCAGTGGCTGCTCCAGCACCAGCCTCAGCCTTCTTGTCAGCACCAGCTGCAGAGAGAGGAGCAGTCAGTGCCCACAGAATCCCCTGCCCAGCACAGTGCTCCTGCCTGGGAGCAAAGCTTTAACCATCACACAGAACTAAAGCTGGGGCTAACCACAGCAAAGCGAAACAGCCGTAACTGAGCACATCTGAGAGTTACTGAACCAACCCCAGAGAAAATCCCACAGCTCAGCCAGACACAACTCCAGCAAACCTCCCATCCACCCACACATACAGACCCTACGCTACACCAAGAGTCTCATCTTCCCCTTTTCTCCCTGAGAGGAGCCCAATCGCTGGGACAATTGTCCCCCAGAGGGCAGGGGGGCTCAGCAGGGACACTCACGTGGCACGGCGCTGCGGCGGTACGTGTCCCGGTCAGCCTCGCCCCGTGTGAGCCTCGCCGGGCGCTCACCCTCCAGACCTGGAACACAGAGCACAGCCTCAAACACTGCTCACCAGCACACAAACAGCTCCTTCTGCACCCCGAGGTGGAGAACAGCATTAGCTCTGCCAACAGGGCCACACCTGGAGCAACTCAGGGAGAATAAACCTAAAGAAAACAGTGGTTTAATAAGGGAAGCTTCACTTTAAGGGTGAAATCCGCTCAAGTGTCCCAGCATGTGACAGGGTAGAAGTTAGATAACCTGAGAAGTGGATTTACAGCATCATCTCAACAGTCTTCTGCTCATCACACTAGTGCTGAACATTATTGCTGGTAAAACCCCAGAAACACTGGGAATCTGCCGTGTCCAACAAGCCTGCCCACAGCCGAGTCACAAACTGCAGGACAGAATTCTGACCCCAGCCTGAAACAGCCACACTGTCAGTACCCCAAATCCCCCCACAAAACACGTTTATGGCAGTAAAAGCAGATTATCTGTGGAATCTCAGAGATTAATACCAGACAGAACTTCTGCAGGAACACCCAGCCGTGGTGGGACCACCACCTCTCAGGGATTGGGATGTGTCCCTGGAGCCCCAGCTGGGGTCTGCCCACCCAGGCAGGATCCATTGAGGGGCAGCTGTGCCTGGCACACCTCAGTGTCCTCCTGCAGTCCACAGGCACTGGTTTGGCCACACAAAACCCAGTTCTTGTAATAATTCTTTTACTAAACACCTCTGTGGCTCCCAGGCTGCTGCTGCTGCCTCAAGCAGCTCATCCATAGCAAAAAAGAGCACCAGTGCAGCCCTTCCAAATATCTCTGCCCAGGTGGGGCTGAGAGAGGGCTCCAGCATCAGGACAAGGCTGTGACACAAACACACACGGCTCCTCCTGCACAAACCCCAGCCAGGAGCTGCCACCCCTCCCTGCCTGCCTCCCAGCAGGGATGCAGCTCCTTTAGCTCACTGGATAAACACAGCATCTAAAGAACAAATCTTGGAACATCCAAAGCAACTCAGAGATCAAAGAATGTATCGTCTTCTCAGTTTCTCTGCAATTCTTTCCTTTGAAGTGGGTGATGCTCCCATTTTGTTTGGCTCAGAGGCAAACTGCAGGAGCTGGGGGTGAACTCCCAGCAACCCCTGGCCCCAGCCCCAGCTGTGGCTCAGAAGCAAAAAGCACAACCCATGTGAGCCCCCAGAGCCAGAGCACATCTGGCTGCACCCCCAGCACCTCCTGCACTCGGGGGTGTGAAAACCCCCCAAGGGAAAATGAGAGCTGCAAGTCCAACACAGAGAACCACAGAACAGCTGGGGGTCGATCTGGAGATCATCCAGTTCAGCCCCCCTCTCAAGGCAGGGTCACTCACAGCAGGTGACACAGGAATGTGTCCAGAGAGGGAGACTCCACACCCTTCCTGGGCAGCTGTTCAGTGCTCTGCCACCCACATGGAAAGTTCTTCCTCACGTTGAGGTGGAATTTGTTGTGTTTTGGTATCTGGCCACTGCTCCTTGTCCTGTCACTGAGCGCCACAGAACAGAGTCTGGCACCATCCTCTGGCACACCCCCTGGGGATCTTTGTCTCCTCTCTTCCAGACTAACCAGGCCCAGCTCCCTCAGTCTTCTCCTCACAGAGAGATGCTCCAAACTCCTCAGCACTTCTGTGGGCTCTGCTGCTCCTCCACCACGAGTTTGCTGTAAACCTTTAACAACGAGCCCTGGCCAGCAGCACGTTCAGTGTCTGTGGTGAAGGCAGAGCAGGACACCCAACCTGGCCACAGGTGATCCCCAGCTGGGGCTCACCCAGCCCTGGACAGTACCTCCACCACATCCCAATCTCAGCAGGCATGCTCCCAACCTCCCCAGTCCCTGCAGAAGGCCAGTCCCCACTCAGACCATGTGTCCGTGGGTCCCCACCCCTCTCAGGGGACACCATCCCGGCGCCAGGTACAAAAGCAACAAACCCCAACCACATCTTTTTGCTATGTTCCCAATTTTACATCCAATCCCCACAGCCACACACACCTGGCACTGTCCTGAGTGCCCAGCAGCCCTGTGCCCACCCCAGCTCACCTTTGGGCCGGGGTCTGCCGGTCTCTGGGCGGCTCCGGCGCAACGTGGCCGGGACAATCTCGGGAGGCAGGTGGAGATAATCCCGCAGGTACTGGATGCCCTCGTTGGTCAGGTACCAGTAGAAGTGTCTCCAGGCAAACTGCTCCTTCACGTACCCTCGGGACTTGAGGGACTGCGGGGAGAGTTCCCAGTTACTCCCAGTT
>NW_008236763.1:1057101-1057525 GCF_000691975.1 Corvus brachyrhynchos | reverse complement strand
TGCAGACACTGGGTTTCAGCAGGGCAGTGGCGATGTGAGAACAGGGAACATTTCACACGCACAGGACACAACTGCAGCACCACCCCTGCCCCACACCTGTACCCCCAACCCCTCACACCTGCATGGCTTTCATGACGTGGAGGTTGGGCACGTTCTTATCCACAAGCTCGGGGTGTTTGGGCATGTGCACGTCCTTCTTGGCCACCATCACCCCCTCCTTGAAGAGCAGCTCATAGATGGCGATTCGGTTCTTCTTGGGCATCAACATCTGCAGAGCGCACAGGGAACAGGGCTCGGTGACATTCGGGCACCAACATCTGCCCCGGGGCCAGCGAACCCTGCTGGGTGGCCCCAGTGCCCCCCGAGCTGCCCCGGGACGCCCTTCCCCCCAGGCCGCGCCCTTTCGCTGCTTCCCGGGGAGGAA
>NW_008236763.1:1052029-1055716 GCF_000691975.1 Corvus brachyrhynchos | reverse complement strand
GGGGCAGAGGGGATGCCGGAGATCGGGGCGCTGTGACAGCGCTGTGCCCTCCGGTGTTTGAATCGGGTCCGCGCCCTACGCTGGGGAACGAACCGGCGCCCGACCCGTTTTAAGTGGTTTCCAACTTGTGCCGGACTGTGCCGGGTGGGGAACGGGAGGGATGGAGGGATGCGCCGCATTCCTGGAGCTGCCTAATGCCTTCCTGGGGTTTTGCTACCGTGTCATCCCCTCCTTTCTTCCTCTCGGGGGGAGCACGGACGGCGCTGGGGCGAAGTTCCCACAGGGTGATACCCAGGATGCTGCGACAATTGCGGCATCCCCCGGGAGAAACGCACACCCCGGCTCGTCCCGCGGAGCAGGAGCTGTCCGTGCCCGCCTGGCCCGGACATGCTGCCCACGGACAGTGTCCCCAGTCGCTGCCGCTGTCGCTGTCCCTGCCTCTGCTGCATCTCTGCCTCCTCACAGCTCCTGCACCTCCTGCCTTGGAAATGGCAAAGCAAGTGCTTTGCTAAACGGATTAGAGCTTTCCCGGCAGCCTCCCCGGCTGCTCCCGCATCCCTCGGCCCCCGCGTCACCTTCCCTGGGTAAACCCCATCCCTAAGCCAAATGTCCAGGTCGAGGCCGTGGCCGCAGCACAGCAGAGCTCAGGCACTGCGGCTCCTAGCGCGCCTGACCCCGAAACCCCGGCTGAAGCCCTGAGGGTCCTTCCCACCTCCTGGGGTTTTGTGTTCCCTTTGCGGGAACGCAGAGAAAATCGGGGAATTCCCCAGGCACCGGTTTGCCCGGTGCTGGAGGTGCTGCCGTGCCCCGGGGTCTGCGCTGATCTGTGCGCCCCTGGCCACACTGGCCGCTTTCTCTCCCTCCTCTCCCTCCTCTCGCAGGGTGTGCGGCCGCCGGAGGGGCTGCGGCAGGACGGGAGCGGGATTTAACCGTGAAAGGATTGAGGGAAGAGAGTCCAGGCACTGGCAGGGACCGACGGTGACGTGCACAGGGCAGGGCGAGAAGGGAAGGGACATCAGCAAGGCGCGTCAGCACCAACCGGGGCCGCGTCCTGAGCCCGAAGCCTGGGCTGGGCTCTGTGTGGGATCCCCCTCGCTGGGAATGCCGTGTCCCCAGCTGTGCTGGTCCCTGCCAGGGCGGGATGGCACGGGATGGAGCCAGGCTCCTCCAGCAGAGCCCCTGGCACGGCTCTGCCCGGGGACAGACTTTGTCCCGGGGGTGCCAGCCTGGCCGGCGTTTGTGCAACATCTTGAAGGCAAACCCCGGACCTGCTGAGCTCCTGCGGATGATCCTGGAGGAGGAGAGGCTGCATCCAGCCGGCAACTTCCAGGAGCGGCCAAGCCAGCGTCCGGCTGCCCCCGGCGTGGCACAGCATGGGGGGCAGGAGGCAGCGAGCCCCAGCACCACTGTGGCCGTGGGTGATGCGTACGGGCTCCTCGGGCAGCTGCCTGCAGGCAGCTTCACGCTGTTTCCCAGGAAAAATGGAGCCTTTATGTCCCGGCCCCAGCCTCTTCCCCGGAAGGGCTCGGAGGATGCCCCGGCCGGTCACAGGCAGACAAGAAGGGGATTGTTTCGGTGGGATTTGGGTTTCTGGGAGCACCTGCCCCGCTCGGGGCCCTCCACAATGGCTGCCTGTCTGCCGCAGAGCCGCCAATTATCCTCCGCGGCTAATTAGAGATGCAAAGTAGCGCTTGCATTCTCCCAGCTCCCCGGAGGGCTCCTGGGACCGGCGGCACATCCGCAGCAGGGACGCAGCCCGGGCATGGGGCGAGCATGGGGCACTGGCCCCATCCGGCCCCGCGAGCCCCAGCTCCCACTCCACTCTGCCCTGGGAAGAGGCAGTGGAGGCCAGGAATGGGCTCGGGATGACTGGGATGCCCTCTGCCCCCATCCCCACCAGCCTTTCCTGGATCGCCCATGGGCCGGGGGCTCTCCCATTGCTCCCAGAACCAGTTGAGCCCCGTAACTGGGGACTCTGCTGGGATTTAGGGAACACATTTTCCATTCCTTGCTGGGGAGGCAGACGGGAGCTGGCTGTGCTCGAAACCCTGCCGTTCGTGCGAAGGCCGGCACTCCTGCCTGGGTGATGGGCAGGCGGCTGATCCCTGGTGGCATCTCTTCATTCCTGCCTGCTCCACCTCCAGCAGCCGCTGGGATCACAGTGTGGGCTCATGTGCTCCAACTTCTCCATTTGTGCTCACGGAGCTGTAATTCCAGAGCGGCAAGTGGCCCCATAAATCAGGGCTTATTTCCTGCCAATACCGTCTGCTGCTTCCCACAAGGAAACTCATTTACAGGAGGAGAAGTGACTTACCACTGAAAACAGTAAACGGTGGGATGGTGAGAGCCGGGGAGAAGTTTGTCGTGACCGAGTTTTTGGTGAAGGAACCGAGGAGGCAGAGCTCCCACCTGCTCCCGGCATGGAACAGTCCAAGCTGCAGGGAAGGAGACCTGAGCTGGTGCCACTTGCACAGACCACAAAGCTGGTGGCAATGGCTCTTTGCACTGGGGAACCCCCCCAAGTCATTGAGGTCCCCACGTCACCATCCTGGAGAGCGTTTGTCACCTAATGTTTAATGCCAAGGACATTTTCCCCTCTGCAGCAGGGATGCTGTCAGTGCAGATGGCAGATGGGACATCCCAGTGGTGCCTGCAGTGACCCTGTGCTGAGAACTGCCAACTCACTGCATGGAAGGACTGTGACCAGTCATTCAGCACCCTCTGGTTCCTCACCCTGACACACCAACAGGCAAAGATCCCCCGCTCCTGAAGGAACCACCATCCATCCCACTCCTGTTTGGGATTGGGGGCATTAAATCACTGGGGTCTCACCTCAGCTGCAGCCGGGCATGAAACCTTCCCGGGGGCCATTCTGTCTGGCCATGAGGTGGGATCGCTCGGGTGGCACAGAGCTGGAAGGAGCCGGAAGGCAGGCGGGCTGGAGAGCCCCACCGAGCTTCATTAGGCGGCCCAAGGCGCTTGTTAGGGGAAAGCTGAGCCGGCGTCGGAGGCCGGCAGAGCCCCCCGGGACCGGGTCGCATTCTCTGGGCAACCCGATCCGGGCGGTAGCGGCCCCGGCAGCCTCATTACTGCAGCTTCTGCAGCGGCTTCGGTTACTCGCCTGGACGCTCTCGTCTCCTGCTGGCTTTTAATTTCCCTGACATCCCCCGCAAGCGGGGGGATGCAGGCGCGGTGTCGGGGAGCCTGTCATCACCCCCACCCGCATCCTCCCTGCTCTCCGACGGCTTCCAGCCCCCTCTGCTCCGGGACGCCCATCCTGTGACAAACCCCTGTGACCCCGGGCATGAGCTCCGGGGCTTGGGAGGAGGCAGATGGGCAGACGGCAGTGAGGGGAGCTGCCCTGCTCCCCTTCAAGAAGCCTTGGGGTGTGCAGCCCCCTCACCCCCTTCCCCAGCCCTGTCGGGGGGAAAAGACTGTTCCTGATTCTCTTGCCAGCCTGTTCCCAGCTGGCACATTTGGCAAGGAGGCGGCACCGGCTGCCTCTCCGAAGGCGTTTTGGGGTGTTTGTTCCTGCAAAAGCTGTAGCTCAGCCCCAAAACCCCCCCTGCAACCGCGGGGGTGACAGAGAGGCCGGGACAGCAGCGGAGGGAGTGCACGGCTCTGTCCCTTCCCGTGCAGGAGGGACAACGACCCCCGGGGCAGCAGGACCAGGAACCGGGGGGGTTC
>NW_008236763.1:1048245-1051572 GCF_000691975.1 Corvus brachyrhynchos | reverse complement strand
GTCCTCTGCGGCGACGAGGTGCGGGACGCCCGGTCCCTTGCGGGGATGGGGTGCGGGATGCCGGGGTCCCTTGCCGGGATGGGGTGCGGGATGCCCGGGTCCCTTGAGGGGATGGGTGGACGGCGGGGGGGATGCTGTGCAAGTTCCGGGCAGTACGGCATGGCTTTGCACCCCCCGGCAGGACACAATGTCCCCTGATCCCTTCTGCAAGCCAGGGAGGCTGGGGGGGTATATGACCTTCACCCCTTCCGTGTATCCAATGGGGTGCTGGGGAAAGGGACACCCCTTCTGCAATGCTGCCGCACTCCCGGGCTTGTGCCTCAGTTTCCCCATCTGCAAATAATGGGGGGGAACTTGTGCTGTCCCTGTCATCGCTGTCCCCCTGCCCAACAAACACCTTTACCCCATCACGGGACCCCCTCCTTTCAGCACTGTCACCCCAGCTTCTGCCTTGCTGCTCCCCCATCTCCCCACTTTCCTGTCCCCTCTGGCTCCAAGTCTGCTTCCCCACCAGAGACAGCTGGAATTCCACTGTCCCTCTGCCTCTCCTGCTCCCAGCAGCCCCATTTGCCTCCTGTCACCACCAGCTCCGGGTCCATCCCACCAAGGCTCAGGGGACGGGACCCCCGTGCCAGCGCGTGACGCTCCGCTTCCCCCCTCCCTGATGCAGAAGCGGGGGGATGGCACCGCCGTATCCTCCACCATCCCTGTTTGCCACTTCTGGGTTTAACTGCAAACCTCATCTTTGGATTTCTGCCTAAACCCGGCTCCCGGGACCGCACAAATCCCTGCTCAGTGTCCGAGCAGCCTTGTTTACCGCGGCGAGCCGAGGCGGCAGGATGAGACAGAGCTGCAGAGCTGGGCAGCCAGTGGAACCCCCAGCTGAGGCTGAGCCCCCTCTCCCTCCCCCAGGCCTGAGCACATGCAGGGGGTTGGCAATCCTGCTGCTGCTGCCCCTCCCGGGATCCCCATCCACATTCCCCATCCGCATTCCCGGCACATCCGCTGTCCCTGAGCTGGGCTGCAGGCTCCCCTGGAGAGACTCTTGCGTTATCTTCAAATGCCAAGCAAGCTTCCAGAAATTTTTGCACAAGGCTCCTAAAATCCTTAGAAGATTAATGGGTGCCCTGAGCAGGGCAGTTTTGGGAGCGCAGGAGGAAGGGGAAGGTCTCTGCAGAGCCCACATGAGCTGTGAAGCCGATCGCTGCCAGGGCTTGGAGCAAATGCGTCTCCCCTGGCTACTGCAACCTGGCAGCACCTGGCCCCCAGTGGCCTCCCGTCTGTGCACAGGACACGAGGCTCCTGGTCCTGCTCCTGGATCACTGAACCTCCTCTCTGGTTCTGGGGAGCCCACAAGCCCTGACCCTGCAGGGTCCAGCAGGTCCCCAGTCCTCAGATCCCCCCATGAATGCAGATGACGCTGGTGGAAACATAGGCACATTCCACCCAGGATTTGTTGGAAAAGTGGCTCCCAGAAGTTTCCCACCATTACCTACGTGCCCCCTCCAGGGTCCTGCTGCCCTTGCAGCCGCCTCATGCACTGCTCGAACACCAGGTCCCAGGCAGCCCCATGGTGCTGCTCTGGCCGAAATCCCATGGAGAATCCCCCACCATCCTGGATTTGGCTCTTTGCCCAAGGGCTCCAGCCCTGCTCATGTTGCAGCCAACTGGGTTTTGCCAGGGAATGCAGGAGGGGCCCTGACGTGAGCCTGCTCCCACAGAGACAATACCCTGGAAGGGCCCAGGCTCACCACCTGCCTGGCCTTGGGCTTGGTTTGATGACGAGGGAGCAGGATGGGTGCTGAGGCTGCTCAGCCCCAAGCCCTGGGCGCTGCTGGTTCGGAGCTGCCAGCGTGAATCAGCAGCACCCACTTTAACCATTTCCTCACAGGGTCCACATGGGCTCTGGAGGGGACCACGCTTCAGCCACGCCACAGCCAAACCCCTCCACACCCCTTGGCTCCCTGAGAGCTCTGACCCTCACCAGCCTCAGGAGCGTTTTCCTCTCCCAGCCCTGTGGGATGCACGGACCAGCCCTGGGGTGGGAATCCCAGCTCAGCTGGGTCAGAGTTGAGCAGCGAACCAGGCACAGCTCCTGCAGCTGCAAAGCCTCTTGCGACGCACGTCGATGTCGTGGGTTTTCCCTGGGACCTGCCGCTGTGCCTTGGCCACTTCACCCCCCACGTGCGGCCACCTCAAGCCCCGTGTGTGGCCACAACGGGAGCAGCACATGGGCACTGGTACCCTCGGTGGATGCAGCCCCAGAACATGGTGGGAGATGCTGCTGCCAGGCTCCTTTGGACTTCCTTGGCTGAATCCGTTTGTCTTTGCCACGAGTGGCTGTCATGTGGCCATAGTGGTGCATCACGGTGGCATGGGCGCTGCACGCCAAAACAGACTCTCAAGCAGCCCCATGCTGAGATAAGGGAGAGCAAATGACCTTTCCTGTGCCCAAAAGCCCGAGGCCCAGCCCACTTACTTGGATTCCCACAGACCAGTGCAGCTCCCAGTGTGGCTTCCCCCTGCCCTGGATGCTCTCAGCAATAGTCGCTCACCCACTGCCCACCCAGCAATGGGGCTCACACCTGGCGTGAACCTGCTGCCTGGGGACAGGATGGGGACAGGATGGGGACACCATCTCGCTCTGTGCTCTGCTCCTCTCCTTACAGTGCATCTGCCACCATCCTGCTTTGTCCAGGGGCTCTTTGCAGCAGAGGAACCTGCACCAGAGGCTCTGCAGCCCCTCCTGCCCTTGGTCCCCACTGGGCTCGGCCAATATGCGCAGAGGCAGGAGTGTGACATCCCCATCCCCTGCTTCTTGGCTGCAGGAGAGATGCTGGGTCTGGGACCACAAACACAACTGGAGAGAGCAACCTGGGGACAGGGGACAGCAGGGCTGGAATGTCCCTCCTGGCTGGGGACAGGGCTCTGCCAGCCAGGGCTCTGCCGTGGGGGTGCGGGCAGCTGCCCGTGCCCTGCCCGCGGTGTCAGCAGCACCAGCCTCTGCATTGCAGCAGCCTCCTGCCTGCGCAGGGCCACGGCCACAGCCCGGCCCCACAGAGGGCAGAGACCCCCCTGCAGCACCGGGGCAGCAGGAGCTGCCTGGAGGGTGAGAAGAGCTGTGTCAGTGCTCAGCGCCGAGCAGGCTGACAGGAGAGACACGCAGGGGAGCCGCTTCTGCAGGAGTAGCCCAAGGGCACGTGGAGCAGGAGCTGGGACAAACTCCACTGTCACTTGATGCCAAACACTCTGTGGCTTCTCCCTGGCAGCTCCGTGGAAGCGAGGGGTCGGAGCGGAGCCCCCCAGGCCGAGGGTACCCAGGCGGCA
>NW_008236763.1:1047492-1047918 GCF_000691975.1 Corvus brachyrhynchos | reverse complement strand
GGGCTGTGCTCCCTCCCTGCAGTCCCCATCCCAGCCCTGGCACGGTGGGGCTGTCACCCTGAGGGGTCCCTTGCCATGCCAGCGCAGCCTCTGCAGCAAAACCCAGAGGCACAGGACCCGGGCACTGCACTGTGCCCGTGGCTTTCAGGGGGGACGATGCCCACAGCACCTGCGGGGTCCCTTGGGGTTGTGCCACCAGGGGCTCTGTCACCGCTGCAGGTGCTGGGGTAGGGAGGGCAGTGGCAGTGCTGTGGTGCCAGGCCGGAGCAGTGGTGGCACTGTGGGTGCCGAGGACAGTGGCGGTGCTGTGGGTGCCAGGCAAGAGTAGTGTTGGTGCCATGGGCGCCAGGCAATGGCAGTGATGGTGCTGTGGGTGCCAGGCCGGGGCAGTGGGTGGGGCCCTGGGGGGCGGCGGGGGGGGGGGTG
>NW_008236763.1:1046381-1046958 GCF_000691975.1 Corvus brachyrhynchos | reverse complement strand
GAACGTGGGACAGTCACGCGTTTATTTTTAACCGTCTGGGGAGGGTGGAGGGGATTGGTGCCTCCCTGGTTATATCACTAAATCCCTGCCAGGCCCTGTTAGTTCCAGCACAGCGAGCCCTGCGCCGCGCTCCAGTAACTGTTTCAGGCCCCCGTCCTCCTGGGGCTGTGCCCTGCCCTGGCCTGGCGACACCTCAAGGCCAGCTGTGCACACAGCTGGAGAGTGTGGGCACTCACCAGTGCTCCCCACGGGACCCTGTGCCCTCAGCCCTGCCCTCCCACCCCACCACAAGGCAGGGTACAGGCAACTGGGCCTCCCTCTGCCCGTTCCACCTCCCCAAGGAAGGGATGGTGTGTGAGGTTCACGGCCACATCCCTCTCCCACAGCCCTTTTGGGGACAGGGCAGGAGGAAATTTGAGCTCTTTGTGACCACTTTGTCCCCATCCCGGTGGCAGATGCCATGCAGGATAGGCCCAGTGCTTTCCTATGGAAGCACTGGCCAAATCCAGGACAGGATGGGGATGCTGAGGGTGCCCACGGCCACCACAGTCCCTTCTCTGGCCCCACACGATGCCAC
>NW_008236763.1:1043948-1046232 GCF_000691975.1 Corvus brachyrhynchos | reverse complement strand
CCCCCCGCCCCCGGCCCCGCCCCCCCGCCCAGCGGCTCCCGGTGCTGAGCCAGGCGCCGGCCGGTGTGCGCCCATTGTGCTGCTCCCCAAGATTCCCTCCCAGCACCTCTGGCTCTGGGCTGTTTGGATGGCACCGAGTGGGTGGTGGGCACTGAAGGAGTCTGTGGGTCCAGAACTGGAGCAGGCACTGTCCCTGTGCCTGGAGGTTTTTCCCACAGAGCTGTTGGCAGGAGGAATGGGGGTCCCCTGCACCGCCCGTGACTCCCCTCTCCTGTCCCCTCAGTGCATGAGGCTGGTGTTTGCCCAGGAAACCCCCAGCGCTTGCTCTGACGCCCGAGGCAGCGCCGGGAGCCATGTCGGGTTCCTACGACGAGTCGGCATCAGCCGCCGAGGAAACAACCGACAGCTTCTGGGAGGTGAGTCCCAGCCATCCTCTCCTCCCACAGACCCCACCACCACTGTCCCTGCACCCTAGGGTGCCCCCTGGGCTGGGGGCTGCCCTCACCTCCCTGCCTGAGAGCATCCCTGCTGCGGTGGCTTCGTGTCTGAGCTGGCTCTGCCAAAGGTCTCAACCTCAGCTGTCCCCGAAGGGCACAGAGTGACAGTGAGGACTGGAAAGAGTTGGTTTTGAGCAGCCCCAACCCAAAGCTCCATCCCTGCACCCCCAAATTGCCTGGTGCTTCCCCTGTAGCCACCCCAGGCCAGCTGGGGCTGAGCCAGGCAGGACGGTCACAGCCCCCACACCTGCCTGTCCCCATCCCAGGTGGGGAACTACAAGCGCACGGTGAAGCGGATCGATGATGGACACCGACTCTGCAATGACCTCATGAACTGCGTGCACGAGCGGGCCAAGATCGAGAAGTCCTACGCCCAGCAGCTCACCGACTGGTCCAAGCGGTGGAGGCAGCTCATCGAGAAAGGTACCATGGCTTCCCCAGAGGGAGGGCTTCCCCGGGACACCTGGGTCCCCACGCACCGTCACAGCATCACCTGGCAGAAATGGAGGGGGTAAGGGCAGTGGAGTGACCCCCAGCGGTCCCCTCGGCCCCCAGGTCCCCAGTATGGCAGCCTGGAGAAGGCATGGGCCGCGATCATGACGGAGGCGGACAAGGTGAGCGAGCTGCACCAGGAGGTGAAGAACAGCCTCCTGAACGACGACTTTGAGAAGGTCAAGAACTGGCAGAAGGACGCCTACCACAAGCAGATCATGGGGGGCTTCAAGGAGGCCAAGGAGGCTGAGGATGGCTTCCGCAAAGCCCAGAAGCCCTGGGCCAAGAAGCTCAAGGAGGTGAGAGAAACACAGCGTGTCCTGAGGCATCCCTGCATCCCCAGGTCTGGCTCTGTGTGCCCGGTCCCGGCTGGGAGAGATGTGTGGCACCTCCCCACAGGCAGAGGGGTGGGCAGGGGGCTGTGACTGCTACTCTGATGTCCCTTCCCTGTCCTCCCCACAGCTGGAGACAGCCAAGAAGGCCTATCACCTGGCATGCAAGGAGGAGAAGCTGGCCATGACCCGGGAAGCCAACAGCAAGGCGGATCAGTCCAACACCCCTGAGCAGCAGAAGAAGCTCCAGGACAAAGTGGAAAAGTGCAAGCAAGACGTGCAAAAGGTGTGAGGCACTGCCCTGTGCCGGACGCATGGGACATTGGGCAGGGGAAACCAGTGGAGATGGCCACCACCTCCCTTTCTCCACCATCCATTCCCATTTTCCCATCCCTGTGCTCCTGGAGAAGGATGAGGACTTGCAGGCAGTGCTCAGGGGAGTGTGAGTTGGGCAGGGATTTACCCCACTTATGGGGGCTGATTCCACCCACTGCAGCTCTTGGCTCAATTTGGGCTCCCCAGCCTGGTGAGCCCCAAACCAGACCTCTCAGCACCCAGAAACGGCCTCTGAGGTGCTCGAGGTACAACCAGGGTCCCTCCTGCGTTTTTTCAGACTCAGGAGAAGTACGAGAAGGTGCTGGACGAGCTGAACAAGTGCACCCCGCAGTACATCGAGAGCATGGAGCAGGTCTTCGAGCAGTGCCAGCAGTTTGAGGAGAAGAGGCTCAACTTCCTCAAGGAAATGCTCCTGGACATCAAGAGACACCTGAACCTGGCTGAGAGCAGCAGGTAGGGACAGTGAACGCTGGCCAACACGACGGTCACCAAGAGGTACCAGAGTGGCGGGAGGCTGTGCGGGAGCCTGGCGCCCCCCAGTGCCTCGGAGGACACCCAGCCTGGGCCCCAGGTGACACAGCCTGGGCACGCCCCCGTCCCACGCTGTCCCCGGGGGTCCCCCCCGCC
>NW_008236763.1:1033167-1043798 GCF_000691975.1 Corvus brachyrhynchos | reverse complement strand
ACGCTGTCCCCGGGGGTCCCCCCTGACCCACAGCCCCCCAACCACGTCTCTCCCCACAGCTACGCCAACGTGTACCGAGAGCTGGAGCAGACCATCCGCCTGTCGGACGCGCAGGAGGACCTCCGGTGGTTCCGCAGCACCAGTGGCCCCGGGATGCCCATGAACTGGCCCCAGTTTGAGGTGAGGCTGGGCGCCCTGGCTGGGTGCTGGCAGCCCCGCGGGGCAGCCAGGCACTCAGGGGTTGGTCACTCTGTGCTTGCAGGAGTGGAACCCAGACCTGACGCACACGATAACGCGGAAGGAGAAGCAGAAGAAGGGCGAGGGGGTGGCCCTGACCAACGCCGGCAGCGCGGGCGACACGGGGGCTCAGGCGGGCGAGCGCGGGAGGTGAGGGCCAGCACGGAGGGGAGGTGCCATGAGAGGCGTGGCCTTTGCCGGTGCAAACATTTGGGGATGCGGGATGTCCTCGGTGAAAGCCACCCCTCCCTCTCCTCCCCCTCCCAGCGTGAGCAGCCACGACCGCGGGCAGACCTACAGCGCCGAGTGGTCCGATGACGAGGGCAGCAACTCCTTCAACACCAGCGAGGCCAACGGCGGCACCAACCCCTTCGACGAGGAGTCGGCAGGGAAGGGCGTGAGGGTGCGGGCTCTGTACGACTACGACGGGCAGGAGCAGGATGAGCTCAGCTTCAAAGCAGGTATGGTCCCTTGCCCCTACCAGGTAGGACGGGGTTCGTCTGCTGGAGCTGTGGGTGTGAAATCCCTCAAATAATGTCTGAGTTGGCCCAGCCCTTCAGAAGTTGAACTGTCAGAAAGGGGAAGGCGGAAGCTGAGTTCAAATGCAGAAGGGACAGGGCACGTGAGGGCTCATGGGTCACCCCTTGCCTTTCTATCCTACAAACTGGTGTGCCCAGGATGAGTCCTGCAAACCCCCCAGCAGCTCCATCCCGGGGAGAAAAAGGGGATGGGAGAATTTCCAGCACCTGCAATGAGCTCTTCCCTTCCACCTTCCTCTCCAGGTGATGAACTAACCAAACTCGGTGAGGAAGACGAGCAGGGGTGGTGCAAAGGGCGCTTGGACAACGGGCAGCTGGGGCTGTACCCCGCCAACTACGTGGAGGCAATCTAAGTCTTGTGGTGTGCTCCTTGTCACCGTCAGCAGATAAATCCACCCTCCGTTGTCTCCATCTCTCCACCAGCCAACCAGCCATTCTGCCGTCTGGTCCTTCACTCCTCACCCTTAGAGATTCAGACATATTTTCCGACCAAGCTTTTATTTTTTTAAGAGTTGTCTCCGAAGAGTATTTTGCATAGTCGCTTTCTTCTAAGATAACGTGAAGCGAAAGATGACGTTGTCCGTTCGTCTACGTTAGTTGAATTTTTTTTTCTTTTCTGAGCGAAAAGCCGATACCTCAAGATCTTAAAGCCCAACCAGTGAGAGCTCCTGATTGGTTGGTTTTTAAAGATACTGAAATCATGAGCCGCCTTCTGATTGGCTGGAACTGTTCCGAAACGCACGGCGCCGAAGTTCCTGGGACCAACCAAATTCATCCCAGAAAACCAAGAGGGATTGGAGTCTGACTCCGTTGGTTTTTGGTTTTTTTTTTTGGTGTTTCCATGTTCTCCCCAGTTCTCCCACCCCGAGGAAGGGGACGAATGCCCCCTTCAGCCCTGCGGCCATCCTTGAGATGCCCAGGTGAGGTGGGACCAGCCCCGCCATGGAGCTTGATGGCATCTCCTCAGCTTCCTCCTCCTCCCGGCTGGGCTGTCGGCGCACCCGGAGCGGGCGGAGGCTCCCGAGCCGATGCCCGGCCTGTGCTGCAGGGAGCAGCATCGCCCTGCGGGTGGGCAGGTATCCAACGCACACCAGATCCGGGTGAGACGGCCCTAAAATCCAGCGCTGTTCGGAGAAGGACCCGGCACGGCCCAGTGCTGCTGGAAGCACCTTCATGGCCAGCCTGGGATAGCGAGGACTGCCTTGGGCACTGCTGGGGACGGTCCCCATCCGCCCCTTTCTGAAGAGAAGCAAGAGCAGAGCGGGACGGGGGATGAGCATCGTCCAGCCTTGCAGGGTGCCGGCAGGAGCTGCAGCCGGAGGAGAAGGGCTCAGGATACCCAGCCCAGGCAGAGCAGCTGCCTGGCGAAGACGGCCGGAAACAAGACACGCTTTGCCCTTTGCTTGTCCCCAAGGAGCTCTACCCCTCCTCCCCTGGGCCCTGCAGCTCCCGCGGCTGCTGCCACCCAGCACGGCCACCCCCACCCTCTGCCTCAAGCGCATTTGCCGTCCCGAGCTCTTCCCTACAGATCATCTCTCATTTCTTTCCATACCATCACCCTTAGCAGCATCAATGCCATGGGCTTCCCGCACGCTCCTCCTGCTCCTATCCTGCCCCCTCCTCCGTTGGTTCGTGAATTTTTTGGCCCCAGGGATCCAGTGTTCTCGTGGATGCAGGGGAAGCACCGTGTGCTGGGCACGGTGGGCGGGAGCCTCCCGGCCCCTGCCAGGTACCGGAAAAAAACCACAAAGTCAGAAAAGACCCAACCAACCACCTGTCTCAGCAATGCACCCCGGTTTTTGTACATTGATTGTGTAATTTAAGAAGTATATATATAATATATATATCTCTCGTGATTGTATTTCCGTGGATACGACAACAAAAAGCAGCAAGAGAAAATAACCGAGCTCTGTCAGCGTCCTTGGCTCTGGGGTCTCCTTTGCTGTGCGTCTGTCTCACCCCCCAGGGGGGCAGCTGAGGGGGTTATGGACCCCCACTGCACCCCCACGTAGTGACACCCCCACCCCAAGGTTTGGGATGCAGTTGGATGCGGGACTCGGATGCATTGCTGGGGGGACCAGGGGGCTGCAGGGCAGGGGGAACAGCCACTGCCTTTGGGGACTCCTGTGCCACTGCCAGACAAAGCCTTGGGAAACCCACGGACGGGCTCGAGGTGCCGCAGGGTTTGGGGCCATTCCAAGCACCAGCCCTGACCCAGCGCTCTCCTGAGCCTGTGAGAGCCCCTGCACAGCAGGCTGATGTCCTGCCCTCCCTCACCCTGCCAGAGACCTGTGAGGGGGACACGAGATCTGGGGTACCACCAGCATCCCTGGCCCATCCTCACAGTGCCCCTGCACTGGCTGCGTTGGGCGCACAGCAAATCACAGGACACACTTTGCTTTTTTTTTTTTCTTTCCCCCCATTTTTTGTTCTTCCACCCCATTTTTTTGTTCTTCCACCCCCTTTTCCAAAGGCCAGGGCAGTTTTCCTCCTTCCCCTGCTCCTCACCACCCTCCATCCCTCCTGCCAGGGTGTGAGCAGGGCTGTCCGGATCTGCTGCTGTGGGAGCAGCATGGAACAGGAACAGAAGGGAAAGGCAGTAGCTGGCACCGGAAGCTTTTTTAAGGAAAAAAAATCAAAAGACCAAGAACCAGGTGTTTTTCCTTCTAAGCTCCCACAGAACATCCCTGGCAGCCCAGGCCACCCCTCGACATTTGAACCTAAACCACAACTCATCGCCAGCCAAAACCAAAAAGCAAATAAACAGATAAAAAACCTATAATATAAAAGATCAACATTGCCAGGTAACTCTGACTCTGGTGCAACGAGCAGGTGAAGCAATTCCCAGCTCTCTGCCCTAGTCCAGCCTTGGCAGATCACACTCTCCAGAGGGAAATGGCAAAGCTGCCATCTCCATTTCCACAAACTCCAGAATCAGGCAGTCCAAGTAAAATCCCAGTCAAGGGAAGAGCTCTGTGCCAGGGCACAGAACCTGGGGTCTTGGGAGGACTCTGGTGGCCCTGTGCACGAGGATGGGGACCCAGCTTGGGGGACCCCCACTGTGCACGGCTCCACAGCCACGCTTACTGCTGCCCCCTTTGCAAAACTCCCATTTTCAGCACCAAATCCCTGCGAAGGGGAGAAGCTGAGCATGTCCTGGAGTGAAAAGCAAAAGGGGGGATGCACCTGTCCCAAGGGGGGCCCAAGGTCCCCAGTGGCACAGCTGCCATGGCAGGCAGCATCCTTGGTGGGTGCCAGGCTGCTCCCACACGGATTGGGACAGGACTCCACCGTGAGCAGCAGTGGATGTTCCTGTCCCTGCCTGTGCCACTGTCTCAGCTCGTGCCCCAGGCTTTTTCCCCCCTGAGCAATGGCTGGGGTGAAGGCACTTGCAGCCAGAACCCGGCAGGGAGAAGGAGGAGTGGGGACAAGCCCAGCCACCGTGCCCACCCTTCCCATGGGAGACAAGGGCTCTGCACGGTCCTTGCCCTGCACCAGGGCCTGCTGGAGGTGAGGGGTTCCCTGTGTCCGTTGCCAGCAGGTCCTGGCAGGGGAAGCCTCGCACCGCAGCTCAGGTCCTTGGTGCTGGCGGAGGGTCCCCGTGGCTGGGGCAGAGGGAGGCAGCGAAGGTCCCCCGTCCCTCCAGGGGCTCAGCCTGTCCCGCCGCCGCTCAGACCGGGTGGACGAACTGGTAGACGAGGCGCTGGGAGATGTCGGGCTTCCGGTTGGCGGGCGGGTTCGTGCGGCTGCCCACCAGCCGGGCCACCTGCGCCGAGTCCTCGATCTTGAAGATGCCTGCCAGGGGAGCGGGGCACGCAGGGTTACAGCATCTCCTGCCCCACCTCAGCCCCCCAGCGCCCGCCCCGGGGCCTCTGGAACATCCCCGCCCACCTTTGTCCTTGTTGAGCCAGCGGATGAAGCGCCCGTAGTTGTGCGGTTTCAGCAGCAGCTCCTTGAGGAACTGCCAGAGGTGGATGGGTTGGCCGGCGCAGGACGAGTCCACCTCGCTGTCGGCCCAGCTGGTGTCACCTCCTGCCACGGGAAGGGATGGGTGAGAGGAGGGAGGGGACAGACCTCGCTGCCGTGCACCATCCCAGGGAGCTGCATGAGCCCTCATCAGGGAACCCCGGCTCGATGCTGGAGGGTCTCCAGGGCTCAACCCAGGCACTGGGTCTGGAAGCTTTGCTTTGTCCTCCCTGTCTTGGAGCAGGAAGAACAGCTCAGTCCTACCCCGCGGGGGTGCAGGGGGTGTGGGACAGGGCCAGTGAGGGGCTCGTGGCCATTTCCCCTTCGCTGAACCTTGCAGAGAGCCCTGGGGCCGCCCTGGGGCAGAGGGGGTGCAACCGCACAGATCCCACAGCAGCAGCTGCTCCAGTGCTCCGGATAATTGTAATTAAGCAGGAAGGGACCCCTCAAGTACCCCGGACCTGCCCGAGGCAGGAGTGGGGCCAGTGGAGCTGAGCCCACACAGAACTCACCGCAGTATCTCACATCTCCAGGGGCAGCCTTCTCCTTCATCCAGGCGGCTGGAAGGGAGGAGCGGGGGATCAGAGGGGCACCTCCTGCTGCACAGCATCGCCCACCCTCCCCAGCTCCCTCCGGCTCCCTGGCACCCACCAGACTTCCAGATGTCGAGGTGGGCGTGCAGGATGTCGCCGCAGGCGGGCGAGCGCTGGCAGAACTGCTCCTCGGACATGGCACACAGGTCCTTTCCCGACAGCTCCTGGAAGGACTTCCCGATCTGCGGCAGCCGGTACTGGTGCTCCGTCCACAGGATCCACTTCTGCACATTCCCGGGGCTCCAGTCCGTCGGGTCTGGAGGTGGAGGAGGGTGAGTGTGGCCAGCCGGGATCCATCCCCTCCTCCCGCTGTGGAGCAGCCGCACTCCCCCAGACCCCCACACACGGCTGGGCACCCCCCTTAAAGGCAGCGTGGCTGTGGCTCCCACACCAGCACATCCCTCCCTGGCCGCGCCCCGGGAGCACGGGGAGCACCCACCTGCAGCGATGTTGAGGAGCTTGCAGGCTGTCTCGATGTCCTTCAGCACCTCGCCCACCACCATGCTCTGCACCTGCTCCAGCGAGTGCTCCTCCAGGTGCAGGCTGCCCTGCAGGTCCCCCTCGGGCCCCAGCCCCAGGCCCTGGCTGTCGATGATGGGACATTGCTCCGGCTCCTTCCGCGCCTCCTCCCGCCCGCCCTGGGCGCCGCTGTGGGACGGTTCCCCGGCGCCCTTGGTGGCCCAGGCCGTGTCCTCCGGGTAGAGCATGTCGAAGTAGTGCAGGCAGAAGGCTGGCAGAGGCTGCTCGGGGGTGCTGGGGGGGCTTTTTTTTGTGGGGTCCGGCGAGGGGAGGCGGCCGGGGGGCAGAGTGGTCAGCCCGGGGCTGGCACTGCCCATCCCTCCACTCAGCGCCGGCTCCAAACCTGCCCGGAGAGGAGAGAGGAGCAGAGCTCAGCCCGGCACTCCTGCCTTCCCGCCCCGCAGCCTGGCACAAAGGGAGGGACTAAGCCTGTTAGAGGGGAAAAAACCTCCAAAGAGCCCCACGGTGCCCTGCGAGCCTCCGGATGAGTGCGGGGTCAGCCACGGCTGGGGGGGCTGCCCCCGCTTTGGGGGGACCAACAGCAGCAGCCAGCAGGGAGAAGGAGCTCAGGAGATGAGCAGGATCTGACCCCTGTTTGGGGTCTGGGTGCTCAGGGTCTCCGCATGGGTTGCACCCCAAGCTGGCAGCCCCTCAGTCCCAGGTGGAGCTGAGGCCCTGGCGGGAGGTAACGGGGGACACTGGAGGGGCCCCCCAGCACCTGTACAGGACAGCCCTGGGGTGACGAGGGATGCCTGAGCCGCAGGGACACATTTCTGAGCATGGAAAACATCCTCTGCTGCTTCCACCTGAGGCACAGCAGCCTCCAGATCCAGATCTCCCAGCAGGGACCGAGCCCAGCACTGCAGCACCCAGCCCTTGGTCGCTGTTGCCAACCCCCAGATGAGAACTTTCTTTGCAAGACAGGACAATTGCAACTACCTTCACTCTCTTGCAAGAAAAACTCCCCAAAATCAGCCTGTCCCTGTCTCTGCATGCAGGGAGTCCCGGAGACCATGGAGTAGAGGATAAACCTGCTGAATTTCCATGGCAACGCCAGGGAATGGCTCCATCCATGGAGAAACCTCCCCAAAAGCCATCCTGAGGCTTTGGGAAGGGGAAGCCGCTGCCAGGGAGAAGCTGCTGATGGGCATGGCCAGGGCGCTGCCCAGCTCTTCCACCTTCAGCGTTGCATTTTACAAGAGGAAGAAGAACCAACCCAAACTGGTGGTTTAAAAGCAGAAAAAAGAGTTTTAGCAATGGAGCCAGCACTGGGAAAGGAGCGTGCAAAGCTTGAAAGCCCTTAGGACACCAGGCAGCCCTGAGGGGGAATGGGGGCAGTGGCCAGGGAAAGGGGGTACCTTGTTGCTCCAAACCCCAGCTGGGGGAAAAAGGTTTAAAAGACTCAAGAGAAAAAGATCCCACAGGGTTCCTCCAGGCAGAGCACAGCCCCCAGGCACGGGGGTGGTCGGTGAAGGAGGGACGCTGGGGACTCAGCCCTGTGTCCCATGCTAAGGGGGGGAGTTAATGCGGCTCCTGAGGATTCAGTGCTCCCAGGAATATGGGTTTTGAAGTTTTGCATTGCCTGCACTGGGGGGAAACTCATCACTTCATCCTTGGAATAGCCCGAAGGGCTCAGAAAAACCAATGGAAGAGCCAGGGACACCTGAACAGCACCCATGGGAAGCTCATGGGGACCTCGGGAGGGATTGCGAGTTCAGGAGTTGGAGCCCACATCCCTGAGTGGTTTTGGTGGCACTGCAGCGAGGAGGAGGAGGGAGAAGAGGGCTCCCAAACCCTCTTCTGGTCTGGGGCTGCCCCCACCATCCAAACAGTTTCCCTGAGAGATGGTGCCTGTTTCCAAACCTCTCCTTGATTTGCTCGGGATTAAAAGAAGAGCTTTAGGAGATCAGCCCTAAATCCAGCCTCATGCTGCTCCTGGCACAAAAGGGAAGTGGTAACAGCTTGTGCAGCCCCTGCTGCTGCACAGTGCCGGCCGTGGGGGTGTGTGGGGAGGGGACAGGGGCCTCATCCCCAACACCTCTGGGATGTTCTGAGGTCATGGTGCATCCTCACGCACGGAGGAGCAGGGCTATGGAGCCATCCCCGGGAATGCCACAGGATGGATGGCCCCAGCCCCATCTTCACCCTCATCCTGTTCCACTCCTCCCAGCTGGGACCAGAGGGACCCAATCTCTCGGGAAGTGTCCCCAAAAGCCTGATGTGTGCCCTGCCAAGGGCGCTGTACTCTCAGGGCGGGGGCCACTGTTTGACTTTCTCCCGCTCTGGCACGCGGGCAGCCAGGCTGGGTGGGACCTGTTTGCACTGAGAAGCCACTTCAGGTGGCCTTTTCCCCCTCTTGCCCTACCCCTTTTTGCATTTCCCTGGAAAAGGAGAGCTGGAGGGGCAGCCCCAGGTTCCCTGGCCTGCATGGCACCCAAAACCCTTCCCACGTCCTGCCCGAGCTCAGCGAGGCTGAGCTGGTCATTGCATCAGCCTTGGCAGACGCTCCCTGGCCGCTGCTCCACGGGGAGCTCTGGCTCCATGGGGTGGTGGGACAGGAATGGGGTGATGGGACTGGGATGGGGCTCCTGCAGTTCCCAGGGCACAGGGCCAGTGCAAGCCCGTGGCTGTGGGTGGTGCTGGGTCACAGCTCAGCTCCACAGCCCTGCAGGGACCCAGCCCCATGCAGACCCTGCAGCCGAGGGGGATAACGATGGGGCCAAGGACCCCCGTGCCAGCCTGAGCTCTCCTGGCAAATGCAGCCCACCATGGCTCAGGGTGGGACACGAGCACCAGCGAGGGTGGAACGTTGGGATTAGCCCTTGGGAGTGAGAGAAAAACAAAACAAAAAAAAAAAAGAAATTCACCCACCCCCCACCCTCGAACAATGGGTCCGTTAATTAAAATCCAATCTGTGGTGGAACAGGTTGTGCTGGAGTGCGGCTCGGGAAGCCCCGTGGGACCGGGGAGGTTGGCCCGATGCGGGAGGGGTGCTGCCCACAGCGCCCGGGATGTCTCCCAAGCCCCTGGGCACTTGCCAAAGGCCCTTCCCAGGCAGCCGGGGTGGGGGGCCAGGGCCAGGCTCCAGGGTCACCTCCAGCATGGGGACAGGGATGTGCTGTGCTGTCCCAGGAGGAACTGGGGATGTGCGGGATCCAGAGCTGTCCCAGACTGCCCAGAGCGGCCTGGATTAAGCAGGAAAAGGGACCTGGGGTCCCTGCACAAGCCAGGGCTGCAGCAGGCACCCAGGTGGGTGCTCAGAGGCTGCTGACAATTTGGGATCCTGCCAGCATGTCCCATCCACCCTGCAAGCCCCACAGTGACAGCTGTGCCACGTCCTGCTGCCAAACCCTTTGCCACGCACCCTTCTTATCTCTGGGTGGAGGAAGGAGGATTGGCCAAAACCTCCCCACAGCCAGGGCAGGGACTGGGGTTGGCGCTGGGGGACTGAGGAGGTGACAGAGCAGGGGGCTGGGGAGGTGACAGCCCGGGGGGCTGGTTCTGGTACCTGCATGGTGACAGTTGTGGCCAGGGCAAGCCCTCGGCTCACTTTGATGTACCCTCAGGGGAATGCAGCCTGTCCTGGGTGCCCTCGACCCTCAGCTCCCCATCAGCCTCTTCCAACACCGCCGAGGTCCCTTGGCTCCTCCTGCCCTTCCCTGCATGGCTGCTGGCACAGGGACCAGGTGTCCCCACGGGTCCCCACGCCCTGGGTCAGGCTGCCCTCTCCATCAGCGCAGGGAGGCAAACAGCAGTGACAGGGGACAGGCACAACCCGCCAGTGACCTGAGCAAAGCCTGGTGCTCGGTGTCCCCCAGGTGAGCAGCAGAGCTTGGTGTTCCCCATGCGGGGCCAGGGAGCCCCTATTTATAGCAGCACCTTCCCCCCCATGCTCCCAGCCCCAGAGAACACCGGTATTGTGGGGATTTGGCACCCTCACGGCGTTTGTGTTTCACTAACCGAGCAGAACCACGAAAACCAAACCTGCAGCCAAAGTGACTTCAGGGCTGACAAAAAAAACCACCCCAGCAGGAAAGCAGCTGGGACAGCGCAGGTCTGCAAAAGGGGCTCAGCTTCACAGAGACACCCCAGAGCTGGCAGCTCCTCAACAGCCACCCAGGACACTCCACAAAGGGTCCCAGCTGCTGGTTTGTCACACAGTGCCCCGAAGCTCATTGTCCCCTGCCTGGCACAGGGGCTGCTGGGACCCTGGGTGTCCCAGCTGTTACCAGGTGGGCTCAGGAGCAGCCAGCCCCAGGAGTCCTGGCTCCATCCCACCCTCCTTGCTTGAGCAGGAGGAAGTTGCAAAGACACAAAAATAGCAAATCCCGTCTCATTTTGGGTGACACCATCCAGAGAAACGCCAAGAACCTCACGCTGAGGGACAACCTGTCCCTGTTTGGCCCTAATGACACCTGAAGGTGCAAGGAGCTGTGGGGTGGGACACTGACATGGGACAGCACCATGTCCACCCCAAATTGGTGCCGAAAGCAGGACCCCCCGGAGGGAGGGAAGGTGGGCTGGGTGGGCGCTGGGGGAGCCCAGAGAGCCGGGGGTCGCGGCAGCGCGGGCACCTTACCTTGAGGGCGTGCGGGCTCAGAATCCACATGGGTGCCAGCGCAGGGTGGGAAGAGCCGTCCCTGTGGCGCTCGGCGTGGTGTCTGCGGGGGACATGGCCCCAGCTGAGGTGTCCCAGAGCGGGAGGGGAGCGCGGCCGGCAGCACCGCGCCCGGCTCAGCGCCCGCTCCGCGGCGGGCGGCCCGCCCGGCCGCGACAC
>NW_008236763.1:1026284-1033124 GCF_000691975.1 Corvus brachyrhynchos | reverse complement strand
AGGGGGATGCCGGCAGTGAGTGTCAGGGCTCAGCCAGAGCCTCCTTTGCCCATTATATCCAATTCCTTCCTTATTTACCTGAACAAACAAGCAGCGCTTACCTCAGCCGAGGTGTTTGAACAGCCCGGGCCGGGTTAACCCTTGGCAGGTGCGTCCAGGGCGGGCTCAGACCAGAACGGGCCTTGGGAGGGGAGTGGGGCAAATCCGGGCACGGTTAACCCCTTCCTAATCCCCTCACATGGGATGAGACAGGGACAGAGACAGGGACAGACACCTGGCTCCTCCTGGAGTCAGAACTGCAACACAGAGACCTGTCAGATGTGTGAGAGTCCATGGTGTGACATCACTCCCAGAGCAGGCTGGGCCATGCTGGGGCCAGGAGCATCCCTGAGGGACACCCCGGGAGCGTCCCCAGCTGGTACCCAGGAGCATTCCTGACCCAAACCCCAGAACCATCCCCTGCCCAAGTGCTGCAGCCAGGGACGGAGCCCGTGAGTGAGGGTGCACAGAGCTGCTGGGGGGGGAAGGGAGCCCCTGAGAGCACCCAAACCCTCCCACCCCAGGGACACAGCGCTGTCCCCTGCCCAGGGTCCGTGACTGCAGGATGGGGCACGGGGGCACGGCCAGAACATGCCGCTCTCCAGGCCCAGGTTGTCTCCACCGGCATGAGCAGGAAAAAGCAGTTCTGAGCAAGACAGACACCGAGCTGGTATTTATTGTCTTTTTTTTTTAGCACATGAAGCAGGCAGGGCAGTTCAGGCAGTTCTCCTGTGCACGTAGCGCTGCCAAAACCAAACTCCCCCGTGCCCTAAAAACCCACGTCAGACCAAACCCCGCCACAAACACCCACAGGTCGGCCCCACGTCACCACGTCCCCGCAGGCACGTGGCCCGTCCCCAGCCCTCATACTGGTGGCAGAGCTGGCATCCCTCGCTGCCCTGACCCGGGCAGGCACAGCCGATAAGCCATCCATTGGAAATGTTTGCCGTGAGGGAATTAAAACCCCGGAGGAAAGAGACCCCGGTGCGAGCACTGGGAAAGGGCTTCGCTGCTATCGGCAGCACCAGGAGTTTCTGCCTCCCTTTGAAATGCCTCAATGTTATCTTATCGTGGGGAAAGCTCCCCCTGGATCACGGCTCCCGTGTCCCGGGGGAGCTCTTTTCCCCTGTTTGGTAAACACGGCTGGGCCTGGGACACGTGGCAGTGGGTGTGGGGGGACCCCGGGACAAGCAGCTGCGTTGGGAACCCACCAGTCCCTGCCTGGGCCTTGGCAGGAGTTGGGCATGTTCTATTGGGATGTGGCACAGCCAGGAGGGGGGTCCAGGCCCCCAGTGCCCTCCCAGTGCTCCTGGCAGCCCCAGCGGAGCTCCCCAGCCCACTCAGAGCATCCACCGCTTTGGACAAGGCCCCACAGGTACTCAAAGCTGCTCCCGTGTCACACCTCAGGATGCCTCGAAGGCACCTGGAGCAGGAGCATCCCAGCCCCGGGGCTGCAGCCCTCCAGGCACGGATCCCTTCCCCACAACACAGAAAAACAGGTGTCTCAAAAAAAAAACCAGAGTGTGGAAACTGAAGATGCAGAGTGAAGTCACGTGTGAACTCGACACCAGCCTGGCACCAGCCATGCTGGGAAAGCACCGTGGCCATCCCGCCCTTCCTGTGGCCACTCTGCTCCTGCCCCGCAGCCGGGCTGTGGCCTGGGGGACGTCTGGTGAGCAGGGTATGGTTTGTACAGGCTGCGCAAGCTGGATCTGCTGTGACACCACCTCCAGGTCACCCGTGTTTATTTGGCTTCTTTATAGCTTTTCACCAGAGCAAACACCAGACCAGAGCACCAGAAGGAGTCAGAAGCAAAGCAGAAGAGAGCACAACTGGGGACACTGGACAGTGTCAGATGTCACCAAGCAGTGGGGAGTTCCCAGTCCTGGATCCAGAGCATCCCAGGCCCGGGTCATCTTGGGCTGTCTGGAATCTGTTGCCAAACTCACACCTCGGTCTGAAAGAGCTTTCCCTATTTCTCTTATCGGTAGCATCGGGATCTTGATAATGGAAAGAGATTAGAGGGAAAAACATTTGCTTTTCTGGGCTCAGGGAGAGCTGGGCAGTGCAGTGCAGCACAGCACTGCAGAACTGGGTGAAAGGCCCCAAAATGAGACCTCTGCTTCCCTCCCAGAGGGCTCAGGGGCTGCAGCCACCCAGTGTCACCAGTTTCTATGGGCTCCAGCTGTGCTGGGCTCTGGCCACGCCAGACTCTGGCCACACCGGGCTCCGGCCGTGCCGGGCTCTCCCCGACACCTTTCGCAATCGAAGCTCGGCACAGCTCTGCTTGCACATGCAAACCAGGAAAAGGAGAGATTGCAACACCTGAGGAACAACAAAAGAGGGAAATGAAGTCTGGCTTTTTGGCGCTGTGTGCGCAGTTTTCGGTGCTTTTTCCTTGTCCTCCCTGTCAACCCATCAGCTCCGATTCCGGTGTCTTTTGCCACTGCTGAAACTTCAATGCTTGGGAACGCGGCCGGAGGGGAGAGATGGAGAAACGACTCATGAATCAGCCTGGAAGAATCTCTGCCCACCTGCCTGTAGCTAATCTCTGGCTCCATCACAAGAATAATAGATAAGCAGCCATGTCACATATAATAAAACTATTGAAGGCCCTTGATGTCACTGCACAAACCACAGAGACCACGGAGCCCGACCTGTCCCCACACGCAGCTGTGCTTCCTGGTCCCCTGCAGTGGTGGGGCTTCCTCTGCTCCAGCTCCTGCACAGCTTTTGGGACACTGGTGGCCCCCGAGCAGAGCTGGAGTCCCTGCGAGAAGCCTCACCCTGCACCCCATGTCTGTGCCTCAGGGCGATGATGGGACAGGATGAATCCCACTCTCAGGCTGCAGGGTGGGCACTCTGAGGCTTTTTTGCAGCCCAAAGAGACTGGAAATGGTTGAAATGGTTGAAGTACCTTTAATGCTTTCCCCACATGCCTTGGAGGGGTCCTGGGAGGGGAGGAGGTCTCTCCAGCAGAGCCCAAAATTACCCGGGGGTCAGGGAGCACAAGTGCAGGAGCCCAGAGTTGTGCACGGAGGGGACAGAGCTTTTCATGGTGCAATGACCCTGTGCAGAGTTACCTGGGAGAGTGTCCAGAGCTCCCGAACTGCCGGGATCGCTCCAGAGCCCAGACCACCGGAATCCCCTCGGGCTCCTCCTTATCCCAGCCAGACCTACCCACTTCCCGTGCAGCCCCAGGGCGAGCGGGGCCGCTCCTCTTTATTCTCTTTATTACCCCCCCGGCTCCCCCATCTCCCAGCTGCTGCCATAAATGCCGTTTACGGGGCCGCGTGTGTGCTCGGGGCAAACAGCCGCGTTATTGCCGCGGCACCCGCCCGCGGCCCACCCTGATAGAGGAGCCGGGGCTCCCGGCCTGCTCCGGCACTCGGTACCCACTCCGACCTTGCTCCAGCTCCGGGTCGCTGCTCCCACACTCCATCCCCACTGGATGAGGTGGCTCCCGGTTGCTCCTCTGCTGCTGCGAGGGGACCTTGGTGTCACCTGTGTTCCAGGGCAGCCCTGGAGAGGGAAAAGGGGGTATTGGAGAAGCCGGCTCCATCCGGCAGCACAGGGGTGGGGGTCTGCTCCGCACTGGTGGCAGGGGGAGCCAGGTGCCATCCTTTTGCTGAGCACAGAGACCTTGGTGATCACCTGGCACCATTCAAAGGCTGCTTCGCACCTGTGGTGGCAGGAGGTGACAGGGTCTGGCTCTGGGGTGCCACAGTCCCGCCATGCCTGGGAGGGCAGCTGGGGAAGGACAAGCTGGGAGGGGGATGAAGACACCAGGGTGATGCCAGCAGGACCCTGAGCCCAGCCCCTGGACCACCAGCTCCCCACCATTCCCTCCCTGGTTCTCCCCGCAGGTTCGGTGACGCCCCGGGTGACACAGGGGAGCTCGTGGGACACCGAGCCAGGCAGGGAGCAGCGGATCCACCGCCGTGTTTGCTGTTCCCTTCCCAAAGCCCTGCTCTTTTCTTCCTCCGGTGGCGTTAAACTCCTGCTTTTGTCTCTTGGGATTAAAAGCCTGGAAATGGCTGCGGGTCGCCCGGCGGTGCCAGGAAGAGAGGGCTCAGGGCGGCGTGGGCACACCCCGCTCGCCGCAGGCTGAGGAAAGGTCACGGCTCCCCCTGCACCGCCACCGGAGATTTGGGGGTGCAGAGGAGGGGAAGGACCCTGGGCTGGGCTCTCCCTGCAGCTCCTGCATCAGCACACGAACCCCAAATCCCATCCAGCATGAGAGGACCCCCCAAAATAACCCACACAGGCGCCGTACTCTTGTTTTGTCGCTGTCACCTGCCCATCCCACCGGCACACGGGGCACCGGCGCCGGGGGATCAGCAGCCCCTGCCCGTGCCGGGGGCCGGGGCCGCTCGGCAGCAGCGGTTCCCAGGCACACACGGGCAGCCAGGTGAGACGGGCCGGGCCCGGTGCCAGCAGACGGGATGTTGTCTTTTCACACAGCCCCGGTGCGGGGCCGAGCGGCAGCGGAACCCTCCGCGGCTTTGGTTCCCACACTGGGTGCCATTGAGAAATGCAAATTCATTCTTCTGCTGCCGGTTCTCCCCGCATGCAAAACGATCCTCGGGCATAACGGCCCCACGGAGCGACAGCCCGGAGAGCGTGGGAGCCGCTGGCCAGGGGAACACCCCGTGTGGGAGAGGGTGGAAAGGGCAGCTCTGAGGGTCAGGGCAGCACACGGTGCCCCCGGAGCAGGGGAGGCTCTTGGTGGTGATTTCCCCTTGAGTCCTGCACTGTCCATCCCAGAAGAACCTGCAGAAGGTTCTGCGCCGGGGAGCAAACCCCTAAAAGTAACCCCAAACCCACACTCTGCCTGGTCGCAGCTCAGAGAGGGCGAGGGGCTGCGCGGCGAGGGGCAGGAGGGGGTCAGCAGGGACCAGAGTCACTCCTCTCCCATCGCTCCTGACCCACTGAGCCAGGCTTGCAGGGCCAGCGGAGCAGAGAGAGGAGGGCTCCCCTGTGCACAGCGGGCAGGGACCCCACATCCCGCAGCATTCTGTGGGGCCGTGGCTCTGGGGTGCGGGAGCGGGCCGGGGTCACGGAGCTGCCCGCAGAGCGAGCCGTGACTCAGCGGTGACTCACCGGGCTCCGGAGGAAACGTGTCGCTCCCGTGAGCATCGCCCGCGTCCCGCACCTTGTCCTGGGGGCTCAGCAAGGAGCCAGGACCTGCGGGGTCATGTGGGGAAAATGGGGTGCGGAAGGGGGGGCAGGACCCCAAACGGGATCCCGTGTCCTGTCTTCCCCCACTGTGCAGTCACTGGGTTGGCCACAGAGCTTGGAGGAATTTACTTTTCCCTGGAAAACACACGCTCCCGGGGGCAGCTCCTGGGCATCCCCAGCCTTGTCAGCCTTCCTGACACCAACATCGTGGAGAGCCGCAGTTCCCGGAGCCAGATCTGGGGAGGAGGGAGCTGTGACAGACACCGGGAGCTGGGCAGGGGGGCCCCAGCACCTGTCAAAGCCCTGCTGGACACAGGCAGCATTCCTTGTGGCATCCCTGGTTTCACGGGGCAGGATATTAAAGCAGAAAGCGATTAATGCTCTGCAAGGGAGCAGAGAGACAGAGCTCCAGCCCTGGTGTGGGACGTGACCCGAAATGGCTCCATGTTCCCCTCAAAGGGCTGTCCCAGCCCCAAGCCCCACTCCCCCCTTCCCAACTGTCCCCTTCCCAGTGCTGGCACAGGCACCAGCAGAGCAAGGACATCACTTCTCTCCTCAGCAGTGGATTTTGAGCGAAGCAAAATGTTTGTTCTGTCAACACGTGCCTAATCCCCAACCAAAAGCTGATGAAAACACCATGGGGGGGAAGGATGGGAATGAGCTGCCCTTTGAGACAAAGCCCCGGTGGTGACAGCCACAGCCCCAATGGGGGGGAACAGGGATCCTCCCTCAGTGCTCTGGTGCTGGGGTATCCTGTACCAGGCAGGGCAGGGGAAAGGCTCTCCATGGAGCAGGGACAGCCTCCAGCTGCAGCCTGGCCCTGCCACAAACCCGAGCAGGATCCCAAGATCCATGGCAGAGGTGCAGAAAATATCCTTGCTCTGCAGGGATTGCCCGGCCTCAGTGACCAGTCCTGGCTCCTTTCTCCCTCAAAATGCAACCAGCAGGTGCAGGCAGCACACAGCAGTGTCCCCACACCAGCCTAGGACTGTCTCTGTCCCCACTGACGCAGCACCTGCTGCGACACCATCAACAGGCTCACGAACGTCACAGATGGGCTCACCTGAGGATTAGCGTTTCCAGATGACCCATAAAACCTTTTTCCTTGTGGGATGAAACAACACTTTGTCCTGCGAGGCTCATTTCCAGCCTGGCTGGGGCTGGGCTAAGCAAGCAGAGCTGCCCCACTGCCCACCCCGGGGTGGCCCCAGCAGGGACCCACTCCCAGCACCCAGAGGCATCGGCTCTGCACCCTTCACCCGCAAGAAAAAAAAGAATAGGGAAAAAAGAAGGTACATTTAGCAGTTTCCATTTGTTTGCTCTTTAAATAATTGTTTCCTTATCGCTATTGATTTAGATCCCTTTAAAATTCTGACAAACCTGCTTCTCAGGCACCCTCAGCTGCTTCCTCCCAGCCTGCTCCCCCTGGGCATGGCAGAGCAGCCAGGCTCATCCTAAGGAGAGCTCCCTGCTTGGGGAGGCACCTGCAGGGTGTAGAGCCCCCACTCACCCCCCTCCTTCCCAAGATGGACAAACCAGGCTGCCCCAAAGCTGTAGTTTGGGAATTTGTCCTCTCCCCCTCCCGCTGAGGAGCAGGGCAGCCGAGACCGGGGCTCTGGA
>NW_008236763.1:1009232-1026159 GCF_000691975.1 Corvus brachyrhynchos | reverse complement strand
GGGGCTGCTGCCATGCCCTGCCGAGCTCGGGGGGCTCAGGGGGGGACACCCACAAGGGCACAGTGGCCACAATTGCCCAACCCCCTCTGTGCAGAATCCAGCTCTGGCCATGAACAGCCCCAGTTAGGCCAGCACAGCGACTGCTGGGGTGGAGGCAGGACAGGACGGGTTCAAGCACAGCCAGGATGCCCCTGTGGCCTCGCTGGGGACAGGGACCCTCTCTGCAGCCCAGTGCAGCAGTGTCAATTCTCTGGTGCCTCTTGCTGTCACCTACCAGAGGGTTCATGGCCCTGCTGGGCTCACAGGGGTTCCAGGGGCTCATCTCAGGGTCCCTCCAATGCCACCCTGGTTCTGGGGCTTCACTGCCACAGCTGACGTCACAGCCCAGCCTGCAGCTGTCAATTAATTGAGGAAACACGGCCACAGTAAACAGCGAAGGAGGGAAAATGCAGATTAGATAAGGAATGGGAGTTCTTGCTGTGTTTCCCCCTGGATGCCAGTGCTGCACAGACCCTGCCGAGCCCAGCTGCTCCACAACAGCAGTGCAGAGACACCCAGGAGAGGCTGAAAGTCCTGCAGGATGGCTTTCCTAGAAAAGGGCCTGGAAAAAGGGCCTTATCCTAGACCTGAGGTTTGGGGGTCCCTCCGTCCCTCCCACAGAGCTGTGCACCACCCTGGTGCCAGAGCTGAGCAGCCAGACCCCCTTTTGTCCCCAACACATCACCCTTTAAACTGGGACACAACATGAGCCTCCTGGTGTGCAGACCCTTCCTCTTTCCCAACCCAGAGGGTTGTGCCCATGCTTTTCCTGCCCAGCAGCTCCTGCCGGACTCTGCAGCGTTGCCCCAGTCCCACAGTGGTGGTGACAGGCCAGGTGACGTGTGCCACCCCACTGCCCAGCTAAGCCTGGCCAGGACAGCAGCTGCTCTGGGAGTGTGGGGGGACACCGCTCTTGCTGCCCAGCCACTGTCACCAGCAGGATCCGAAGCCTGGAAAAGCCACATTCAGCACCTCCAAAGGGTTTTGTGGACGAGGAACAACCTCAGCTCCCTCTGCTGGCACCTGCCCCAGGCTGGGCCCGTCGCCAGCAAACCCTGTTCAAACACCTCGGCTGGGAGCCCCAGGGTCCGTGTCACCCCCCCAGCCCAGCCCAGCCCAGCCCCTGTTCCCGACACCGTCCCCTGGCAGCACATGGAGCTGTGATTCCCACGGTGTCCCCACTTCTGGCATGGCCGAGCCACCTCACAGGACACTGCACCACTCACTCTGAGTGCAAAGCGGTGAAAACCAAACTTTTCTCCCCCCGCTTTAAGTTTCTATGAAGGCGTCACTCCTGCAGGGAAGAGATAACCAAAACATGGGAACACGACGAGCGAGGAGGCAGCTCTGGAGCCAGCCCAGCTGCAGCTGCTCCGCAGAGCCGAGCCCGCAGCGTTCCATGGGGCAAACAGGGCTGGTCCGTGCCCACATGTGCCATCTGCCTCCTCGCTGGGCTCCGCTGCGAGCTTTTACTACTCGGCTGTTTTATCAGCAGGGTAGGAAATGTATGAGATTAGATTTCCTTAAATAATTCCTGTGTAACTGGGAATTTTCCAACAAACACACAAGGCAGAGAGAGCAGGTTATGGAGAACTTCCAGAAAGAGCCCAAGTTGCCCCTGATCCAGCTCCTTCCCCATGGACCCCTGGTATCATCCCACCACCAGCCTAGCCTCATTTCCCCTTTGGCCCATTAACGTTCCCCTGTGCATCCCAAGGGATCTGCAGAGATGCATGAGCAGAGTGTTGCACACCACAGGCTGCTGCTGCAGGATTAGTAAATGTAGCAGGTAGAGGAGGAAAAATAAACAAAAATCACAAAAATCCTCTCTGCCACTGTTCCAGGTGCTGCTCTTGGACAGGCAGGTGCCCACTGGAGCCCTCAAGGTCATGCCTGCAGGTATGAGGACATGCAGAGGTGCTGGGGAGGTTTTGGAGCAGATCCTGCTCTTCCCTCCAGCCCGAGGAGCATGAGTACCCAACAAGGCACAGGGCACAGGCCCAAGCAGTCCTGGGTGCTGAGCACATCCTCATCCCCGTAATCCATCACAAAAAGCTGGGAACACCCTCCTTCCGACTGCCATTGCTTTGGGAACCAAAAAAACTGCATAAAACCAGAATTAATTTTGCAACTTTTAATGGACAATGATCTGGTTCCCCTAAAAAAAATAAACAAGCAGCAAAAGCAGCACCCAAGCAGCTCCCAGGTGCCTGCAGCAGCCGTTTGCCTTGGCCTCCTGCCCGCCCGCCCAGCTCCACACCCGGGATTGCAGGGTGACCCCCACCACGGCAATCCCGCCGGTTATTTGCCCGCTCAGGAGATACCATTAAAGGTGTGATGGGATTGTCCTGTGCTGGCAACCTCTGCCAGGTTGCAACCCTAAAGATAAACAGATTCTTTCGAGCAAATAAGGAGTAAATGCAAAGCTGGGCAGTGAGCAGGGCAGGCGATCCTCCCCTGCCCAAACACAGCAGCCTCGGGACACCTGTGAGCACCCTGAGCTCGAGGGGCACATTCTGCTCAGGGCACAAAACAAACACCCCCAGGCACAGGTAGCAGGATGTCTGTTCCCAGTCAGGCTTTCAGTCAAGCTTAACTGGCACATGAAAGCTCCAGGCATTTATTCAAATGATAAAAGCAAAGCCAGCACACACAGAGTGAGGTTTCTTGCGGGGATTAGTAACAAATTCCCAGGTAAGCAAAGGAACGGCCTCAGCTGAGCTGCTCCATGGTGCAGTTTATCCAAGTAATGCTTGGGCTGGGTGTCCTGAGCAGCAAGGCCTCACCTGGGAACTCAGATCCACCTGGGACAACTGTGCAGGTGCCCAGCAAAGTGAGACCTTCATGTGCCCCCATCCCAATTTGTGCCAGCTATTTCCTAAGGAATTGTGAGAAAATAAAACCAAACCAATCTTCCTCCCTTCAAACTCCCACTCCTCCCTCCCGAGCGACTCAGGAGATGGAAGGTCTGCTCTCTCAGGACTGGGCCGTTTGAAGTGTGAAGCATCACCCCATCCTGCACCAGGCTCCAAGGGAAGGGCTGGGATGCGGATCAGCCACGCAAGGAGCACCCAGGGACGCAGCCGCGACATCGCTTTGTGCTGGTGCCCCTCGTATGGAGATCGCTGAGACCATCCCACTCCTCCAGAAATGTGGAGAAGTGATCTGACCTTGTCAAAAGGGAATCTGGAGTCCCCTCTCATCCCCTGCCTCACAACCACGCCCATGGCCTCTCCCCACCCTCACACCCACCCAAGGGCTGGACAGGTGGGTTGATAACCTCAATATGCACCAAATTGGGTCTGGTTTCACAGCAATTTGGAGTAAATTAGGGCTAGAGCTGGGTTCAAGGGTGTTGTGCCTGAGTGTCTGGAAACCCTCCAGGGATGGAGCAAACCGGGTACATTTAACTACAAAGTGACAGACTCAGAAGTTTTGCAGCTTCAATAAAACTCTCAACAGCTACAGAGCTTTGGTTTTTTTCTGTGTTAATTTAATCATACAAATATTCATTTATACATTAAGGAAAAAGCTTCCTTTATTTTCACCCCCAATGTGCTATCATAGGACTTCTCCCAGACTCAGAGAGGCAACACACCATCCCGTGCTACACATGCACTGCCCCGGCGAGCACAGACAGGCTGGGAACCACCCACGCACTCACACACGGAAAAAATTAAACACAACAGAAACCCAGACGTGGGACAGCGTGCATTTCCCACCCACACCACTGCTCTCCGACTGCACAGCTCTGCCCCAGCTCCCAGACCTTGGCGGGGTTTGAATCCAACGCTCCTGAGACGTGGGCAGAAGATTCCCACTCTCTCTTCACCCTTTCCCATGGCACTGCCACTTTGCGGCCAATCCTGCTCTAGTTTGCCAAGGCTGGGAGGTGACACTGCTTGAGCTGTGTTAGTGACAGGGCCCAAGTGGCTCTTGCTTGCCACAGGGACCCACTTAGAGGCCATCAGAGATGTTCTACATTACCCTTTTCCTTATGGGAGGTGATACGAACTGCAGCGTCATGAGGTCACCTGGGCAGAGCTTTGCCAAATTAATCTCAAATCTCCCCATTAAAAGCTGGACACCTGAAGCACAAACAATCTGAGGGGGGCTGCACCACAAAGCTCCAAGGGATCAGGAGATGAAACCACCTTTGGCCTCAGTGAAAAAGTTTTTACTCAAGGAAAACCACAAGAGATAGAGCAACCCCTGTTTTAAACATCCTTCCAGTGCCACAGCAGGGGCCACAACCCCAGCCCCAAAGAGCCAGTGCTCCGTGGATCCCTCAGCTGCATCGGCAGAGCAGGATGTGAGCAGCAAGAGCTGCAGATCTCAGAATCCTGCCTTTCCTCACACCCTGGAACATGCAACCCTTGTCACCGGGACACCACGGACTGCAAACGCGTGTGCCTTCAGAGTGGGAAAGCACATGGCTACTTGGGGTGCATGCAGGTTTTGATTTTTCAAGACAAGGGAAATTCAGCCTTAGGAGGAGCACAGGGACACAAGTATGGCAGCCAGGGGACACGGGAGGAGCACACGTGCCTGGGAACAGAAAGCCAGCGTGGGGGTATCCGAGTGCAAGGGTCTCCCAGGTGCCACTGCTGATACCAGGCAAAGGTCACAGCACCAGCTCTAACTCAGACTCAGACCTTGACTTCCCCTCCCTTCCACTACACAGCTGACACAAGGAGCTAATAAAGATAAGGAATCACCTCATCACTTGGACCGAGAGCAGTCCCCAGGGGCTCAGTGCCCTCGGAAGGGGAGCAGCGGTGCTGCAGGGGTGATGTTCATATCCTCAGAGGGGCTCGTGAGCCACCTGTGAGGAAAGACGGGAGTGAAGAAAGATTCCACCTGCCCAAGCCACAACACGGGGCTGCAGATCAACCCCCAGATCAATGCTCAGAGCAGGTAACTAATCCAAGGCAAAATGTTGTTACAGGACAAGAAAGAAACCTTCCAAGAAGCAGCACCTTCAGCAGGTTCACTCCAATCCCAACACTCCCCCAGATCCAGGGCAGAGCCAGGTGCCCACCAGATTGCAAGTGTCAGGCAGTTTAAATCCTGCAGTGCCACTTCTATGCAGGTAGTTTCTGATACCATACTTGTTTCTCCCAGCTAACAGATTTCTGAAGGGAGATTTCGGCTAATGGTGATCTGTAACAACTGAATCTCTGAAATACAAAAATCCCAATCCTTCCTCTGTTGGACACAAGGAACTCCCACTGTCCCCACGAGGTCCATCCATATGCACTCAGGTACCAGTCCTTGGTTGCTGCAACAAAGGATTCCCCCATTCAAAACCAGCCACAAAAACAGAAGCAGCCAAGAGCAGTGAGGGCAAAGCCATGCAGTGTGCAGCTCTGGCACAGGGAAAAGTCTTCACTGGGAAGACCTGGAAGAAGGTAATGGGAGCTTTGCATATTCCTGTATCTTTGGCAGATGGCTGTTCCAGCCTGGTTCGTTTGGGCAGGACGGTGCTGCCGGGCTCACTCCCCTCTGTTTGTGGGGACAGCGCTTCAGAATAAATTCACCACAGTGCCTGAGACCGAGCTGCCTCCCCTCACACTGCATTTCCCAGTCCAGAACAGGAGGAAAACATGCTGGAGGAACAGCAGAGCAGCCCAAATCTTTTGCAATCCCTCCCCTAACACAAGCCCTGAGAGCCCACTCGGAGCCCCGAGCCCAGACAACAAAAGCAGAAGAAGAGGAGGTGACAGCGAGACCCAGCTGATGGTGCCAACTCCTGCTCTGTGCTCCAGAACACATGGATCAGCCTCTAAGCTACACCTCAGCACAGGAGAAACAAATGCAAACTTATGCTCTGAAAGAGAGGAGACTCCAAATGAAAAGGACAGGATGTCTGTGAAGCTTTGCAACTACCAGCAGGTGAATTATAGCTACAGATTCCCCTTGGCACACAGCTCCAGGCACAGCTACTGCACACGAGAGTGAACAAAAAGGGATTTTAAACTGCTAACCACACAGGACAGCTCAGGAACTTGAATAAATCAGTTTCTTATTAACATGGGTGTGTATTTGTGTACTTCATGTACAAGGGGGAAGGGAAATGAGCCCTCCATGTTATCCCAGAGTCTCCCTCTCCAACTCTGATACCGAGACCTGGCCATAGCGTGGTTCCCAACGACACGCAGGACAACTAACAGCAACACCCAAACCAAAAGGAAAAGAAGAAATAAAAGATTAAAAAGTCGGTAACTAAAAGCAGCGGATGCTGTTAAAAACGCAGTGCTGGGTGCAGACCCAACCTGGCATTAAAAAAGCCTGACAGAAGCAGTCCCTGCACAAACCCCAGAGGGTGCTGAGCCAGTCCCGTTCGGCAGCAAACCAGGACATTCTGGGAAAATGCACGCTGTCCCTTAAGAAAAAGAAAATATGAACAAGAAACAAACAGAAATTAAACATTTGCTCAAACTACAACCGCTCTGTAGGCAAAATATTCTTTTTTAAAGATGGCTTTTAAATTTTCATTTTTAAACTTCTTTTTAAGCTACCTAATTACGTGTGAAGATGATTTCTAAAAACCCATAGTGTTGGTGTCTCTTCTTCCTCAGCATTTACACCACTCTGAAATCCAGCAGTC
Source organism: Corvus brachyrhynchos (assembly GCF_000691975.1). Classification (NCBI taxonomy): domain Eukaryota; kingdom Metazoa; phylum Chordata; class Aves; order Passeriformes; family Corvidae; genus Corvus; species Corvus brachyrhynchos. Next base: position 1,019,510 of record NW_008236763.1, on the reverse strand, counting down.
ACACATGCATACTCAGGTTTTGGATTTTCCTCTGGAAACAGCTAGTCTTAAGTTACTGGGCTTTTGTTTTTTCTTCTTTTCCAGAACACGGAGGCAGAGAAGGGGGGTCCACGCTGTGTCTGTCTGCCACATGAATCCCCCTCCCTTCCCCCAAAAGTCAGCTTTTTCTTAAATTCTCCTCTTGTCGATACCCGTTTTGTGTTTTTGTGTTTTAAGACTGTCCGAAGTGATAAGGACCGTGGAAACCCTGAAAGAAAGTTGGAGACATAATCAATTTTCAACAGGCAAGAAACAAAACGCTCAATGCTCAGCTCCAAAGAGTGCCCAGCCCAGCCCAGGGCTTCCCACCAACCCCACTGTGGCTCCAAGGACACTCCTAAACCACACGTTCCAGGGCTGGTTTCCCCAGAGAGGGCAGATGCCACCACTTACCTCGGTCAGGTGTTTTTCAGGCTAAGGCTGCAAAATAATTTGTGTTTTCTACACCAGAACTCCCTATAGATGCTACAACACCTGCAGGCCCAGCCCCTGCAGCCTCCCCCGTCTGTCCTAGAGACATGGGCTGTAACTGGGTAAGAGGCTATGTCAGAAAAAAACCCAAGAAAAAAAAATCCATGTTCCCACAAGTGCCACTCATGCCTTCTTGAGGTGACAATACACATTTGCCTCCAGTGAAATCAACCAGAGCATTTACCAAAACCCCCAAAACACTTCCTACAGAATCCATTTCCCTCCTTTATATCCTGAAGTGAGTCACCTAAATGTCAGGTCTAGTCACAGGTCTCAAATTAACAGGAACTCCTTTTGTAACTTCTATTGTCTGGATCAGCTATCTGGGGTTTCATCAGGAAGCAGAAGAAAGACCAACAGGTAGCAAGAGATGTCCCAGTTCACAGGGAGATGAAGTTTGTCAGTGATGAAGGTACAACCCCCACACAAAACCCAGACACACGCTGAGGGCAGGAGGGAGATGAGGGAGAAAAACCTGTTATATCTCATGGCAGAGTTGGAAGACCATTATGCAAATGCTACTAAGCACAGTCCAGCTCTTCCCAGCACACTCTGGGTAAGGCAGCGAGAGCCCAAACAGCCAAAACCGTTCCTGCTCAGGCTGAACTGGAAGCTCTGACCTCAGTTTTCACCACTCTGCCTTTAACAGGGCAAATTTCCTAGGAAATACCCTTTCCTGCCTGTTCTACAGCTTCAGAACCCCCTCACTGCCAGAGCCAGGGCCATGAGTAGGAACATGGATTGTATAAAGAATCAACAACATCACTGGCAAACTCCAGGCTGGAGAGCTCTGCTGCACATCCGACTAGGAAGGAAGTGCCATGAACAGTCTGTGATCTTGCTACAGCTGGAGAGAAAAAGTTCATTCTTGGGATGAACAGATGGTAAATACAAGCAAATGGTAAAATGAAGCAGCTCTCTGCAGCTCTCAGAATCCAACCAAGGGGAGATCAGTAGACAATTAACCACGACACCTCCTGAACTGTGTGGGAAGTATGAAAGACTGGGAACGTGGAAATTGGTGTTTGCAGACAGAAATGCACGCAAGTGATGGAAAAACAAACACGCTTCTACCGCTGGAATATGCTGCAGTGCCAGTTTGTAAAGATTTTCAAAAGAGACCAGCCAGCAGATTCCAGCATGGCAGATCACCTCAGGAAGGAGATGCTCCCATCAAAATCCAGATACTGAGATATCCAACATTCCCAAAAATACACTCACTGAAACAGGGGGAAGGGTAGAAGCAGAAGAGAAACATTAAGATGGTGTGAGCAGGTGCACAAAAAAAGGACACAGAAGAAAAGCAATGTATAAACAGGATCCCAAGCAGTCTCACCTCACAGGGATTAAGCTATTGTACTTAGCACGCTGCAGAAGGAAAACAGGATTTGCTGCCGATTACCTGTACAGACAAATTTGCCAGAATTTGCTTCATCTTCGAGCTACCTGCACACAAGGCTTTGTTCGAGGCACGGCCTGGCGAGCTCAGGAGGGGTTTAACCATCCCCTGCTCCTCTCCTGGGGGCACCCTGGGAGTCCCTTACCCTGTGTCACCTCACAGGGGATGCCAAGGGCAAAACCACCTTGCTTGCTTTAATTTGGGGGTTCCACAAGCATCCCCCCGCGGTAAAAGGAATTGCCAGTCACCCTCGGTCTGACATCAGAGCAGCTTGTTAGTGCTTTTGGATGCAAAGACCCTCTGAAGTCACTGTGAGCTGGTTTGCAGGAAAACCCTCTGGATCTCCACATCCTGGTTTCTGGAGCACCTAATTTAAAGCTACACAGTTATGCTAAGTGTGTCAGTTAAACCCAGAATTTAGCTCAGCACAAGAGATTCCTCAGCATGTACAGCTCTGCACCACCTGCCACCCTGCACTGAACACCCAACACCCTGGAATGAGCCCCCCTGGCAATGCCAGAGCAGTCCCACAATCCATGACCATGGTCAGCTCCCCATGACACAAGGAATTTCACCATGGATAAGCCCCAAATCTTTGTTTTTGGGATTGCCACTCTTCACTGCATTTCACCTACCCGAGATTCATTACTGGACATGGGAACTTGGCAAAATTGAACCCCACTTGTCTCTTTAAGCTGAGTGAGAGCTGCTTTAGTGCAGACCCTGTGCAGGTGACGCCCCCGCCCGTGTCCCATGACATTCAGTCACCACACACAATTGTAAGGGTTTGATACTAGAAAACTTCAGTTACTGCTGCAATGCAAATACCAAACCCCTGTATGACATTTTCAAGCCTAATTATCCCCTCTATGCAACATTTTACATCACAAACATGCAAAAATAATTCTGCAGACAATTGCAGTTTTTCCGAGTTGTTTCAATGGAAGGATTATTCCCACTATTTTTGGTGCATTCCCGTCTATCCTCCAAGTGGGATCGCTGTCTTTATGAAAAGCTCAGCTGCAGCTTTGCAAATTCACTTTCAGTTCTTCCAGAATGTTCCCCAGAAGTAACTGCTCACTTGCTGGTGGGAGCACTGGCTCTTCACACAGACCAGTGTGTGAGAACACAGAACTGTGATTTTCCAAGCAAAGATTCTGCATGACAACTACTGGTATAAATTATCATTTGACTCGTGCCTCTAGAAGGGAAGTGAGACGTTTTGGGAAGTTAAAACCTTTTGTGAACACTGATCTCTGTAAACGGAGGCACCTGTGCTGGGAACAAAGTGAGGATTAAGCGAATCTTTCATAAACCATCACACACAGGCTTTCAGACAGCTCTTTATTTCACCTCTGTGACTGAGTCACCACCAATGCAGGTACACTTCCAGGGACAGGAGGTGGATGCACAGCTGCACAGCGATACAGGAGTCTCCCAGTGGACACTGACAGTGGCCCCAGCCCATGCTGCCCGTCCCCATCCCCTCAGGCCACTCCTACCCCGCGCTGCTCCAAACCTCGCTTACGTAAACTGAGCACAGAGAACAAAACATCCAGCACTTGTATTTTATTCCATGCATGCTGTGCAAACATGGCGTGGCTGGGAGACCACCAGGAAGTTCAGGACCTTCTGGGAGCAGGCACTGGCAGGGCTGGTTCAGGTGCCCATGGGTAAGGAGGTGACAGGGGTCAGGTACCCGATTGAGTTCCCATGCACGACTCCCTGATGTGCTGCTGGGCCAGGATAAACAACAGGCAACTCTGCTGGGCTGCAATGGAGCAAAGTTGGGCTAAAATCAGATTATCTGGCACTTCCCACAGTCCAGAAGGACATGGTTTTCATGGATGAGCTGACACGCAGCAGCCAAATCACATTCTCTCACCAGAGAGGCAAACCAGCTCACGCCAGCCCAGCTCAGGCTGCAGTGCTGTGGGAGCAGCCACGGGAGCTCTGAGTCCAACATTCTCCCACTGTGTCTAAATGGATGTAACCACATGGTGACCAGACCAGCGTGAAGCCCAGACACCAGGACAGAAGGAGCTTCTCTCCTCCATGGATGCAAACATTTTTGGGGCATCATCCTCATGCACAGTTTGATGCCTAGTTTCCAGTAAAAGTATTTCTGTCTAAAGTTTACAGAGGTACTCCAAAAAATCTGACAATTGGAGGCCCTGGTTTGGGAGAAGCATGGCTCTAGAAGCAGCAACAACATTTAAGCTCAGAGAGGGGAAGCCAGTTAAAGGCTCCAAGGACACAGGGTTGGTTTCCCCTTATGTACAGAAAGCTGCCAAGTAGCTCAGCTCCACACAGAACAGAGGGAGATGGGGAGCATAAACACAGCAGGTAAAAAGGAGTTCAGATTTTAAAGCTATGAACTCCAAATATGTTTCTATTTCACTGGGCTTTGAAGAGCAGCACGAGCAAGGACCAGGACAGCCAGGCACCATTTGCTGTGGTGGGGACAATGCCCAGTGTCCTGTCTGGGCAAATCTTTGCAGAATCACAACTTCCACGTGCAATTTTCTGCATGACATAGAGAGCAGTGATTCCTCAATTCATCTGGGCAGCAGGTTTAGATACAGATCCTATGGATTTTATATAGAGATGACAGGTATGATCTAAGTGTCAGGATATGGCTATTCACTTCTCATCTTCCCAGACATGGAAACCTGTACGTTTCTTTCCTCAGTTAAGCAATTAAACTCTAATTCTCAGGCACTGTCAGACTGGGTCTTGGGCTTTTAATGGAAAAGAGAGAGCAGCAGTGACCATGCAGGGTTGCTATGAGACAGGAGTAAATAGGAGGAAGCTGTATGAACCTCAGATCTCCAGAGAATCCAGAGAAAGGGACTGCCAGAGAATAAAATATCCGTGCATGGGGATTTCTGGGCATCCTATCCTGCACTCAGGCACATCTTTACATCTAAGAACATGCAAAAACTCCACTGGGAACAGATTTAACAACAACATGCTTTAAGCAAAGCTCTGACAGGCCCTGGCCTGCAGCCTCCCTGCAGTGAGTGTGGAAGGTGGGCAGGGGGCCCCAGGGAGGTGGGTGCCATAGCAGGAATAAAGGGCACATAGCTTGTTCCAGCCATGCCACAGGTTTCCTCTTACCCACTTACAGGGAATTCTGTGTCTGGTTTTGTTTGTTTTTCCCTAGGAAGGCTTGTTCCACTGAGCAGGACACCCAAACCACACACACTCTGCTGCTGTATAAAAGCATTTTGAACATTTCCAGGTGTGAAATGCTGCTGTACTTGTCTAACCCAGCAGCAGATGGCACGTCGGCGTTGCCACAATCCTGACTCCAACGGGGAGTTCTGGAGGACAAGTCACACCTGCTCAGTGCACCAAAGGGAGAACTAATTCCGACAAGGTCTGGCAGCTTCGAGTATGTTTTACACCTGCAGATGCCAGAAACTGCTCATTTTATCTCAAAGATTTCATGGTCTCATGCACTGCATGACTGCGTGTCCCCAGTGCCTCTCAGCAGAGGAAGCCTCCACAGTCCTCTGAGAAATATTTAAGGGCTTATTTTACTTCTAAATACAGGACACAGGCTCTTTTTCTCAACACTTTAACTAAACCTGAACCATCTCCTTCACTCACCAAATGGTCTGTCAAACACGACTGGGGATTCCCTCCCTCTCCCAGGTACATGAAAGGAGACAAAAATATCAGAGGTCCTGCCCAAGATAAATAAAACCCAGAATCCTGGAGTCTGTGCCACTGCCTAACCAACCCACACTGCTCTTCTGTCTGCTCTAGAACCTGAAAAAAAGCCTTTCACATCAATATTCAATCACAGGGCAGCAACTCCCAACACAGTAGCTTTCCTTCTCCTCTGCAGCAGCAGAGTACAGGTCAGATCCCTGGGGGTGTGGAGAAGATGGGCCAGGTAGAGCTTTTCCCAACAAGTACTGGAGCTCCATCTGTTCCTTCCTGAGGTAATTTGATACTCCTGACATCACTTCTAATAAACCCTTTTCTGTTCCAGCAGCATCCCCAGCTGGGGACACCACGCACACAAAGGGAAAAACCAAACAAAACTGGATCTTCTTTTCCCAGAGACCTGGCCACGGATGGGGGGAATGTTCACCTGGCCATTTCAAACCAGACCAGTGTCTGGGATGTCCAACTCCCTCAAACTTGTTTACTACAGAACCAGTACTGTACCAATGTGAATACTGGATCTGCGGCAGAAAACTTCCTGCCTTGGGCAGGATGGGCAAGGCTGGAACACGACTCAGATCTTCAGACCTACCAGAAGAACCTCTGAAGGATAAAATAATGTCTTAGTATGTCACAAACAAAAAGAACAGCAGTAGAGAGAAAAACACCCAAAAATCAAGTAGCTTTTCCATATCCCCCACCCCTAGCCAAAAAGGACCATAAAGTTGTCCCTTCTGAAGCCAGAAAACAAAATGTCTGCTTTAATCTCAGATAATCCACCTCAAATCCACCCACGAATATTCTGTAAATACAAAAAGAAACGAACAACCCCAAAACAAAACAACCAGGAAAAAGGGGAGGAAAGGTCACTTGCCTATGTTTGGGGTTAGATTGTAACTGCCCCCGTTTCTTCAGAGCACGGAGCTCTGGGTTTCCAGCTAAACCAGCTCACTTCAACCTAGTGACACCTCTCAGGTGGTGCTTCACACTCCTGTTGGCTTCTCTCCCACAGCACAGCTGCTCCTTGCCACGGGCTCTGGTTCCTCACACCCACGTTCTTTGAAGTCAGTCCCAGCCCGGCCCCTGGGGGAGCACCACGACCCCACCAAGCAGCCACTAAAGCAGCGACTTTCAGCACTGCCAGTTCAGGTGGTGTTTCACTGACAGGTAATCATTTCCCAAGTCATCCACTCCACTGTTATGAGCAGAGCGTGGCAGCAGGAGCCAGCCCAGTGACGGTGTTTGGGACCACTAAGGGGGGGCAGTCGGGGTCACCCCGTGCGTGCCGGCCGTAAAAAATGCACGGCCTTGGGGTAAAGGTCACTAAAGCAAGATCTGCTGGCACAGGACAGGCAGGTCATCCAGGGAGGAACTAAAGTGCTGTAGGTGAACTAACATTAGGGCTTTATTAAGTCATTCAGCAACCAAGTGTTATTGTCCTACACAGCCTGCTTAAAGTACAGTAAAGCATTTTTAAAGGATTTTAAAAATCAAACTAGTTTGACATACGACAGTACACACCTACACATACTGCTGCATTAACAGGTGGATTCTGAATTGTAAATAATCCTGCAATTCATTTTTCACACACAAGCAAATAAAAACAGTCAAAATATCACTCAGACTCATATAGCATCCACCAAGCAAGCTTTTGAGAGAGATTTTTAAAGTAAAGATAATTTGAAAGTCACCTACAATTATGAACAAGACAAGGACACAGACAGGAACAGTCCTTTGATTGACTGTTCCTGCTGGCAGCTTCTGGGATCAAATGGTGAGCTCTGTAGTCTTCCCACACCAGCTAAAAAGAAGTTATCTGGCTAATCTGAAGTTTGAGGGTGTGGTTATTTGTTCTCTGTTCAAAATTATGTCAAACTCAGGACACATCTAGAGAGATATTTTGACTTATTTGCACACGCAACCGGAGCAGGCTCCGGCCGCTTGCGGTTACAGCACCCAAACAAGGTTATATAAATTTGAAGAAGGACTTGAAGCAAAAACAAAAAGGTGGATCTGGTAGAGTCTATCAGAGGCAAAAAATATTTTAATATAACATGAGGAGTTGGCAGAGTCAGACAGTCAAATTCAGAACCTTCCTTAGCAGGCCTGGCAGAAGCAGAAGGAAAGGGCTTTGCAGTTTGGAAGGAAGAGCAATTACACACCTGCCAGGCTCCTCCCCTACCCGTTCTCCTGCTCGCCCAGGGCACCTACCTTACTGTACGTCACTACCGACAAGTTGTTCGAGTGACTGCTGGGGGAGAGATTTACAGAGTTTTGTGACAGTCCATTCTGATCTTGTTCGATTTGGTCAGGAGCAGGCCCCCATGTGTTTTTGCTGATTGTGCCTAGCTCGGAACCCCCAGGGTCTTTTAGGTTGTTTTCATCTGGTTGCCTGTTCTTCTGTGGAGAGGCGAACGGGTTAAAGTTTCCTTCTACCTTGCGATGCGGCTGCGTGTTGAACTCTGTTTCAAAGGATGACAGCTGCTGTGTGACACCCAGAAGTCCTCCAACTTCCACACTGAGGATCACCCAGATGACATCTGTGGAAAGACAAGCATTTGGATTGTCAATGGGAGTTTATGAAGAAGGGGAAGAAGGAGCAAATGAATTCCATCCTTTACACTAGCAAGAAAAGGACTTATTGCTTAGAGCACATTTTTACAAAGCCTCAGCAGTACTGGTTTCAATGCCCCCAGTTTAACAGGGTTAGGATCAACAGTTTGAATTTTAGGAGCCAACTGAGGACAGTAGAATTTTACCTTAGGGGCACACCACTAATCCCTCTGTGCCCACACCTCTCCACTAATCCCTGTAAACACACCCCCCCCACTGACCCCACCGCACACACACCACTGATCCTTGTACACACCACTGACTCCTCCAGCACACACGCACGCCACTGACCCCACTGCGCACCTCCTCCCACAGCACTGACCCCACGGCACACACACACCACTGACCACCCCGAACACACACACCCCCCACTGACCCCACTGCACACACATACTCCACTTGCCCCACTGCACACACACACCATTGACCACCCCGAACACGCACACACCCCACTGACCCCACTGTACACATCCACCCTCTCACGGCCTTGCGGCCCCGGTGCCGCTCCGGGCTGGTACCACCGGGCCCCCGCCCGAAGATGGGACGGATGCCCGGGCCCCGGGATCGCCGGGCCGGACCTGCGGGCAGCCGACAGCAAAGCCACCAGCTCGGCTGCAGGGGCAGAGTCTCTAGGACTCGGAGCTTGGTGGCCAAAGCGGTTCAATCGTCAGGTCGTGTTCTGGCAAAGGTGACAACTTCTGGCAATACTGGGACATCTCCCACAGTCCGGGACTGGGAACCATCCACAAACCCTTGGCTTTGTGAGCACACGGGAGCAGCAGTGCAAGCTGGACAGGCTGTCCCACCTGCATGGGGATACCCCTGTCCATCCCTCGGGGACACACTGCATCCCCTCCAGACACTGAGAAGCCGCGTGGCAGTGCCAGCGCTGCCAGCAGCCCCCTCCTTCTGGGCACTGGTATTTTTGCCTCCATGTGCCAACACCTCTCATTCAAACCCTGAAACTTGGGATACTCCCAGCTGCCAACAGAGACACAAAGATGTTCTCAGTGTAAACTAAAGCTCGTGGAAAAGGGTGGGAAGGCTGCAGTGAAGGCAGATGTTTGAGGCCCAGGCTGAAGCACCAGGCAAAATAGCCAAATGTATTCTTTAAACAGAGAAATAGCTCACAGGGGATGCACTAAATCACTGCATTAAACCTTGGGCGTTAACTTCTCACATGAGGTTTTCACTACTGTTTTATGCTCATATACAGTTCACAACATTAAGCAATGGAAAACTGGGAAAGAATCTCAACAGGGACCGAATGGGAAACAGTCTCCAGGAGAGCTGTGTGCATCCCTTTGTTTTCCAGAGTTTTAGGTAATCTGTAATTTCACCAGTGCTCAGAAAACACCGGCCAAGACAACAAAGCAGCTCTCTTGATGTTTTCCTCCACTCTGTGCTCTATATTTAGGCCCGGGGCTGGCAGACCTCTGCCCTCCCGCTCCATTATGGGCCCGCGGTGTCCCTGCTGTCCCCAGGGGGGATGTGGGCTGGGAAAGGGGCTGCTCACCTCCGTAGTAGAGTCCCGTGGCAGTGCACATCCGCCACTGTCCCTGATACATTCCGGCGGTGCTGGGGCTGCACATCTGCACGCTGACATCGGCCATCTCCTGCGGCTCCAGGGATCTCACCATCACCATGTTCACATGGCCAAACTGGTCTCCACCGACATACTTCAGGCAAACCCCTGGGGGCCACGCCTCCGTCCCTGGGATTAGACAGGAGAGGGAATTACTGACAGTGCACCAGGAAAAGCTTTGTCTGTTTGTGTAAGACTGGATGAAACATGCTTGTTGAAACAGTTGTGCAATTGTTGGATGGTCAAAGGAAACCAAGATACACAGAACACAGCAGCAGTGGATGCTGAGGAAGCCTGGTTTTCAGAGCATGTTTAACTGGTGCATTTAGGGACCAGCAGAACAACTGATATTCCTATTTTAGTAATCTCTATGTCTTTGTTACACAAAAATTCCAAAGTCACAGTGTAACAGCAGCAAAAAAAAAAAAAAAAAAAAAAAAAAAAAAAAAAAAAAAAAAAAAAAAAAAAAAAAAAAAAAAATAAACCAAACACA
>NW_008236763.1:1002252-1009118 GCF_000691975.1 Corvus brachyrhynchos | reverse complement strand
GTGATAGTCAAGATCAGAACCAAAAGAAAAAAAAAAAAAAAAAAAAAAAAAAAAAGAAAAGAAAAAAGAAAAAAAGAAAAAGAACTTAACCTACACACACCTCCCCTTCCCCAGGGCCAGAGGCAGAGACAAGGGCAGCGCTGTGTTGTGCGCCCCCATTTCTGCCTCCCTCCATGAAGCTCCTGAACCATGCCACATCAAATACCTGTTATTTATACATAGTGTTGGCAACATTTCCTTTCAGGGATTCATTTCTTTCTAAGCCTGTTAGGAGTCTCAAGAGGAACTCATAGTTTGAGCTGTAACTGAAGTGCCAGCACTATTTCCTAAATGGAATTATTTATCTCCTTGCACCAACCCTTTTCTCAGGCTTGTGCAAAGGTGGGAAGAGTTATGAACACACGATTTATCAGTGGAGATCCATGTTTAGACTGCAGACACTGGGACCGACAGCGTGACCTGGCAATCAGAGAGACAGAAAACAGCTCCTGCGTGCAGGCACAGCTGCCAAAGATAACAACTGCTGGGGGAGACAGAAAGAAAAAGTGCTTCTGAGACTCATGAAAAATCAGTTTAGCACAATTTTCTTTTGCTTCTTCCCCAGTCATGTGACATGACTAAGCCAACGACTGAGAACAGCTCCTGCTCAGCTGAGGCTGACGGAAATGGCTACGGAAAGCCTGAACCACCATGAAGCTTGGAACTGCTCCGTCTGGTCCGAGGCGAGCACGCTGGAGGCTGCTCTGACCTCACGTTACCTCAAGGAGCATCCTTTGCAACAGCTTGCCTGATAATTTAATCCCTGTGGATACTCCACTGAAGACATGGCAAAGACTGGTTTTCTTGCCAAGTCCTTATTTGTGGAATTCACAACCTCACAGGGAGAGCAGGATGTGCACGAGTGCAGCGGGATGCTCAGCACGGGGGATGTACCAGTACAGCTGGAAAGGTGCTGAGAGAGCAGGGCTCTGAAAGAGGAGCTGGGCGTCTGGCTGACCTCAGCCTGGGGCGTGGGGCACTTGAGCATGAAGTCTCATCTGCAGAGGTTGGCAGCCCAGCAACATGGTTTAGTTTAAATTATTTATGTGATTTTTATCGGGTTTAATGGCTTTAGGCTTGCAAGGTGCCTAGAATGCTGCAACTGATAAGCTTCATAAAATGAAATTATGATTATGTCATTCTATTTCAGTACACTCATCTCTCAGGAGATGAAAAATTGCAGAGAGTATCCTGCAGAGCCAGCAGCAGCTGGGGGCAGAGTGGGGAGAGGAAGACAGGCTGTTAAATCCTGCTGCTCTTTCAGCAATGGTTCTACTACACAAACTGCTCTTTTGGCAGACAAGGCAGCACCGTTCTGCAGGTACCAGAGCAGGGCATTGCTTTTAACTGACACATATGAGAACCTGACTGAACTGAGCTCAGAGCTCACGTGCCTCAAACTGACAATCTCTGAACTCTGCCTGTCACACTCATCAGACCTGCAACGCTCCAGTGACACACGCCTCAGGTATTTTGTGTTCTAGAACTGAAGTCATGTAATCAAGGACTCCTGTAGAGCTGTTAAAAACCTTGGCGCTGCTTCAGTTATCTGCCTAACAAGTAGATATTATCTGGAAACACTACAGCCCTTTGATACTATACCTTAATTAAACCAAAGAATGGTTTTCAAATGCTGCAGTCCTGCTCACACTGCAGAGTCATAACTAGCACGTGAAGCTGCCCTTTACTAACCCTCAGCAGCGTGGTTGTACCAAGTCCGGGCCTCCAGCACCACCGTTAGGGCACAGATGGATGGTCTGACAAGCCAGGTTCAAACCACACAGAAGCCAAAACAAATGTCAGCCTCGCCAGGAAATCCTAAGTCAAGATGAGCTCCTGTCCCTCATTTTAGAAGGCCCAGGATTTCAGAGGGTGAAACATTCCAAGAACAATGAAATATCCCCTGAACTAGGATGCTAAATTAAGGCCGAATTTGCATCCAGGAAATGGTGCATCAGAGGAACAAGGAAGGGAGGAGTTGGAAAGGCCCAATATAGAGGTGTAGTCATAACACACACAAACTGAGACACTAAGAGTGGAGAAACAAGACCTGTCACACTTAGTAGATTTTTAAGAGCTGTATTTGGGACAGTTATAAAAAAACTGCCAGGCAACTTTTCACAGTACTGGAGTTAAAGCAAGTTCCACTTGTCACCCTTCCATTGTACTTTCAAACAAAAGGTGGCAGAAAAAGTACACTGAAATATTAAACCCTTCCTCTAGAACACATTCTCTATAAATCAGTGTTCTTAAACATCCCCCTCCTAATGAAATACTCTTAGATTTTTAGTGTGGTTTTAGTCTCTGCAATACTTGGATATTCAGCCCAAGTACTGCAGCTATTCACAAGCAGAAATACTGAGAGAGCTGAACCTGACTTGTGATGACTCCCAACATCACACCTCGGTGTGGGATTGTTCTCCCTCACACAAGTACAAGCAGGTCAATTAAATTCAGACACACAGTTTTAAATGTTCATGCAACATCCTGTCACTGCACTTCTTGAGGACAAGGGATTCCTTCGCATCCATGGATTTCATTTTCCTCTCTGACTGCATCCCACCATTATCAAGCACTGGGAATGCACTTTGCCCAGCCTCACTTCCTGGATCCCAGTCACTGCTTTGACTTATTTCAAACTGGAATGTGGTCTCTCCAGCCCTGCATCCTCTCAGAACATGAAAAGGCAATTCTGCCAGAAGTGGACCTGCCACATGACCCTTGTGTCACTGCCTCCTTTGTCTGCAAGTTCCCTGTCGTTTGTTTGTGTGGTGGCACGAGGAACAAGACTGGTGACCTGACCGAGCTGCACATCACACCACAAAATCTCTGTGCCAACCCAAGAAGGGGAACTTGCATGGGCTGGCAGCACCTCAGGGTGGCTCCAGCCCAGGTGAGTGCACACAAGCCTCCTGCCTTGAGCCAGCATCCCTCCCATTGGATCCCAGCACCTGCTGTGTGGGGTTTGCTGCAGTCCAAAGGCCTCACCTGTATTCTGTATCCTCCACGTTTTTGTAAACTGGGTATCAGGAGGGATGGACTCTCCTTCACCTATGGTGACATCTTCCACAAACGACATGGAGGGGACATTGATATTTGGACTCTCAAAATCATAGTAGGCTCCGATGGCAGCTTGTAGATTCCTGGAAAGGAAAAAAGCACATTACAACCTGAAGTACAGGTGGACCAGGCCCTCTGCACAGGTCATATGTCATCCTAAACAGTTCAGCAAAAATATCCAGATGGTAATAGCTCGGCTGCTCATGTTTTTTAAAGCTTTTATCTCTATCGTGTGTGGATTCTCCAAGATAAGAGAGCTCTAAATACAGATATTTTTTTTTGCCAGGGACACAGGATCACTTTTCTACTCTGCTTCTATTTTCCCTGGAAATCTTGGAACTTGTAAGTCTTGGAGACCTCTACTCCAACAGTTCTTTATGAAACTTGCTGAACAGTTCAGGAGACACTGAGAGAACAGCTATGCCACAGGAGGCAAACACAGGGCAGTTTCTTCACACCAGTCTTGTTACCTCAGCTAATTTCAGAAGGACCAAACCTCTCCATTTTATTTTGGCACGCAAGGTCCAAAAAGAGCACAAGAGGAACAAAACACGAAGAACACTCTTCTGATAACTCTCAGGGCCAAAGGGCAGCAGTAGCTACAGATAGTAACTCCAGCCTTGCTGTTTTTGAAACATACCATCAGGTACGAACTGTTTATTCGTCAATAGTGCCTGTTCAGCTCTGGGTAGTCACAACTCACAGGAACGCACAAACCACCTGAGTCAAAAGTTCTCACTGAATAAAGATAAATGACAGTGCAAGTCTATGATATATTAAGGACATTCAGAAAGCCACAATGCTATTGATTCCTGAGCCACGGTGTAGCTACAATTCATGATAATTAATGTGAGAGGAGGAACAGTCAGGCAGGAAGAGGATTCATGAGCCTTAGCTCAGTTCCACGATATACTATTAAGTCATTACGTAAGTGTTTGGCAAGTCATGTAATTCCTCTGTTTATACATGTCTGAGAGGTTGTGGCCCTAATTTACATGTTGTGAGTGGGTGCTGTGAGAATGGAGATGAGTAAAATCTCCCCAGACGCAATGGGCATAACAACTGCCTTTTTTATGCATGATTACAGAAATCTGTGTTGCTTTTTTTGAGCAGGATAGAAAAAAAAAAAAAAAACAAAACCAAGACTTCAGGAACTGGGAACCACCACCTAAACCAAAGCCTTGCAGAAGCTGCTCTGTGTGGGCACAGTGACATATTGAGGGGCTGGATAGTGGTGGGGTGTCATGTGTCCAAGTCAGTGAGCCAAGGTGAAAGCAAGAGAAACATTTGCACCATGACCCTGAGCAAGAGCAAACACAGGGCTTGTGAGGCTGCTTGCCAGCTGGAAAGAGGTTTGAAACAGTGAGTAAAGAAACTGCCTCCTGTTCAATTCCTACAGTGTTTGTGGCAAAAAGCATTCAAATCAGACATTCTGGATAAAATCTGAACTGCATGGGAGCAGTGTCACTTTCTCCTCACAGAAAACTCAGGGGACCCGAAGTACAGCAGCTGACTGGGGGGCAACAGCAGGAGGTAGAGCAGCACTGGGGGCACTGGGAGACGACCCAAAGACCCATCAGTTTGGCAATCAATCCATCCATCACAGCGCCAGCAGATAATCGCTGTGTGAGTCACAGGAGTTCCTGACATTCTGCTAAGGAGACACTGGAGGAATGTCCTGCACAACATGGCCACGGGGATCGATGAGCAATTCAGCCACCCCAGCCTCACAGCCAGACCTTTGCCATCCGTGCCGGGCGGACTTTGGTCCAACACAGGAACCACCGGGTCCCATGCCATGGCCAGAACTCTGAATTCCAGAGCAGAAACCATTATTCAGCCTGAGGCGTTTTCTACTTAGGAGTGTGAGGGCTCTATTTAATCCCGCCAGCTCAGTCAAATGCTGCAGGAAGGGGCCATGTCACATTAGCCAGTAAACAGAGACAAATGCTCGGTTTTACGTCACCAACCGCCTGTTGCTTATACACTGCACAAGATTTACATAACTCACACCAGGGCTGTGCCAAGAGACTCCTGCTCACTCACCCAGCTAACACCATGAGCTGGAGCTTAGTTTGCACTATGATTTCTTCCTGTAGTACAGCAATCCAAGGCAAAAGGTATTGTAGGAGATACAAAAGACAGCAATGCAGCTCCTTCTCTTCCTAATCCACTACTACATAACTACATTTTCAGACGGACCACAACATCTTGTGAGTGACGATTCTGCAATCAGTGGTACTGACGTCTTATTGACATTGAGAGGAAAAAATAAAAGCTCTGAGGGGCAGATTTCTGCTGCAACTCTTTGTGAGGCATCCTGGCTGTGTTTGTTTGCTGGGCTGCAAACAGGCCTCAGAAGGTAGTGGGCTATTTGTGCACATAGGCCTGGGGCCAGCACTGCCATCCCGGGGTCATATTTCAGTGCACTTTGCCATTGGGAAACAACAACACTCCTCTGCAGCATGGAGTTAAAAACTAACTAAAGAACAAGGCATGCTGGAAATAGATTTGCCTCCGTTTGTGATCCGATATTCCCAAACCCACCTCCCCACTCCCACTGTATGATCTGTGTGGTGGGGGGTGTTTGGGGGGAGCCCTTCTATGTGTTTCAATGCCTTTTGGACTCCCCAGTAGAGAACTAAAAAGAAGCTTCCAGAAACTGAAGAGCAATTCACAGTGGCAGAAGCCAAAGTCAGGATGACAAAGCAAATCTGCCTTGAGTTCACGTTCTTTGACACAGACAACCCCAGGAGACAGGGATGGAGTGGTGGTGGCTGCACTCTGTGCCACAGGCACCCCCAGCTCACACCTCAGTCCTGTTCTCGGCTCGCACGACCACTGCTGGCACTGTCCCATTCCTCCTCCCAAGAGACAGTGCTCCCCCTCCTCCCTTGCCCAAGAACCCCCAAGATCAGCCGGAGGGCAGCACTCCGAGGAAAATGCCACTTGCAGAGGTGAACACTCTGCAGCCTAGTGATGTGCAGGCAGCTGAGCCCAAGCAGCACACCCTGCCACTTGCCCTTCTGCCACAGGCACAGCATCAGTGCAGCTCACACCCAAATGTGACCTTAATGACAGAGATGCATTAGGGCAAACACACTCAGGGCCCTGAAATTTGTCTATTTTTAAATACGTATTTGGGGTTTTTTAGGTGTTTACCCTTGTGCCCAGCTGTAATTGCATAGCCCCAGCTGCAGACACTGCAGGGACAGATACAAGGGTCAGCCCTCAGAGGGTCCAGTTATCATCTGGCTTCTGCTCACACATCCCTGCCTGCCTGATTTCACTCCTCAGTGTGACTTACACCACACTACTTACTCTACCCTCTGCTCTCTGCCATAGGAGATAAATTACTATTATAAACCAAACAACTCTGCAAATCCAGCCAGTGTAATTGACATGATTGAGCTCTCCTAATTACAGGGGTGGCCATGCAGCTCTTTCTTCACAGGGCCCTCCAGGTCTCAGGCCCTCCTTATGTTCCTGAAATTAAGCAATTTTTCCATTTTTAGAGCAGTCCCGGACCACAGCAGTTTGTAGCCCCACCACACTTACAGAGCAGGTCTGACAAGATCCAAGCCCTAATTCCCGGGAAAAGCCTGCAGTCAAAAGTCACCCCAGTGATGGGGTGAGCCCACGACTCAGCACTGTGCTCAATTTTAGTCCTAAGAGCAAGACTTCAGAAAGAGAGAGGGGAGTAGGAAGCAAATACAGGTTGTAGCTCCACATCATCAACCAAATCCACTCTAACTCTGGGCATCCCA
>NW_008236763.1:994116-1001796 GCF_000691975.1 Corvus brachyrhynchos | reverse complement strand
CTCTTTCCTCTTCAAGGGCATCCCATGACTCTTGGGTGTCAAGTGCTTTTCCCACACAACACCAAACTGTTCCTTTCCAGATCAAGCCTTTTTCTCTGCTGCTTTATTTCAAGCCTCAGGAGCTAAATTACAATAGTCAAGTTAAAACCTTCTCTGCTAATAGCTCTGGAGACATCCCTTAACAACTCTTAAGTGTTAGCAACAAGGTGGCTCATCTTGAACCCTTCTTTCCCTTCCCAGTTTTTTCCAGACAGCCTTTTGTTATGTTAAACCAATATATTTAGGCATTAATTACTTAAAGCAATTCAGTGTTCAAAATTAAAAGAATCAGTTCACAAACTCGAGGCCTCCTTACACAACCTCCCTGTCCTGCAAACAACCAGCAGTATATGGGTAAATGGAAATTGTTTTTTAATTAATTGTATCAGACTTTTCTTAGGAGACTGAAGACACTGAAACACCAAGGCTGCTGAGGCCTCAAGCAAAGCAGGGCACGGGCCCAAGACCCTCTGCTCCCCAGAATATGGGGAATTCTTTCAGCATAGAGAAGTTCAGTATCTCAAAAGAAAAGCAGTACAAGCAGGTGCTTTGAACATACAAGATGAGAGACATTAGAATTTGAACTATAAATGTTACAGGAATCTGCAAGCTTTCATTTATTGTCAAATTCCTTGACGAGAGAGCCAAAGAAAAAGATGCAATTTTTTTAAAGAACAGATTTTTGGGGAGTAAAAATTCAAATCAAATCACAAGCTCAAAATCCAGCCTGCAAATTTGCCTCTCTCTGGCTCCTGCCCTTGTCCACAGCACAGCATCCATCATGGCCCACTCCTGGGGAACACTGCAGGCCTCTGGTTCTCCTGAGCTGTTGGAGAACACAGCGGACAGAATGCTCCCTGCAACACCCAGGGCACCTTCCATTTGGAATTTCAGATGGGATGCAGCCCTTAGGTCGTGCAGAGACAGCCAGCAACGTTTCTTAGGTAACAAATGGACTTGGTCATTGTAAGGAAGGTGCCAAGGTCTGTCCCATGGAGTGGGGGAGGAGCCAGGCAGGTGCCTGGGCTGGGAGGTGCGCTCTCTGCGTGCCCTCAGCACTCACAGGGTGCAGTGTTTTGTCATGAGCCAAGCAACTCAGGTGACATCTTCTGGAAATATGCAATGCAGAGACACTGGGCAGTGCTAAACAGCACAATAAAATCTGCAGCACAGAACATGTGATGTACGACACTTTGGACTCCTGTAACTCAAGTCTCCACCTTCACAGACCTCCTCTCACTCTCCAAATGCAGTGTGTAACCAGGCACCACAGCACCCCATAAGGTGCCTATTGTTAAAAAACAAAAAGAAATAGTGCAGCAGATGGACAGTTTCTCACTCCCAAATAATGGAACTTCTCTACATGATACAGGGGGGAGAGACTAAAAATGTATGGGAGACATCCAAGTGAGGCAACCCCTTTTGTCTCTTAGTTCCCACAATCTTAGTTGGATGTTCTTCAGCCCAGCTCCTGGGGACCTGGCTTGCTGATACTCCAGGCTGGGACATCTCTAACAGCTTCTATTGCTCCGGAAGCAGGAGATGCCTCACTCCAAGCCTTGGAGAAGGCCAAAGGGGGTGGACGAAGAGACATGCACATCATGCTGCAGGGAAGCACTTCCACCTGGAGCTTTCAATTTCAACGTTCAATAGGGATGACACATAGCAATTAAGTGCAAAGTTTCAAGATGTTTTGAAGGACTGGAATTTTAATCAGTGAATATCTTTCAACAGACAGAATTTCAGAAAGCAAAACTTGTGTCAGTTTTCTTCGTTCTTGACCCCTATTACACTAAAGTTACACTAAATTCTAGGTATGAAGTTGGGAAACTACCTTAGAAGATGTCTGATGATGCAAAAGGACTGAGGGAAGCTGAAAGCTTTAAGATGAAGGAGGGAGGGGGAAAGAGCTGGCTAATTTATAGCTTATGTATTTTTCACATGAAGACACAGAAAAACATTTCATTGTCTTAGCAGCAGTTCCACACATAAGTGGGGTGTTCTAGGAAGAAGACAGAAACCTGCGGTAACAGAAGCAATCCTGTGTCTGCAGGAGCAGCACGAGGAGAGAAACTGAGAGCCCACAGGAGAGGCACAGCGTCCTCAGAGCACCAAACCATCAAAGGAACTCACTTTCCCTGAGCGGCTTTAATGTGCACAGAAACACCCAGAGCAGCTGCTGAAACCTTCTCGAGATACCCGCAAAGGGCTGAGCACATCACCTGAGCACAGTAAAACACCTGAGCACAACCCCTTGCCCAACAGCAGCACCACAATGACGGTGCTACAAGCAGGAGCCCTCAGAACCATCCCCAGCAGTTGATCCCTCCCAAAGCAGATGGTCCCAGCAGCTTTAAGTGGGGGGTAAAATATCCCGAGAATGTCCCAGCAGGAGCTGCCACTGAAAACAGGCAACAGCTCTTCCCAGTGGAAAGTCACTGAGAGCTGCCAGTACACAGGAGATTCTGTAACTGCCAATTCCTCAGTACAAACTATGTCACCAATCTATAATTGTCTGCAGGAAAGTGAAGGGGGATTAAGCTACAGAAACTGTCTGAGAACAAGTTGGGGCATGTAAGGCAGAGTTCAGCTGGACCAAAATTATATTGTACCCAATTCTGCTACAGTTACCTGCTTATGCTTCCGTGCCACAAGCACCAAATTTTTAAATGCTTTCTGTCTTGGAGCACAATTATAGTATGTTCCACAGTTATAAATACAATTTCTTTAAAGTCTAGATTTCATTCAAAATAATCAGGTCAAACATTTGAGCTGCTCTGGAGGAGAGGTGTGGGTTTGGTTTTTTCTACGCATTAGATAAAAGCTTCTAAGAAAATATTTTTAAATTGTTTAATTCTGTAATGTTGTTATTTTTAGTAGCACTAGGAGACAGCTGTGGACACAGAGAGGCAGCAGTCTGCGATGGTTCACAGGCACTAAGACATATCCACTATGTATCAAGTGAGCCACAACAGACCAAACAGTTTAAAACCTCTTTTCCCTCCCCAACCCAAGGGTGTAAACGACCCTGCACCCGCCACAATCCACAGAGCTCCCCACACTGTCCTGACATCCTGGTGACAGCACATCAGCAGCCACCAGATCTGCTTCTGGGGTGCCACTTCTGCCTGTGAGAACAGCGTGTCACCAACTGGGTTAGAGTAAGAGGGACACCAAGTCCAAAGCCTCAGCTTCCCTCTTCCCTACTAAAGCTTATCAACACCCAGTCAATGTTTTGAGGCAACCTTTTTCATGAGATTTGGCCCAGCTGGTCACCATAAACAAATATTAACCTGACCAGAGTCACACCAAGACACAGATTGCTCAACAAACGTGTACTGAGTCACAGAAAGAACACGGGACTCTGGTCTCTATCACCTGATAATGATGGGAAGCAAAGGAACAGGAACTCCCACCCACTGCTGTCACTGCTCCATGGATGCTGGGTGAGGAATGAAAACCCACAGACATCCCCAAGGGAGGATGATTTATTTGGAAAATCAGGTCTCCTGTCTCCTCCATGACACGAGGATTCTCCACCAAAGGGAAGGGGTGTCAAAACTGAGCTCGAGGTCCATACAGAGCAGAGGGAAAGCTTTCCTCACATTTGTCAGAACATGGCTTCAGTCTGAAGAGCAGCCCAAACATCTGTTTTCAGAAGGACACCTGCATGCTGCAGGCATCTGCAAACACCTGAGGTTAAAAATCAGGAGCAGTGCTGATGTGAGCCGCTGTGGGAACCACACCCTGTGTGAGTAAATCCCCTTGACCGGGTCTGTTCTGTTCAATTCTGAGCGTCCTGACTTCTCACACAAATACACCTGAAGTATTTCTCTTGTAGGTGAGTAGCACCTACACTTAGTATAAGTCACGGGAAAAGCAATTAAACCCCTATTAGCTAAATCCCCAATCAAGTACATCCACTTCTGGGCAATACAGCTGTTTCACTGGATATAAAGAATTGGAACAGCCCACCCACAGGGATGGAAACGTGAATCTGTAAGGCAATTTAAGCACAGAACTGCCCCACACCTGACACAAGACAGAACTAGGTTTTACTGCAGATTTCTGCAGTATTTTCAGAGATAAACTTAATCTTTATGCAAAACATCACCTTGGGAGTACTAGTTAAACCATGACACAGCCACAAATTCTCCTAAACAGATGAGAAGAACACAAGGATCCCCAGAAGAGATCTGACAACCTTACAAATAATGACCTTTTTCACCTAAAGCTGGATCCAAAAAGCTTTGTTACAATAATGCTTTTTTCCTCCCCACACACAATGGAAACCATTATTATCTGACACATTTCAATTAAATATCACACCTACTGCTCTAATAAAAATTCAGCTTTCTAAACAAAAGCTAAAAAGAGAATGTAAAAAAATATTACACGTAAATTACTGAAATATACATTAGTTCTTCCAAACTGGGAATCTCTGAGCCAACTGCACTAAAATATGGATTTTAAATCCACCACCATTAGCTACATCAAACTAATTCACTTTCTCACAGAATTAGAGCAGCTCCAAGCCTCTCACCCACAAAGCTGGCACACACTCCAATTAAAAGAAAATAATTCCTTTTTCTTCTCCCAATACAATTTCCACGCCAGCTTTAGAGGAATCTAATGACTTTTATGGAGTTCCAGGAGCTCCCTGTGAAGGCAGGCCAAGGCCAAAGGGGTTCAGACTCGCTTCTGCCCATCTCACAGATCACTGTGGAGCTGCAGGCAGCACGTGGGACTTTGCTGCGCCACAAAAATCCCTCCCACGAGCCCCCTCCCTCCCACCTGTGGTGGGGCCCAACACATGGAGGGGAGGGAGCAGAGCCAAGGTAACCGAGGGGGATTTGATCCTGGATACAACAGCAGCAAAATGCCCTCCCCACTCTGCTGCCCAAGGTTTCCTCCAGAGAAAGAAACATTTTGGCGCCGAAACAGCTCACTTTTGGTTCTGCTTTTTGAACAAAAAAGTTCACTTTTGGTTTTAGGCCGAAAGCGAAAGCTCAGCCTCTCCCTCTGCAGCCCCTCTGAATGGAAAATAAATAACTAAATGTAAAGCAGTGTGATGTGTGTTGCTGTTGGGGAATGTACAGCCAGGATCTCAGGAATAGGATTTATGCAGCAGGAAGGCAAGAAGTAGGCACAGAAAACAGACAGAACTCTAGGAAAGTGTTTAATAAATACCAGGGAAAGACAAAGGGTTTAACCTGTATTTCCTGCAGATCAAGGAACAGCCTCAGAAACTTTGGATGCATGTGTTCAACCCAAAGCATTTTTGCAGCACTTAGTAAAACCAGCTGGCAGTTCCTTAGCACTGCCCAAGCCTGACAGAGGTCTGAAGGGGCACTGGGCACTCCTGGGAACTGGAGAAGTGGACACGGACTTTTAGAGGCTACTTACACGTATTCCTTCCCAGTCAGCCACTAATTTTTCCCCCCAGATTGGCCAAACAAGCTATTTAAAAATAATTCCTTTATTCCAGCAGTACAGCTAATTCACTCTAAATCCGTTGACCACAATTACTAATGATGCTGTTGGAAATTGTCTTTCAAAGCACATCAAACTCTGAGTGTTCCCTACAGTACATGAAAGACGCAAAGTGGGGAATGAACTGCGGGTCTGGAGATGACAGCTATTGCCAAAGAGCAGCTTTCACACCCGGGAACAAGTTCTAGTGAAACTATTTATGTCTTTGTTAATTAACTCACACATGGGACATTGCCACAGAGAACCTGGAACCCCCAGCGTGTGCACTTCTGTCACCCCACCACGAGCTCCCTCACCATTTCCTGCAGGTGAACATCAATCCCGATGCAGAAGGAAGGGATCATCCCTGAAGGAATGTGCCATGCCTTTAACACACGGAAAAGTGACCTGATGGTCTCATCGAGACAAATTATTTGCAGGACATGCTGGTGCCAGAAGGTTCTGACCCTAATTCCACCCCACACGAGGCAAACCTGGTAGGGCACCCGAATCACCTGGGCAGCGTGGATTGCACAGGGCCCCTCAACCACACAGGAAAGGCGCTTCCAGAACAGGAACACGTGTCCTGATTGTCCCTGCTGAGGGACAGCAGGGTTAGTGCAGGGTCAGCCCGGCTGGGCCAACGACCCTGTGGCCATACAGGAAGGGGTGGGAGCTGGGCAGTGGGATGGGCACAGGGTAGAGCTGCCAACTGGACACGCCAGCACGAGGAATAGCACCAACCTGGAAGAGAAGGAGCAGCCCCTGCCAGGCTGAGAACGGGCACTCACAAGGGCTCTGAGCCCTCTCAGAACAGTCCCAGCCCATGTTTGCTTGCACACACACCTCACCAACCCAACAGGCACGTGCCCATCCATTCACAAGGCTTACCAATTAGTGCTTCAGAAAAAATGTGAAAACTGATGTTTTCAGAACCAAACTATTGAAGTTGGGAAATTAAAGCTATTTTAACCACTTTAGATCTTTTTCAATTGCAACTAAACATTTGAAAAGCCCTTGGTTCTGAGGCTGGATTTGAAATGCTATTATTTTAAACAAGAATTCAATATTCCTGAATGAAAAAGAACTGCTTCAGCACAAACCAGGAACACTCTGGCTACACAGAGCATCTTCAGGAGTAACTTTCAGGTTCAGCTCTGTTCCCTGCTCTTCCCAGGAATCCCACAGAACCCCCAGGATTACAGTGCAGTGTCAGATTTAGTCACACCACCAACACGTGGATGAGGTGGAAAAGCATCTTCTGCTGGGAAACAACCGTTTCTTCCAAGCAAACTCCTGAACTCCTTGAGACCTTCTTTCACATTGTGTCAGATTACAAAACACAAGGAATTACTTGCTATTCCCTTACTCCCTCTGCAGATGCATATTTGCCACTATAATTCAATACAGAGCTGTAGGAGGAAGGAAAGGCAAAAGCAAAAAGCTGACAAAGTTGTCTTATCACTGTTTATAAGCTCTACAATTCCACTCAAGTTTTCTCCCAACTGTTGATATCCTGACCTCCCCTTGGATTTCAGGTTTCAAAGCCGAGGTTTCTGGGTTTGATGTTCTACCTCTAAGCAAAGCTTAGCTAAGTGATCTCTGTTCACCGTGTCTGAAACACCCAGCACTCGTTTGCTCTCCTGCAGCCCCCACGGTGCAGAGCTTTTAGGTCAACACACTTTGGAGATGGGCTGAGAGGTGCAAGGGCTCAAAACGAGCCAAACCCTTCAACTCACACAAGCAGCTGCTCCACAACATGCTTTTTACAGTTCCTGGGCTCACTGCACCAGAACACTCCTAGTTTCTGGTTTTCACCCTTGTACTGAACACCTCCCCTGTTTTTCTCGAGCTACAGCTTCCCTGATAACTTGTGCCTACTTTTACCTTGGGCAGCGACACAGAGCCTTTATCAGGAAAAACAGACACCGAGAGTCAGAGGATTTAGAGAAACCCTCAGTCCACAGGCAGACGCTGAGTTTTCCCCAAACACCCCGGTAACTCTCGCACGTGCACCGCGGCCGCTTCCAGGCTTCCACAGCGCCTTTCTACCACAATTTCCTTTCCTCTGAAGCTGCCTCAAAGTCGGGGCGTCACAGCCCGTCCCTGAACGCAGTCCCCGCTCCCTGCCCGCGGGTCACACGCCCCGTGCATCTGTTCGTCACTCTC
>NW_008236763.1:987721-992657 GCF_000691975.1 Corvus brachyrhynchos | reverse complement strand
ACCAGGCTTTTCCTCGGCAGGTTTTACTGTGATTACTGTGACACGTACCTCACCCATGACTCGGTGAGTACCAGAGCCTTGGCTTTAATTCTTTCGTGCATCAAGAGCCTTAAAATAAACCTTACAGCGGTGTTACTTAGTGTTTCCCCCTTCCATGCACAAAAGAGGGAGAACATGCCATGGTCCTGGTGTTCTCCAGCGGGGCAGTGGCGGGGTAAGAGAAGGCTGCTGGGGGGGGGCTCAGGGCAGCCTTTGGAGAGTCAGCACTTATTGTGTTGATAAAACTTACATAAAGGTTTTGCACATCATCCCCCCCCCCCCCGACTGGGCACAGAAACAAACCTGCTTTATGCTGGTAAACTACACTAAAATCGTAATGAATCCCCGGTAACCTTAGGGTTTCTGTGACCTTTCCCAGCCCTCTGTGAGAAAAACCCACTGCAGTGGCCGGAAGCACAAGGAGAACGTGAAGGACTATTACCAGAAATGGATGGAGGAGCAAGCCCAGAGCCTGATTGACAAAACAAGTAAGGCCAATCTTTCCGTGACTTCAGCTGCCTCCCCTTTCCTTCCCCTGCCTTTCCTTCACCTGCTCTTCCATGCTTCCACCTTGACTTTTCCTCACTTCCCTGGGGAGTCTTTGCTCAGTGAGTCACAAGTGAAAACTTGGAGTGTGGATCGTGAGTTCCTCGGGTCTTGGGCTGTCCTGGGGGAAGCTGAGGGTTCTGTCTACCACACAGGAGCTGAGGTTCCCTTCCAGGGCTGGTGGCAGTGTCTCCATGTCACTGTTCATGAGGGCTGTCGGTGCCACTGCCCTCAGTGATATCCTACAGAGCCACACAGCACACTTGTGCTGCTTGGCAGTGGCACGTTCATGCTAAGAGCTTGGATAAGAATTCTAAAAGATAGGAAAATGGACATTAAAACATCTGGATTGTTGCATTTTTCACGTGCTGGAGTTGCTTGCCCTCAGTTGCCCAGTGATGTTTTTTTCTTGTGCTTAAAGGCTTGACTGAAGTGTGGCATTGTTTTCTCTGTCACTTCATAGGGTCCTTTTCCTCTTTCCTCTGAGGAATGGCTCTTTCCTCTGTGAAAGAAATACAAACACCAGATTAACTTTATGGCAGCATTCCTTGGCTCGTAGGATACCCCTAAAGATCACTGATCCTCCTCCCAGCTCCGTGCAGGACTGCCTAAGACTAAACCATGTGGCCAGGAGCATCATCCAGCTGCTCCCTGAGCTCTGACAGGCTCAGAGCCGTGCCCACTTCCCTGGGGAGTGCTCAGTTCCCAACCACCTCTGGATGAAGAGTTCTCCTAAAATATCCAGTCCAGACTTCCCCATACTTATTACCACAGGCCTGGGCCCTAGGATATATCACTGTGTCTTGCAGCCATAGGGAGGAGGAGGAGAGAAGATCCAGCAGGCAGGAATTGTGCAGCAAGATTGATTTATTTAATTATTTTACAAACTCTTTTATAGACTTTTTCTTCATAGTCTAATTGGACAAAGGATCAGCCCCCCCTTGGGGTGATTGGCTAAAATCCTAAAACATCCATTGTCAAAATATTTTTCTGCCATACCATAAACAAGACTTTTCAAGGTTGCAGTTGTTTGGTTGTTTACATACTCTGCTACCTCTTCTGTGAGAGAGAAAAGTCTCTCACGGACTTAGAAAATAGCAAGAAAATCCTCGCTAGCAGCATTTTTGTATCTACACATACTCATCCTCGTTCTATTTCCCTTCGTCCGTTTTCCTTGCGATGCTCCCAACTTCCCCATCTTTTGCCTTCCTTCCAGTCAATACCAATTGAATTTCTCCCCTTCCTCGCACCCCGTTTCCTGCTCCTTGCCCCTCCCCAGCCCTCGCCCCGTTGCCATTCCAGCATGCCCAGGGGTGTGACATCCACGCAGGAGCTCTCTAGTCCCAGCTGTAACAAGAATTGTCTCCAGGAGTCTCAGGTGCTCCCCAGGTGCCAGGGATGTGTCCGGCGTGGGGACAGCAGCGCACGCAGCATGACGTGACCGCGGGGCATGACACGGACGAGCGACCCGGCGCTTCCTCGGCCTAGTAACTGGTTTTTTTTTTCCCTGGGATTCTTTCTTTCCTTTTTTTTTTTTTTCTTTTCCCCCCCAATGTAGCGGCTGCATTCCAGCAAGGGAAAATTCCACCGACCCCGTTCTCGGCACCACCTCCGGCCGGAGCCATGATTCCACCTCCTCCCAGCATCCGTAAGTTTGGGGCACTTTGGGACTGGGATCACGGCCCTCTGGAGCTGTATTGCTTGTGTCCTTAGCTTGGAAAGAAAAGGCGTTTTAGCTTGAAGCCAAGCCAAGCCATCTTGAGCTCGTGCTCCCACCGTGTGAGGGAGTTCTGTGTAAGATCAGTTCAGTCCTTACTGTGTCTGATTTCTGGGATGCTGAGTCCACCAGAAGCAGTGACAGCCCCTCATTCCATGGGGGTCCCGTGCAGGTGCCTCCATTAGAACTGCACAGTGGGTTGGTTTGGGTTGGTTTTTCTAAATACAATCATTTTGGTAACCTTTTGCCCTTGAGCTGGTGAAGGGCCCAGAGCCCTCCCAGCCCCAAGTCCCACTGTTGGGAGTGGCAGCTCCCTGTGCTGGGTGTGCACAGCTGGAGTTGGCAGCCAGCATATTCCTCCTGTGGTCACTTCCTAGCGCCTGGAATCAGGGCTGGCATGGAGGCAGATGTAAAGCCACTGAGGCATTAGTTACTGCCATGTGCTGTGAATAACTGCACTGCCCTTTGGTGGCTGAGAGTGCCAGTGTGTAACTGTTGTGTCTGTCCAGCTGGCCCCCCCCGGCCCGGCATGATGCCAGCCCCACACATGGGGGGGCCCCCAATGATGCCAATGATGGGCCCACCCCCCCCGGGAATGATGCCAGTCGGACCTGGTAAGTCTGGGATGGGGTAACTGTGCCATGGGGGGCTGGGTGGGGGGTCTAGGTGTTGTTTCCTGTCCCACCATCTATTGGGAGCTCAGTGCTGGGCTGGTCACGCTCCGGTCACACCTGTGTCACTGTTACCCCTGCATAGAGAGACTACAACAGTTTTACAGCCATTCATTAAAGCCTTTTTACTTCTCGTTGAGAGTTACCCAACCCCCTGTTGCAGCTGGAATTTTGGCTCTGGGAAGTCGTAGCTGTTCTCCCTCTGCTTTGAGCAGTAGTTGTTTAGGAGTTTGGTGCCTCCAGGTCTCGGGTTTTGCACAAAGGGCACATTTTTTGCACTAAATGAATTTTACTCTCTAAAGTGTCTCAGGGGAACATGTTCCAGAGAAACAATGGGCCTGGAAAATGCTTTATCAGAACTGTAAACTAAAATGTCTTTGATCCGTTCCACTCCTGAGCTTCCTGGCATTTGAGGAATTCTCAAGGGATATCTTTTTGGAGCAGTTCCCAGAACAAATCTGCGGGAGCACACACACACACATGTGCACTGAAAGTAGTGAAGTGTCTTTGCAGTTATTGTCTTGTGCTGGAAAGTATTCTTTAAGTGTTTTTAAAGGCACAAGGTAAATGAGCAATCTGTGATGTTCAGCAGCCTGGTGCAAATAAATGGCAAAGTGAGATGGAAACCATTCTTTCAGAGCTGTGCAGCAGAAAGCCTGCTTTTCCCTGGCAGAGGTGCTTGGTGCTTGTTTGCAGCACTTTTCTCCAAATGAACTTTCCAGATCAGTAATTAAGCTCATGTCTCTCTTGAGTGGCTGGAAATGATTTGTGAGTGAATGTTGTCAGAATGGGTGTATAACCCACGAGCTCCATTCCTCCTCTGCTGATGGCTGAGCTCCTTCAGGGAACGGAATCCGTCTCTGCCAGGTCAGAGCTTGCAGACTTGGAAAATGGGAGTTCCCTGGAGCAGGGGAGAGAACCTGCCCACTGTACAGTGTGAAATTATCCCCTGTGAGGCTGGTGAGGCCCTGGCACAGGTTGCCCAGAGAAGCTGTGGCTGCCCTATCCCTGGAAGTGTCCAAGGCCAGTTTGGACAGGGCTAGGATCAACCTGGAATAGTGGAAGGTGTCCCTGCCTGTGGCAGGGGAGTGGAAATAAATCTTTAAGGTCCATCCCAACCCAAACCATCCATGTTCTACGATGACAGGGCAGTTGGTGCTCCCAAGACCTGTTCTCTAACCTGTTTTTCCCCTGGCAGCTCCTGGGATGAGGCCACCCATGGGAGGACACATGCCAATGATGCCAGGGCCCCCAATGATGAGACCCCCCTCCAGGCCCATGATGGTGCCAACCAGGCCGGGAATGACCCGTCCAGACAGATAAAGGTGAAGATGGAGCTGCCTTTTCATATTAGGACCTTCCCTATGATAAACAGCACAGACCTGTGTCCCTGGGGTTTTGTACTGGGGGTGTGGAGGGACTTTGCTGTCACCTCAGCGTGCAGATGGACACACCCTGCACTGACTTGTACGAGGTCTGGCTTTTTGGGTGTCTCTTCAGTTGTATTACTATTTTTTTTCCCCCCATTGAGTAATAAAAACAATAAAGCATTGATGTTGTTTCCATACGGACTTGGCGCCTTGTTCTGGACTGTCTCCTGGAGAAGAAAATAGGGGTGGGGAGCAGTGCTGGGCTGTGAGGCAAATTCAGGGCTGATGGAGGTCCTGGGGGAGCCCCTGGGAAGGGGGTCCTGGAGGATCTGGGGGCAGCTCCCTGGGGGTCCGGGTTGGTCCTGGAGGAGATACCAGAGGGGAGTTCCAGGGTGGTCCTTGGAGCCGCGGGGAGCGGAGTCCTGGGGGATCCCGGGGTGGGGTCCTGGAGTGGGCTCCAGGTGGGGGTCCCGGAGCGGGTCCCTGGGCGTCCGGGGACTTGCCCCGAGGAGGGTGCGGAGGCTCCCTGTGGCCGCCCCCTGGGCGCACACGTCCAGAGCGCGGCTGCGGTGGTGCGGACAGGGAAGGGGGCG
>NW_008236763.1:960273-986990 GCF_000691975.1 Corvus brachyrhynchos | reverse complement strand
CGGGAAGCGCGGCGCCGCCCGCGGCTGTGCCGCTGCTCGGGGCGGGCCTTGGGCACACAGCGGTGCCTCAGTTTCCCTTCACGGCGAGAAAAGAGCTGCTTGTGTTATCTCATGGCTGCGGGCACCACCTCGCTCTGCATCGCTGCGGGATCAGAGGATCGCGAACAGAAAAGTGCCGTGTCTGTGAGGGTGCAGGTGAGGGCACAGCACTGCACAGCGCCTGTCCTCTGTGCTTTCTGAGCAGGTCCTTTCCATCCCTGCTGCTGGACGCGCTCAGGTGCAGAGTGAGGGGCCTGAAGTGACCTGTGTGGGCTTCGTGGGGTCAGTGCTGGTGTGATCCATGAATCCCGGACCTCTGAGGCGGATCCTGGGAGTGTCTGGAGCCCCGGCCCATGCCCACATACCCTGAGCGCACAGTGCAGGGTCTGTCACCAATTGCTCCGTGCTCTGGCTCTCTCAGCACTGTCCCAAATAAGGGGTGATGGAGCTGCTGCTGGAGCTGCTCTGGGTGCTGGTTTAAATGGATTTCTGCTAGACCTGACATCCCGAGCCTCCAAGCTTTCTGTCTCGTTCACCTCACACAGGTGTGTTGTAGTCAGTACGGATTCAGCCTCCTGCTCAGGAGGCATTGAAGTATTTTATACCACGGAGAGGTGGGTGAGAGCAGTGCTTGATAGAGGATGGAACAGAGCTGGGCTTTATCCTGGGTGCGGCTCCTGTGGGTGTTGTTCTCATGGACAATTCTCTTTCTTCACATAAATACAAGTTTGCTGGTGCTTTTGCTTGATTTTGCATTTCGGTCTCTCTTTACCACTGTTACAGCACGTTCTTGCCCAATGTGCCCCTTTTTCCCTCTGATTGGGCCAGTTCTTAGTGTTCACCTGTGTATCCTTTGGGTGGTTCCAAGGAGAACAAGGAGTCCCACAACATTCAGCATCTCTGTTTTCCTACTAGCTGGACTTTGTCGTTTGGGTGATTGGTCTGATCCTGCCCCTCACTTGCACAAGGATTGTGGATCTTTGCAGAAATGCAGTTTGAACCCAGTTTAATGGTGTATAAAAAAGATTAAGGTTTTTTTTTCTGGTTTTGTTTCCTCCAAATAACACATCTTCACCCTCCCTTTGGGTTTTCTTTCAGCCACACTCACTTGCCTGGAAGAATCTTGCTACTGAATCATTAATCGCATTTATTTTCTGCTAACATTTGCATATGAAATAATTCCTTGTTCTTTTTGTTGTGTCTCCACTCGGAGTCCCTTCTGCACGGGGGTGTGTTTTTGTCCCTCTTCTGTGTGTGGATTTGCAAGGAAGCGGTCAGGAGAGGCAGCTGGATCAGGGAAATGTGAATGAGGTGTTCCACCCGACTGTTCCTGTGATCCCCCCTCACGTGTGTGACGGGATGGCCGTGGTGGTCACGGCGGGGATCGGTACAGCTGGGCTTTGCCCAGTCGTGAAGGTATTTGAGAAGGCTCAGCCTTGTGTTGTGCTTCAGCAGCTTAAATTCCTAGAGCAGGAGAACCTAAAAACTTGCGGAGCTTTCGCCATCTGTGCCTTTCACTCCTTTGTCCTATATTTAGCTTGGAAAAGCAAACAGATTAGGTGGTTTCAGTTGCTGTTTCCAGGCGGGCACAGGGCTGCAGTGCTGGGGAGTGTTTGGAACCCAACATCAGGGGCTCCCTAAGACCTGCCCGGGCATCAGCTGCTGGCTCTGAGCATGCTTGTGTTCCCCAGCCTGTAATTATTCATGGAAGCACATCTAATGCTTTAAAATAAAATCAGTAAGCTGCCTTTACCTCTTCCTGGCCTTATTTGAAAGTAGCTTCTTCTCACTGCCTTTTTTTTTTAACCAGTGTTGGTGTAGCCGCAGCAGATCCGTGTTCTCAGGGTGTGACAAAGGCCCTGTTTATCCACAAGCCCAACTGCCCCAACTTCAGGTGCCACTTTGGGATTTGAGTTCTCAGCACTGCAGTGGAAATCCTTGCCAAAATGGCTTTTATTTAATTTCATTGGAGAGATTTATCCCCTGCTGCCTATAACAGCTGCTTTGTGACGTTTTCTTTTGGGACACGTGTTGAAGCTTGTGAGCTTGTGGAGTAACAGGCACACAGGACATGGCTTCCAGAGGAAATGCAACGTGCAGTCCTGCTGGGAAGAAATAAAAGCTGGTGTCAGCAGAGGAGCAGCTGGGCTGGGGTTTGGGGGCAGGTCTGAACACAGGGGAAGGAGAGGACAAATGTGTCTCACTGTGACAGGGCTCCAGAGAGCTGCAGCTGAGGAGTAACTTTGGGAATCTCTGAAAGTAGGGTGAAAAGGGAGCAGAGGAGAAATGAGAGAGGAATTAACAACAGCAGAGCTGTTACCAGAGAGGAAAACCTGTGTGGAAAACGAGACCTGTTTGCAGAAGAGAGTGCAGAGCATGTGTTGCCAATCCAGGCAGATGTGTAACAGATGTGCAGCACAGAAATGAGTGGATAGCAGGTTGTGGATTTGGCAAACTGTTCTCAGCACAGGATGGAGCCACCTTTACAGGTAAGTGAGATAGGCTTTAGGAACAGAATTAAAAAACCTGTTAGAGAACAGAGCAGTGGAGCAGTGTGTGCAGGGTAACACTGAGGTGCTTATCAGGTCAGGTCCTCAGCCAGGAGAAACAACATCATGTGGCTCCTCATAAATAGTGCTGCACCTCAGTGGAGCCCTGCATCTCCATTCCAGGGATTAGGCCTTACATCCCTTTTTTCCAGGCGAGGTTGCCTTGTTTCCTGCCCTCTCTCATTTGCAGCTGCAGCCAGTCCTTGCAGCTGATGGGTCAGTGAAGAGACCAGGCAGGCTCATGGTGTAGCTTCAGTTTGTTCCAGACCCGTTTTGCAGCGGGGACACGTGGGTGTGGCAGCGTATGCTGAGCTGGGAGCGCGTGGCCTCCTGGGGGCTGGTGTTTCCTAACTTGGATGTGAGCATCTCGGAATCCCTTCCTGGCCCTGAAGATGCCTTTGGCATTACCCCTTCCATGCAGTGGTGCTGCTTCTGTGCCAACACAAAGAGCTGAGAGCTGACTCCCAGACCCAGCACTGCGCTGTGCTGTTCTGCAGTTGGCCTTGGAGCTGTCTGGGTCTCCTGGCTCAGGACTGTGACTCCTCCCTGTCCATCCCCACCATCAGAGACCTGCACTCAGGCCAAGGCAGGGCAGAGAAAGGCCTTTGCAGTTGTGATCATCCTGCCAGGGGGGTGAGAGACTCCCTGGGGTCAGGATGGCAGAAATGAGACGTGCTGTCTCGAGGGGACCCATCCCTCTCCTCAGAAAAGGTGGGCAGAAGAAACAGAAGCAGTTCTTCAGCCCAGAAGATGGGATTTGTTCTGTGCCATTCAGGAATCATTGGAATGGACTCCGTGGCTTGCACCAGGCAAGTCAGGCCATGTCACCAGCTATGCCTTTGCCCAACACAGGAGTGTGGGGAATTCCCTGTGTCTAAAGAGTGCTTTTTGCCCTCAGCTTAGATTTCTTGCCCAAATGCTACAGTCTGGGCACTGCTGTAAGAGAACAGAGCCTGAGTTCCAGCTCTCTTTGCCTCTCCCTTGCCCTGAAGTGTTTTGCAGCATCGCTGCATGCTCGAGCACTGCGCTGCAGCTGTGCCCTTGCTGCAGTCACAGGATGGCACATGCAGCTCATGGCTGTGGGACACCCTCAGAGCCAGGAAAAGCTACCACCAATAAGAGGGATTTGCTTGCTACCAATCCTTCAGGCTTCTCCCAGTTTCCTGATCTTAATTGTAAATTACCTGGAAGCAATTTAGCAAGCACAGTGGGTAAGGAGGAAAGCAAAGAAATTGCATCTGGGAATGGCCTGAGGAAGCTACCGAATCTCAAGTGATTTAGGCAGCAAGACCTCTGACCAGCTTTGCAATTTCGGCTTTAGCTGCTTTAATATCCTTCTTCGGTGATCAGGGAAATTTCTGTGATGATCTCTAAGATGATTACTTGACTAAAATAGCTGTTGCAGCAATGGGAAGTACATGAAACCACAGAGCTGCCAGCTGGTAAACACTGATAAAAACCGTTACTTTTCTGTCTGCACAGTGTCCTGCTCCCGCGGTTCAACACGGGCTGTTCGGCCACGTAATGGTTCCAGGGTGGATCCAGAGCATGAAGCAGTTTGTGGCAGGACTTTATGAGGCAGTTTATGAGGAAAAAGCTCTGTCAGGTCCCAGCAGCTGCTGCTGATGCAGCACCAAGCCCCTGGTGATGAGCTGGTCTCTGAGTTCTTGCGTGCTGTACCCAGCAAAGCATGTAAGGCTGGATGTAAACCCTTTACTCAGTGTTTTAGTTTGGAAATATCTTGTTTTTCCTGTACATTTTGATGGCTTCTTTTACTCTTAAAATTTTTAATATAGAGGAATTCTTGATGGCAAGGCAGAACCCCAAGCTATTATGGGTAAAGTAACACGCATCTGCCACTTCTTTGTTCAAGACAGGGTGGGAAAAAGGAGTGGGCACAGACAGGACATGGCATTTTCCCTTAGCAGTCTAAAGTCTTCCCTTGTAAAGTCACGGTTGCTGTGCTGCACTTTGCTGGGAGAACCACATGGACAGTTTTATGGAGCTGCTAGGTGCAAGGTGTTTCCAACCACTTCTCCTCAGCTCCAGACACATGTGCCATTTCTGGAATGCTAAATAGGCTCTTGTTGCAGCAAAGGTAAATTGCACTTGAGTAGCTCAGGAGGAAAATGTGGCCAGAGCCCTTCAGTCTCACTGATGGAAAGGGACTGTTAAAGGGGCTCTTCTTATTTCCCCTGGACTCCCTGAGCCTATGCCTCCCCTGCAGCAGCTCAGCTGAGTCAGAATTAGGTAATAACCTGTTTGTTTTTGCACACTGGAAAT
Organism: Corvus brachyrhynchos; assembly: GCF_000691975.1. Taxonomy (NCBI): domain Eukaryota; kingdom Metazoa; phylum Chordata; class Aves; order Passeriformes; family Corvidae; genus Corvus; species Corvus brachyrhynchos. The sequence continues at coordinate 982,119 of NW_008236763.1, read as the reverse complement.
GAAAATGATTGGAAGATGAAGAAGTAGAGCTTTGGAACGGTGCTTATATTTATTAGATTTCTTTCAAGTTTTCTTTCATCTGTTATTTGCTTTAGGATTAGACTTGGGAAATTCCCTGGCCGGTGCCGAGGGTTTCCATTCCAGATTTGTTGGGAGCATGGGGCAGCTGGCATTTAAACTTTACTGAGTGTCCAGGCAATGAGCTGGAAATAGCAAAACAGCTCCTCAGTGAGATGGAGTTCAGCCCCTGGCAGAGACCTGGCCTCTTCTCCTCTCAAATGAGTTCCTGGTTTGCTTTCCAGGGCTCCCAGTACCCAGTGAGGTGCTGGTGGGTGTGGAGCAAGGAGCCTCTCAGCGTTCAGAACGCTCTAGAGAAATACTTGTTGGGACAAGAAAGGGTCCTTGGGGCCAAGGGAGGCTGCAGCCTTTGGGGAGAACTGAGCTGGAGTTCTGCTCTGTGTAGTGGTTTGGTCTCGTGCCTGATCTGCTTGGAAATGCTGATTTTTCTCCCTGCGAGTTTAACTCTGAACTGAATTCCTAAGCCCTTTTCCCTTAGCCATGTTATATTGCAGGAGGTAACACAGAGCCAAGACAACTGATTACTCATCAGGATGTTTTGTGTTTGGCTTCGGGTGGCTGAGAGGCCCAGCCTTTCATTCAATGCAGTTGAAGCCTGGAAAAACAGAAAGCTGATAATGGAAAGCCACCAGCAGTGTCGTGTGTGTACAGGGACACCAACTGTGCCTAAATCCACCCCGATAAGGAGTGTGGGACGGGCTGGTACCACGTTACGTGGAAACTGTTTGCCCTGTAACCCAAGCAGCGCGAATTTATCAGGCTGGTTGTCCACTTGGGAAGCTGTTACTGCTTCCCAGGATATCTGGGGTACAAAGAGCTGTGCACAGGTGATGAGATGATTAAAAATGTGGTGCTTTCTGTCTTCTGAACAATCGGGCAGTTTGGTGTTGATTGGATTCCCTTAAACTCTAAATGGCTTTGTGCTAAATGGGTGTGAGACCAACTTCCATCTCATACTGTGCAATAATTAGTCCCATCCTCTGCTAATTCAGCGAGTTTCTCTTCCTCCTGTGCAGCCTTGCCTCTGTCTGCAGAGCAGCTCTGTGCCCACTCTCAGACAGAGTGGTCCCTGCTAACACCAAAAGTTCGAGGAGGTAAAATGGCTTTTGTTCCTGAAAAAGCTTTTGGTTCTTCCTGTGTGTCTTCGAGGCAGCTACTTTTTCCCTTTTTACAGAAGTTTTGACCACTTGCCCAGTTTTATTTCCTCCAAAATTATTTTTAAGTTCATCCTCAGTCATGTGTGCTGCACTGAAAGCTTCTGCTGCTGCCTTCCTTGAGAGAAGCCCTGATTTGGAAAGTTGCTGACCTTTCCTTTAGCAGTTGTGAACCTTTTGTTCTAGTAAACACGCTCTTTGGCTCCTGAGATAAGAGGTTTTAATTTGAGGTGAAATGTCTCATCACAGAGATTTTTGGATTGTAGAAGATCTTCCCAAGGAAGATGGAAATCCCACTAAATGCCCTGTCCAAAACCAGACCAGGCAAGACTTGGGAAGATTTTTGGGAAGGAGCAAATCTGCATTGGTCCGAATACAGTTGTTGGGGTTTTTTTGACATGTCCAATTCCTGTCATAGTTGCTTAAATTACATATTTGTATTCCAAATCAAAGCAGAAAATCCTCATCTCTTTCCTTGCAGTGACCCTTGTGGAGGCAAAAACCTCATCTGCAGTCGTTCCTGGGCTGGTTGCCCACTGAGCTGACCAGTTCCCCCTTTCAGCCTTACCTGTGTTTGGAGGGACTTTCCAGCTGCTCCCTGCAGCTGTGGCTGGTGTCACAAGTCGTGCACTTCCTTCTGCCAAGAGATTTTGCTTGTCATTAGGCAAAATAAAGGTCACGGGTGTACAGCTAATTAGCTCTCCCATATAATAGCCATAGTGACAAAGGTATTAATAGAAATGCTGGTGTGGAGCTGCGGGTGGTGGCTGTGTCCACCAGCCAGTGATGGCTGCAGAACTGCAGGGAGGAGGCTGAGGCAGAAACTCTTGAGTATTTGAGAAGAAGGTTCCTGATCCATGTGGCAGCAGGGTAATGAGACAGGGATCTGAGGAGAGGTTTTATGATTTCAGATGTCTTCTGACATTATCTGTCCGTGCATTTGCTCAGTTGGAGACAGTGTGGCGAGACAGCTACAAATGTGAGCATAAATTTATTTATGATTCTAGCCTGGCTTTGGGCCAGCAGTCAGATTTACCTAAACTCCCTCTTGCAATCAGTGAGTTTGTGGCCTCTGGATATGCAGGCTGAGGAACTGAGCAGTTGTTTTCAGTAGTGGCATCATGTTTTGATATATATTCAAGCTGATGATTGAGCAAATAGATTTTCAGGGTTGACTCTTGTCAGGGTAATCCCAGCAGGCTCAAAAGGAGTGCTGCCCTGTGAGTTCACTGGCTCAGCTCTGCTTGACTTCTGATGGAGCTGCAAAAAAAAAAAAAAAAAAAAAAAGGGCAAATATCTTCCCGTGTCAGTTTTCCCAGTAGCCACCATTTTCATTCATTTTTCCCTAAGCCAGCAGCCCGTGCTGCCAAGGACGTTGCCGTGGGTGAGTGTGAATGGAGAGAGCCTGCCAGCAAACATCTGACACGTTCTGCTCTTGCTGTTTCCTTCCCCTGGTGCTGACCAAAGCAGTTCCTCTCAGGCAGCCACAGACACCTGGCACCTGTGAACTCTGTGTTCTCAGGAACTCTCACCTGAGGCCTCCTCTAAACCCTGTCTGACATGTGGGTGGAAACGTGGCTCAAATGTGGAGGTTATTCCAATGGAAGGTCTGGAATTCCTGTACAGGACGGCAGCTGAAAGCAGGGTTGACAACGGGCAGCATACCCTGGGAAATGTGGGCTGTGGTTTGAAAGAAAGAATTTGTTTCCATTTGAAATTTTTTTTTTTCCTCCGCAAAACCTGCAGCTTTTGTTATCCCATCATGGGTAGGGTCTGTAAGCTCTGCTTTGGAGGTGGAAGGGCACATTTTGGTGCATGTGGAGTGCCTCATGGAAGGATTCTTGAGTGGAGTCTGGTAGCACTGGAGGTGGTTTTGGTACCTGCTCAGCAGGATCTCCACAGCCTTTCACTGGAGATGGTGATAAAGAGTTGTTTGGTTTGGCTGGATCAAGTTTCATACTGTGCTCTGCATAGTGTCCTGTTTCACAGCTTTGGTTCTTCCACGGTGTGCTGGTATTTTTGATACACCTACACACTAAAGTAAAGTGATGCCCTGGTTCAGATGTGTGTTCGTGTTGTCTATAATCAAAAGAGAAAAAACCCTTGTGTTAGAATAGTAAAGTAAAAAGCAGACCTTTATTTGGAAGCTTCCAGGTGTCTTGGTGGTGACGGGCACACCCAGAATTTAATTTCTACAATTTTATAAGGTTAAGTAATTAGGATATCTAACAGGTACATCCAATAGGAGATTCAGTTGCCCCAGTAACCCACCCCTGGGCCAGCCCCTTGGAGTTGGTCTCTGCCCCACTTCTTATTATGCCTTATTGTAGGTTCCCTCCTTGGAATAAGACTAAACAATATTTCAGGAATGTGTTTAGAAGGTCAGCTTATTGTTCTAAAATCGAGGGGAAAAGGATAGGAAAACTACTGGAGCTACGGCCATGCATTAGCAATCTACACAGCTACAAATATATGAAAAATGTATAAAAAGCTTAGGCATCCTTCCCCCCCTTTAGAGACTTGACAGTATAGAATTATAGGCAACACTTGTACTTTTCCTCTGCATTACCAGCTGAAAGCAGCTTCCCCTCTGAGCTCGCTTATCCCGGGATGAGGCTCCGAGCCCAGGGATGATCCTTCAGTGCAGGTGTGAGAAAGCTCGGCCAGTGTGAGCTGATCACTGCCCACACCAGCCTGGGAGCTTGAGTGCTGTGTATTACCTGTCCATGTTGTGTTTGGTGTATTCTTAGCATCCAGTCCCAAGTGGACACGGTGACAGCAGCTTTCAGCAGAGCTGGTTCTCTGACGCAACACAGGGGTGCTCCTGTATTGCCTCTGGAGGGCTTTGCTCTAATTTTCAGCCGTGTCTGGGTTTGTGGGTGCTCCCAACAGGACTCCAGGCCCAAATCGTAGGGATTCTCAGTGCTCCCTGCCAGTGGAGCAGCTGTTGGAACACACTCTGGAATTTTCAGTTTCTTGGTGCAGATGCTGAGAAGCCAAAATGACCTTGGCCACCTCCCTGGGCGTGTTTAAACAAGAAGCCTTTGGTTAAAGGGAGTGACGAGTTTGAAGGGAATGTGTTGGCCTGGCAGATGTTGTAAACTTGGTCTGAGCTGTCAGTGTGTCCCTCTGGCTCAGGGCAGGGAGGAGACAGCAGGGCACAGGAGCTGTCTGCAGAGGGAAGAGCAGCAGTGGGCAAACTCACAGCTGTGTGCTGCCCTCCCCTTCCAGCAGTGCTGCATCACTAGCACAGGGTTGACACCAACATCTCAACATCTGTCAGACTTTCTCTCCCAACAAAATGTTTGCTTTGGGAAGGCCCTTTTGCCCCTGGAAGCCCAGGGCTGATGGCTCAGCTGCCGCTCCGGTGCCTCAGCCGGGTTTGTGCTACACCCCAAGCTCCTACAGCAGCTGCATCCCAGCAGTGTGGCTCTGGTTCCTCCTTTCCTCCTTGAGCTGTGGCTGTTCCAGAAGCCCCTCATGCCTCTCCCAGAGCAGTCCCCACGCTGTGGGTGCAGGGATGGAGCAAGCAGGGCAGCGTGTGACTGGGAGCCTGCTCCTGCTTACGCTGACAATAGGGGCTTTCTTTCCATCCTGCTTTCTGGACCACTGTACAGAATGAGAATTAGCATTGGCATGGAGGAATGTGTGAAATAAGCCCTGGATTCAGTGGTGGGAAAGTTGTCTGGCAGGAACTCTTCAAGTTTGAATTGGGTGATGTTGGAGTGCAGCCCCCTGCTCCCGTGGTGGCAGCTCCTCCTGCACAGGAGGGGGGTTTGATGGAGGCAGGAGGGGCTCTGCTGCCACAGAGGGATTCTCTGACATGGGGAAGTGTTGCTAACACTTGTACAGCTTCTGTGATCTGCTGCCCTCTGAACTGGCTGCTCTGGTTCCTTAGGGGCCACTCTGGTTTTAATGAAGTCAGAGGCTTTCACACCAGGATCCTCTGCTCTTGATCAGTCCTGCTGCAAGTGTTTATCCATGACACTGAAATCTCGGGCACATGAGGGGTGTGAAGGGCTGCACACAGCAGAGGTGAAGCACTGGCAGCCCTGGGGAGGAGGAATTTCAAGCAGAGAAAACAGAGGAGGGAGCTGGGGCAGTCTCTGGGAGGGGAGTTGGTGTTTGGCCCCGCTGACCAGAGAGCAGGCTGGGCTTCAAGGGTGGTGTTTAAAAGGGACATCCACAAAAGTAGTTCATTAATGATCTTTTGCATTCCGGGGTGAAAAGACTCCAGAGAATTAAACTTTTCCCTGCTGACATGGCAGTCCTGGGGGGAGTAAAACTGCTGAGCTCTTGGAGTTTGGCTTTGGTTTTCTTTGGTTTTGTCCTTGGGCAGTTTTGCTGGTTTACAGGATCCAGAGCTTTAGAAGGAAATTTTCAGTTTCTAAAACCTGAATTAAGTTTAAAACAAAAAAATCCTCCAAATGTCAAAGTGTAGATAGAGATTTTTTTTTTCTGGAGCGACCAACTTGCCTTGGGTTTAAAAATGTCAGAAAGGGTTTAACAGAACAGCAAACAGACTCTGGTATTAAAATAGCTCTGAAATGCTCCTGCAGTCTCAGCAGCTTTGCTGGGGGCTGTTTTTTGAGTTTCCTCTTTCTTCCCTTGTAGGTTTACCAAGAACCTCTCTCCAGACAAAATCAACCTGAGCACGCTGAAAGGTCAGGGGCAGCTGACCAACCTGGAGCTGGATGAGGAGGTGCTGCAGAATGTGCTGGAGCTGCCCACCTGGCTCGCCATCACCCGGGTCTACTGCAACAAGGCCTCGATCAGGGTGAGCAGAGGCAATTTGAAATGGATGAAGTTATCCATTTACAGGCAGAATCGCTGAGATTGTGCATGGACTTGCACTTTGCACACTGAATTCATACAAATTCTTCCTCCTTGTGCTTTTTAGAGCAAAAAATTGGGTTTCTGTAGTTGTTATAAGCTGCCAGATTGTTTAATTGCAGTTGGTACTAACCATAGTTGCACTACATGAACTCAAAAGTTTTAAGGACATCAAAGAGACTTTCTATAAAAGAAATATGGTTCTACTCTGCCAAGTGACAGTAAAAATGAGCTTGTCTTACTCATCTGATGTGCTCTGTTTTTAGAGTCAGATCTGCTCAGTTTAGTAACAAACATTTGTTCTCCCTCCTACAGAGTGAACGTTGCTGTATGAAAATAAAATGGAGCTTTTTGGTTTGTGCACAGTCTTCAAAAGAGTTGTGTGACTTCCAGTAACAGCAGCAGTTAGTTGTAAACTCTTAAAGGCCAGGAATGTTCCCCATAGCAGAATTTGACCTGCAGAATATCTATTACTCCTGACGATATATGAGATCCAAAAGCTCAGCTGGGTTTGTAGATCTGGCGTCTGGAATGTCTTTTCCCTTGTCTGTGTCTCTGTTTGACCTGGAAACAGTGAGACATTGTGTACATTTCCTAGAGAAATGGGGCTCAAAGTTTGGGCTGAGATGTTTTCCTGCAGTTTCTGAAACTTTCCACTGCAAAGATCACTCTGATAACCTCAACTTTATCGTTTCAGATCCAGTGGACGAAGCTGAAAACACACCCAATCTGCCTGGTAATGTTGCCTCTCTTGTCTTCTTTTCTTCCTTTCTCCCTGCTTTGTTTCTTCTTCTTTTCTTCCTTTTCTTCCTCACTCTTTTTAATCTCTTCTACTTGAGAAAAATTCTGGAGAGGGAAACCATCAAATGCTCGAATTTTCATTGGACCTGAATCCTCCAGCACATAGGGCCACAAGTGCCCTCCCATGAGACCCTCATTTCACTGCAGGATGGAGCCAGATGAGCTCCCAAGGAAGTCCAGGGCAACCTTGTGCCTGTTTTTTGTTGTTTGTTTTCCCCACTCCTGGGGTTTCAGGTTACCCACTGGCACTGACGGTGTGAGAGCTTTAACACATGAGACTCTTGTCTGGAGCGTTGAGACTCCAGAGTTGGTTGTCCCTGCCCTGCAATCTCACCCCAGGGCTGGTGGGCTGAGCTTGAGGCTTGGTGTGGTGTTCATGGCTCCCACATTGTGTCTCTGCAGTACCTGGACAAGGTGGAGGTGGAGATGAGGACGTGTGAGGAGCCTCGGCCACCCAATGGACAGTCCCCCATCGCTCTCGCTGCCGGACAGAGGTCAGACCCCGAGCCCTGCAGCTTCTCCCTGACATCCTGCTGGGGTGTGGGGGTTGCTGTTCTCCTTGGTTCACCACTGGCCTCCCTGCTCTCGGGTTTAAGTGCCTCTGGTGTTGCTTATAAACTTCTCCGTGTGAGCCTTACCTCTGTCAGGCCTCTTGTCATGACATGGGGGCATCTTCTCTTTGCAGTGAGTATGGCTTTGCTGAGAAAGTCGTGGAAGGGATGTTTATTGTTGTCAATTCCATCACCATCAAGATTCACTCCAAGGCCTTTCACGCTTCTTTTGAGCTGTGGCAGCTCCAGGGCTACAGTGTCAACCCCAACTGGCAGCAGAGTGACCTGCGCCTCACCCGCATCACGGACCCACAGAGGGGAGAGGTGAGGCCTTGGTTCTGCACTGGGATCACAGAAGAACAGTGTGATAAATGATTTTTCCTTGTTTCATTTCATGTCTTCTGAGTGTTTTGGAGGGGTTTTTTTAACCCTTGAAGTTGGGAAAACCTCAGCATTTTCCTGTTTTTCTCCTCCTGGGCAGGTTCTGACGTTCAAGGAGCTCACCTGGCAGACCCTGCGGATAGAGGCAGATGCCACGGACAATGGTGATCAGGATCCTATCACTACTCCTCTGAGACTCATCACCAACCAGGGGAGGATCCAGATCTCTCTCAAGAGAAGGGTGAGAGTTTCCTCCATGCTTTGCAGGATGTGGTCTCACTGCCTGATGCAGAGATGATACATATTTCCTCCCACAGTCCTCAACAGCCCTTCTCTCCCTTCAAAAATGTTGAGCCCAGACTGATGTATCTCTCCATGTTTTCTGTCAGAGACAGCTGTGTTCTTACCAAATGTCAAAGCAGTTTCTTTCCCAGGGGAGGATACTGTGGATGGAGTGAGTTTTTCAATCTGTTTGAACATCCCAAGGAGAGCTGTCATCTCCCTACTGGGAGCTGAAAGCCTGACAGCCTGATTTTTAGCTGTCAGTGGAAATGCGATGATTTAAAAAAGAAAGAATTAAAGAGTGAGCAATTTGTCTCCTAAAGAGGAGGTGGCTTTGACTGCTTTCCATCTCAGAGGAGGTGCTGTGGACATGCACCAGATAACATCTCTCAGAGGAGTTTCACAGCAGCCTCCCTTCTTTCTGCTTCTGTATTTTATGAAGACTCTATGTCTGTGGGGGGCAATTTTTGAAGTCCCTAACTCTATCCTTGCTGTTTCAGACCAAAGATTGCAACGTGGTCGCCTCCAAGCTGATGTTTCTGCTGGATGATCTGCTCTGGGTGCTGACGGACTCTCAGCTGAAAGCAATGATGAAATATGCTGAGTCTCTGAGTGAAGCCATGGAGAAATCTGCTCAGCAGAGGAAAAGCCTGGCACCAGAGTCTGTACAGGTGAGTGAGGTTGGATGTTGGTCTGCCAGGGAAAAGGACAGCTTCTGTTTGTGTGGCATCTTGCCCATACTCACAGAATTTTCCCTGATGGGAACTCGTGGTGTCAGGTCAGTGTCACAAGGACTGTGGGGTAGCGAGGTGACCAAAGGAGTGGGATTTATTGCCAATACAACACGTTTCCCAAGTCAAGGATGAGGGAAGAGGAGTATTGCTGCTGGAGTTGGAAGCTCCAGAGAGGCAGAGATGCACATGTAGTGCAGTGAGGTTGCACAGGAGGGATGGGGAATACTTGGCCCTTTTTGCCCAGGAATCTTAAAAGGGACTTGAAAGATCTTCCAAGAGAAGTGCATGCAGCTGGCAGAGCTGCAGACAAAGGATTTTGCTCATGACAACACAGGAAAGGATCCAGGTCTTGGGAATCCCAATTCTATTCCTATAAACCGATGCCTTGCAGGCTGGAAGATTTGCATGAGTTGATTAATTGCATTATAACCTCTGTGTTTTCCCTCTCTCCGAGTTTTCATCGAGCTTGTCCCTGTCCTGCAGACCACCCCCCCTGCTCCCAGTGCCCAGCAGTCCTGGGCTCAGCCCTTTGGAGGCACCCCCAACGCCAGCAGCATCGGGCAGTACTTCGACAAGCACGACATGAAGGAGTCCTCCTACCACCTCCTCATCTCCCACCTGGACCTGCACATCTGTGACGACAGCCACACCCGGGAGTCAGGTCAGGAGAAAGGAAAACAACAGCAGAGGCAGCAATTTTCTGTCTGGAAGGGGGCTGGGAAGCACTGGGGTCTTGCAGTTTGGGATTTGAGTTTCCAGGCCTGGTTCTTACCATATCAACTGTTGGCCATTTGATTCAGGTGTCCTTTCTCCTTGCCTAGGACAAGATTTTGGTGCAGATTCCTAAAGATGGTGTCCTAATCCCGGTGATGGTGTCAGTCAGTTAATCAGTGGTGGCACTCAGAGCAATGTGGTTCTGAATTCTCCTGGATCAGGGCTCGGATTGCAGAGCTGACCATGGTTTCCTCTGCTCTATTCCCCACAGGTGCTTTGAAGCATGGGATGCTGGGAGGTGCCATCCAGCTGACATTCAGGAGGATGGCTTTTGACTATTATCCTTTCCACAGGGCAGGTAGGCAGCCTGTGGCCTCACAACCTGAGGAGGGGGTTAAAAAGGGAGTTTCTAGAACTGCTCTATGATTGCAGACTAGACTGGAAGGAAGAAACCTCATTTCAAAGCCAAGATGTTTGCTTTCCTGCAGGAGATGCCTGCAAGCACTGGGTGAGGTACAGTGAAGCAATGGAGACACGGGGACAGTGGGCAAAGAAGTTGGTCAGTGAATTTCAAAGCAAGATGGAGAAGTTTTATGAAGAAACAGACCCTGTGTTTGCCAGGAATCCACTTTCCCCCTTCAAAAGGAAGCCAGGTAATGGTATTTGATAAAACCAGTGAAGCAGGAGGTGGTAGCAATTTTGCTCTATCCAGCAAAATCTCTAGTTGCCTGTCCCCAGTTGAGCAGGCTGATTTGTTGGTGCAAGAATGCATAGCACTCTAAAAATCATAAATATAATGGCAAAGGGAAGTGGCTGGGGTAGCACTGCAGCAAGGATGGACAGGCTGCAGAGATCCCTTTCCTGGATTATTGTTGAGTTTCTCCATAAGTGAGTATATAAGGTTGAAATTAAATACTTAAGGCCTGGCTGAGGGGGGTGTTCTCTTGCCACAGAACAGACTCACCTTTCACAGTGTTCTTCCTTCAAAAGTCCTGAGTGTTTCTCCTGCCCAGCTGTGTTCATGCGTTTCTAATTTTGGGGCTGTTAATTCTGCTCAGTAAGCACGAAGGTGTTGGTACTGATGGTGCAAAGAAGGTGACTAAAACCCTGCTGGTTCTGCCTGTCTGTCCCCACAGACCCTCCCCAGAGTCCCCAGAAGAGCCCCCTGGAGAAGGGCCGGGCTCCTCCCACGAGTCTCCCGCAGCTCCGGCACCCGCCCTGGCACCGGCTGCGCTCCAGCTGCGTGGTGGTGCGGGTGGATGACCTGGATGTTCACCAGGTAGGGAGCTCAGCACTGTCTGCCAGTGGTAATGGCACTTTTTAAAAGGAAATTGAACCAGATATGATTTAAATGAATCATGCAAATCTTGCGACATCCAAAACACTGCCCAGAGAACCTAAATGCTGTTATGATGTTGCCTGTAAAGCTTTTAACCCAAGAGTGACCTGCTGGTAGTTTTCATGTTCAGAGGGAACTGCATAACCACGGGTTTCTGCCCTCTGTTCCTATCTAAGCTTACACCAAGCATTAGCAGGCCCAGTGTAAAACATTCCATGCCTTTGAGAAGCCACCCAGGGTGTGGATTTTTGACAGAGGAGGCGTGAGTCTCACCTCAGGCTTTCTGCCTTGGGACAGAGCATCCCCAGCCTGGATCGGGCCCTGCATCCATGTGCCCTGTATCCATCCAAGAGCTGGTTTTGCTCTGTGCAGCACCAGATACTATGATGGACTTGCCAGCGTGCTGCTGATCTTGCAGACAGACAGCTGTAAGAGATTTCTGTTCTGTTTGTTCATGTCACCTAATTCTGCTTGTCACAGCTCTTACTAGCAGTGACAGGAGACACAAAGAACGAAATTCCCTCAAAGGGGAAGAGTTGGCAATATCAGCAGGTAGAAGAAAATTATGTTTTTGCTTGAAAGCAGCGTATGTTTGATGTGTAAATGAGGTGGATTGAATACAGGCAACTGCAGGGTCACTGGGACACTTGGGTTTGCCAAGTCTGAGTTCTGCACAACTGCATTCCATTCTGTTTTCAGGTCTCTACAGCTGGGCAACAAAGTAAGAAACCCTCCACCTTGCTTTCATGTAGTAGAAAAATCTTCAAACTCCCTGACCAGGTCTCTGCAATCCATATTGAATTCACAGAATATTACTTCCCAGACAATCAGGACTTTCCAGGTAATACATCAAGGTTAGCACCTTCTTTCACAAGCTTCTTAAAGAATCATCAGTTGTTTAGATGTGTTAACCCTGTTAGATGTTCTCTGTCCATTGTTGTTTAGTTTTCTGATTTTTTTTAGGGTTGTTGGCTTTTTTGGGTTTTTTTTTTTTTTTGCCTGTGGGAAGGTGGGATGGGGTTTGTGCACAATGTGGAAGCAGAGCTGTGCTTGCAGGAAGGAATTGCAGCAGCTGCTGTTTGCCCAGTTCCTGTGGTTCAGCCTTACTGAGAGCCCTGGAGCGGGGCCATGGGGTGCTCTGGGTGCTGTCTCAGTGGGTCACCTCATTTCTCTGGGTGCACCACAGCTGCTCCCCTTCCAAGATGTGTCTCCCAGGGGTGGTGAAGCCCCTGCATTGGTGCTGTCAGTGCAGGTTCTGCACTGAGCTGCAGAGCGCCCGAGGGGCCTTTCCTGCTATCATTAATCTGTTTCTTTCTAGTTCCATGCCCAAACCTGTACGTGCAGCTGAACGGCCTGATGCTCACCCTGGACACACCAAGTGTGCTCTGGATAAACCTCTTCTGCCTGGATCTGTGTCGCAGCCTGGAGCAGTTCAAAGCCATCTACAAGCTGGAGGACTCAGGCAAGCGGGATGAGCACGTGGATGTCCGGCTGGATGGCTTCAGGCTGAAGGTACCATTCTCTTCCTTCCTTTCCCAGTCTTCAGTGTTCTCTCTGTGAAAGGAACATGAGACCAGGACATAGCTGGAGTCCATAACCAGGAGACAAACCTGCTGCCTTCCTCTGGCTTTGCTCTGTCTGCCATTTGTGTTGGTTTTGTTTGGTGTGTGGGCAGCAAAGCTGGTGCCGGAGTTCTCATCCAGGATAAGCCTCTGTTATTCTTTTCTCACCTCTTGCCTTGTCACGTCTCTCTTCCCCCTGCAGCTCAACATCCCCGTGGATAAGAAAGTCACAGACCACCGGGACCGGCCGCGGGCCCTCTGTGTTTGCACGTCAGAGGTGACAGCCACCAACACCCGCCATGCTCCCTCCTGCAGCTGCCAGGACCTCCAGAGCCTCTTCCGTAAATTCGCGGGGTCAGAGTTCTTCCACTCCAGCTACACTGAGTTCCCACGGACGCAGGACAGATTCAGCCTCCTCCACACCCTGTTCCTGCGCCACGCCTACCAGGTGGATGACAGGCTGCAGAAGCAGCCAGGCTTTGCCCAGCTGCCTCACAAAACCTCTGCCTCTGAGGATCTGTGGTCTGTGAATTTCAGTGAGCTCTCCCTGGGCTTCGAGGGGGCTGAAAGCTCCAAGGGCAGAGCCCTTAGCTTTATTGACCCTTTTCCCCTTTCCATATGGGCCTGCCTGCCCAAGAGGTGGGGGCAAGCTCAGATATCTAAACGACAGGAACTGGCCACCTCTGAGGTGAAAATCAAGCCTTCTGCCAGCTTTAGCAACCACTCCAAGAACGAGAACCTCTCCAGAGAACACAGTGTTTGTCAAAGATCAAAGACTGACCAGGATCTGAAAAATATCTCTAAGGCTCCAGACACAATGGATATCTTGGGAGAATCTGACTGTGAAGTTGATGATGGAGTAGACAGTAAGGAGCTGGAAGCCTCTGCTGATATCCACGTGCTCATGTCCTCCTCTGTCCATGTCAAAGTTCGGCTCAACCACTACCAGTACTTGGTGCTGCTCAGGATGAAGGAAGTTCTGCAAACACTACAGGAGCAGCTGGCCCAAGATACCCAGGAAATGACTGGGTCTCCTTTAGATCCTGTGTCTGCTTGTGTGGGAGTTATGTTCCACAGTGCTGAGGTGGCCCTGCTCATGACCCCTGCTCCAGGGTCTGTCTTGGAACCCAGATCCCTGGACTCGGACACAACCAGCCTGATCGAGTCTGAGCTCTCGCCTTCAGACAGCAAGGAGGGGCTGGCAGCTGAAGAGAAGGAGCTGAAATCGGAGAGCAGTTCGGAGAAGGGCTTAGGCAGCACCTCAGAGCTGCCAGAGGACAGCGGGATCCAGGACACCGGTGCCACTGTCCCGCTGGAGAGGCTCCCGAGATCCGCGAGCGACGGAGCTCTGAGCGCAGCTCCCCGTGGTAAGGGCGCAGAGGAGAAAGGCTTGATAGAGGAAGCACACGAAGCTGTGGAAGCCCTGGTTGCAGAAAGACCGGCAGAGACCAGCAGCCATCCTCAGAGCCCCCCTGCTCTCCCTTCCAGCCCAGCCTTGGACACGCAGCCCTCGGGCAGAGGAGGCGTTGCCCTCAATGGCCAGGCAGAGCTCATCCCGCTGAGGAACATCGAGGTGGAGCTCTCCAGCGCGCTGCACATCACCAAGGATGCCACGAAGGAAGCTCTGCATGCGACCATGGACCTCACCAAGGAGGCCATGTCCCTCACCAAGGATGCCCTGAGCCTGAGCCGGGACAAGATGACCTCCACCATGCAGAGGATGCTGTCCCTGCCCCCGGCCAGGTGAGCGGGCCAGGCTGCCGGGCTGCAGGAGGGGGAAACAGAGGCCAGCTGCTCCCTCTCCCTTTTGTTTGGATTGGAGATGGGTTAAGTGTTCGTCCCTTGGGGCTGCTCTGAGGATGCTGAAGTCTGACTTGCAAGTGGTCAGAGACCAACCCAGCACTCAGATAATCTGCAGGCTCAGCTGCCTGCCTTTATCACTGGTTTTTGTTGGGTTTTTTTGTAGGGATTCTGTGCCCAAAGCAGAGGAGGGAGCAGTGACCCCGGGCGGGGTGGGCAGCGGCAGGATGCGCTTCTTCTCCATGAAGAGGACCTCGTCCCAGCATTCCTTTGACACCACATCTGTGGATGGGAGTGGCCCTGAGGATGGGCTGTCCATGGACAGTGATGGCAGCGATGGCTTCGTGATGCTCACAGACTCTGGTAAAGCCCTTGGCTTTTCCTCTCCCCACCCCTCATCTCACAGGGGTGATGGCTTTGTGCCATGGCAACTCATCCATGCTGCATTTCTGTGGAATCACTTTTGCTGCTCTTTGTTTTTGAAGGTCTTAAGGAGTTCCCTCACAGTGGCTCTTTCTGCTTTTGTAGCTGCCTTTATCTTGAGATGAGGAGGATAAATGACTGTGGGGTGGCCCTGCACGTCCCAGTGGTGTCCTGAGGGCTATAGGGGCTGTGATGTGCTGGTGGTGGGTGGTACAGAGCATTTAGGAAGGGCTGGTTGGACATTGGGTACTCTGGACATCTTTCACTTCAACCCTGTGTTGCTTAAACTCATCTGAGAAGCTGGAGAGAGCTCTGCAGAGGATGGTACCCTCCAGAGAGGCCAGAGATTCAGGCAGATGCTGACATCAGGACTTCCAGAAAAAGAAATGGAATTGAGTTGTTGTTGCTTCTTTTTCAGAACCCAGCCTGGACCCTCTTCCCTCGGGGCAGCTTCCTCAGGCCCACAATGACACCGGCAGCAGAAGCAGCCTGGTGGATGAGGGTGGAGGGTCTCTGGAGGTGAACAGCTCCACATCCCAGAGTGAAGACCCCAGTCTGCAGCTGGTCAGTCCCTGGCACTGGGATTCTGTCCCTGAGGGGGTCTGAAAGCGAGGTGTTTACTGTAACCAGTGAGCTCTTGGTGACTGTTTCAGGTGTCTGTCCTCGTGCTGAAGATGAATGATGTGAACTGTGCAACAGAGGTACAAGGAGATGATTTGTCTGTGGCTTTACAAGTGATGAATGTGGTTCCAGAGCAGCTGAACAATGTTGGGATGTGGCAGTTCCTGCGTGGCTACGTGGGTAAGACACTGCTCTGGGACTCAGCTGCACTGTTAGAACTGGCTTTTACGCCAGCCTGCCTCAGGGGATATTCCATTAACTGGAGCCTCGGTGTTTGGGGTGGTTAGGATTGAACACAGCTCACGTGTGAGGGTTCAGATCTGGCATTTGAAAGATGCTTCCCAAGTGCCTACACAGTCAGGCTCTGTGGTGCCTAGTAATCATTGATTGGGATTTTTTAAATTGCTGCTAGGATGCATGAAATGAATGAAAAGATTAAAATAAAGCTGTCTAGGGAAACCCTGAAGTTATTCCTGCTCTGAGAAAAATGCTTTTGGTCTACAGTACTTCCCCTAAATTTGAATTAAGAAAAAACCCAAGCCAAACCTAAAAACAATGAACTACCTCCCCACACACCCAAAAAATATAACCCAAACAAAACCAAAACCAGCTCCAACCCCAAACCTGAAGTGAAAGTGTGAGCAGTTCCCAGGCTGTTGATCCTGCCTTTCCCAGTCCTGCCAGTGGCCACGGTGGGGCAAAGAGGTGAGGAAAGGCTGGTCAGCTCTGGAGAGTGAACCAGGGCACTGGAGCAGCTCTGGAGGGCAGAGTTGGGGCAGCTCTGGAGAGCGAGTGGAGCACTGGGCCAGGTCCTGCACATGCAAAACAGGGGCCAGTGTTAAAGTGTGGTGATTAAGGGATGCACCTGGGACCTTAAATAGTCCAGCTCTGGTGCCAGTTTGGTGATGTGGGCTCTTAGTCCTTTGAAATGTGGATTTCTTTCATGTGAGAGATGATGTCAGACTGAGGTCACTTGGCTGCTTTTGGACAGAAATGGGCTTCCCAGGATGCCCGTTTTGAGTTGATACCTGATCACTGGTGTCCCGTTGTGCAGTGAGATCTCTCTGCTCCAGCTCTAGGAGACCCAGGTGTGGAGAAGCCTGCGAGCCCTGAGCCCATCCAGCCCCATCCCGAGGTGTGCCTGCGCCTGGAGTCGGGTCCGTGCGCGGCCGCTCACTCGCCGCTGGCCGAGCGCAACGGCTTCCTCCGGATGCTGCTCCACAGCCGCTCCACAGAGCTCTGCACGTCCTGCCTCACCAGCCTGGGACCCTTCCTAGAGGATGAAATCATCCCAGAGGTGATCCCCATGGAGATAGAGATTGTGGATGCCAAAATCACCTTGAAGGTGAGAGATTCCCCCCAGGGCAGAGCTCACTTGAAGGATTCTGCTTGGGAAGGGACGCTGTGGGATTGCTGGGGGCCTCTGTAGAGCTTCTCTTTTCCTGAGGCTGTTTGGTTTTGCTTCTAAAAGCTGCCCTAGGGATGAATGAGGAGCACAAGGGAAGTGTGTACCTGTACACCCTGTACATAAAGCCAGGCCTTTCCCTAGGGTGGGTACCCCCGTGAGTCCGGCAGTGCTGCCGGTCAGGAACGCTGCTCCTGAGGAGGCTGCAGGCAAGGGAAGTCCTTCCCAGAGCTATCCCAGCAGCTCTTCCCTTCTCTTTGTGTTTCTCCAGGATGACAGCCCCCCGGTGTACCCCACCTCCCCTGGCCCTGTCCCCATCACCTTGGCAATGGATCACGTTGTGGTGAGGCGCAGGGATGACGGCATCTTCTATCTCACAGGTCAGCAACGTCCTGGTTTTATTGTCCCTCTGCACCCCCGGGCTGTGCTGGAGGAGGCTGGGACTGAAACGTGATGGTTGCTGCTGGGAAGGATGGGCTCTGGGGTGGGAGCAGTCCCTGTGTGTGTTCCCTGCTGTGGGAGCAGTCCCTGCCTCTGTTCCTGGTGTGAGAATTCGTGCCTGGTGTTTCCTTGAGCACACACAGACAGGATCCATTATTACCTTTTAGTCTCTCCATTTTAAAAGGGAAAAGAGAATTTTGTTTCCCTGTTTAAAAAGAGGGAGGGAAAACAGGAAGGAAAAAAATTAATTAAAGATACTCTTTTTGTTCTGAGAGTCCTGTTGTGTGAATGTCCACACCTGAGTGGGTTCTGTTGCTTTCCAGCTTCCCAGGGGAAGGACTCAGCGAAACAGGAAAAACCTGTGTCAGTCCCTGAGGAGCAGAAGGCCCCAGCACAGTCTGGCTCACCAGCCCCAGCAGCAGGAGCACGTGGGCTGCAGGTGAGTCACTGCTGCCTGTTGCTGTCTGGACAACAGAGAGCTGGAAATTCTTTTCTGCCTTTGTGTGTTTGCAGTCCTTGGCAGGTGTGGTGAGCTGCAGGAAGGGAGTGCCCTGAGGAACAGCCTGTGCCTCCTCCTATGAGTGTTTCGAGGAGTGAGGCACCTTGTCCAGCATGAACTCACTTGTTCCCTTTCATAATCTGTTTGGGGATTTCTGATTGGCTCCATCTTCCCCACTTTGACCAGTTCCTTGTTAGAAAAACAGGAATTGAGAGGTTCCCACAGAGAGAGATTCTGTCAGCGTGGTTGTGTCACACTGTGTAATTCATCCCAAAAGCTCCTGCTGTGGTTTCCCTTGGAGCAGGTCACTGTGTACCTTGAGGACTCCAGCCTTGTTCTCTGCTTGTCTCTTGTAGCTCAAGCAAGTGCCAGAGTTGCAGAGGGAGCTCCAGACCATGAAACTGGCCCTGGCAGAAGCCAACATGGACAAGGCTCGCCTTCTGCAGGAGATCAGGAAATACAACCCCCTGTTCCAGCTCTGACGGTGCCGGCACTGCCAGGGACAGGGGACCAGCACCAGCGGGGCAGGTTTGGTCATTTCGCTGCCAAACGGGTCCAACTCTCGGACTGAAACCAGCTGGGACTGCATAGGACTGGGGAGAGGGAGGGAGGGAGGCCTGGCTGAGACAAATGGGAGGAATGAGAAGGAGTTTTCTTTGCTCTGGCCTGGGAGTGCTGCACTGAGCCAGGGCATGGTCAGCCCACGAACACCAGGTCAGATGCTGGGGGGACACCCCATGTCTCCTCATCTGTGGGTGCCTTTCAGCCTCCAGCTTTTGTGGTGACATCTGGACATGGCCCATGTTGGGGTTTCTGCTTCTTTCACCCTTCCTTGTTGTGTTCTTGCCCAGCTGTGCTTGCCAGGGGCCGCAGCAGGAGCAGGGTGGTCACTTCAGCACCTGGGCAGTGACAGGACAGGGGCAGCAGAAGGGTCAGGGCTCTGGTGGGAGAGCAGGGCTGCTGTCACCTGGAAGCAGAGATGGGATTTCCCACTGTGGAGTGAGGGCACACCGTTCACTATTCCCTCAAGAACAGGGTCAAGATAGTAAAGAAATTCCTTCAGATTCCCTTTTCCACCACTAATTCCTTGTGTAGAGATGGATGCAGTGTATGAGACTTAGTCCAGTTCATTCCCACTTAATCCCACAATGTTGGCTTTATTGATGCAGGAGTTAATTCCTTACAAGGCACTGTTTAAACTTCAAGTTTACTATCAAAGAACGGGGTGAGGGAAGTTGGTTCAGTCTCAGAAGGAGATGACCTGGGTGTTTTTTGGGATGCACCTTGTCCTCAAAGCTTTGTGTGCCCGCGTTTCCCAGTGGGGACGAGGAGCAGCCGTGGCTGCTGAGGAAGGAGCTGTGGGGTTTTCAGCACTGGGTGGAATCTCTCAGCAGGGCTGAGGGGCTGCCTGGGATGGGACACCAGAACCACCTGCCAGCCCTGTTCCCAAAAAGAAAACACTGGAACACACCTGTGTGGAGCAGTTCCCTGTGAGCATCGCTGGGAACTGCCCAGAGCCCATGAGCAGGAGCTGGACTTTGTTTCACCAAACCTTTCTGCTGCTCCCTCTCCCTGTGGGGGAGCAAGAGCTCTGAGAACTGCTTGGCTGAGGTGGAATGCCAAGGTATTCCTGCTTTTTCTTCATTAATTGCTTGAAAATAGGTTTCTCTTCTGCTTTTTCAAATTTTCATTACATTTTGTGTGAGTAGCGGAAGGAGCAGGGTGCCAAGGGTTTGCCCACCCCTGGTGCCCACCTGCAGGGTCCCACAGCTTCTCCCACGTGTGCAGGCTGAGCACAGCTGGGGCCAGGTTGTTTACAGCAAATTCCTTGCTCCAGCAACTTCAGTCAATGGGTTTTGTTGAAGAATTCAAGCATTTCCTTTGCTTTGAAGACCCAGTAAAAAAGACTGTAACCCAAAACCCACACAAGTGGGAGGACAAAACCTCCTGGATCCTCACAAATATCAAAGTTTACTTCCTGGAGCCTCTTATTTAAGGATTCTTCCTCTGTTCCAGTGAGAGCCCAGGGAGTCCTGCCCAGCACAGGTGCCATGGGAGAGCACGTGGCCTCAGCACCTCTCACAGGGTAGGAGCAGCTCCCAGGGCCCCTGGAAGGGGACAGGGGGAACGTGCAAGGCTGAACTTGAATTTGAATTTCAGGCAGTATTGGAACTTTGCTGCAGTTTGTTTCCACTGATGCATTTACTGGTTCTGTGAACCACGAGCAGAATTAAACTCATTAACCTCCTTCCAGCCTCGGGCCTCTTTTCCTGCTTTCCCCTCCCACTCCCTTCCCAACGGTGCTGCCTGAGGGGCAGCTCCTGGATTTGGAACACTGGATTTGCAAGCACAGCTGAGCCACCACTTCAGATGCCTCAGCTCCCAGCATGGGTTCCCAGGGAACCAGCCCTGCCCCAGGGGCTCTGGGAGCACCTCGGGTTACACAACGAGCAGGTCCCAGCAGCACTCGGGTTACCAACACAAGAATAAGTTTAATGTACAAAAAAAGCCGCACATCTGGGCACAGATGGCACCTCTGGGCCAGCAGGAAATGCTCTGATGTTCCTTTCCCTGCCATGCTGAGGCAGAGGACTCCCCAAGTCCAGGTCAGGGATGGATTCAGTGTGGGGTCCCGAGCCCAGGGTGGGCAGGGACAGCAGGAGCATCGTTGGGGTGCCACAGGCCACCCCAAAGGGGCCTTACAGAAGAGTCCATGTGGGAAGGTCCTACAGGAAGCTCATTTCAACCTTTCTCAGTGGAAGATGATCTTTTTGTACTTGGAGTTGGGGATTTGCCCTCGTGCCTTGAGCCTCCGGACGGCCTCCCTCATGTGCTTGGGCTGCAGGGGGGGCAGCTCCCCCCACTTCTCACACACATCCAGCGCTGGAAAATGGAGAGAGATGTCAGTCAGGGGACAGCTGAGCTCTGCCCATCCCCTGCTGCTGCTGCAGTGCAGTTTCAAAGGGAACAGATAATGGTTGTGTTCGGGGTTTGCAGCTCAGAGCCAGCAATGAACCTGGCTCCGTGAGCTCCTCCCTGACAGGAGTCCCAGGGCAGCAACCAGGACAGCTTATAAACCACTCTGCCACCATGGAGATGCTGGATCCAGGGAATGGATGAGCTCACAGCCTCTGCTCTGGAGTCCCAGGGGCCGGGTGGGCCATGGACACATGGGCTGTGATCCCCCCAAAAGCTGAGCAGGAATAGCTGGGTCAGCTCCCAGCCCCTGTCCCAAACTTTGTCCCTGCAGCACTAACGAGATCCTCGTTATGCAGCTGCTCTGGGGCTGAGGGACAGAGCTGCTACCTCAGGTTCTCTACCTGAAGAGGAGGAGCAGCAGCAGCACCGGTGGGATCAGAGGGGCTGTGGCAGCTTCACTGGGCTCTGCTCTGAACCAGAGCTGCTACAGGAAGGGAGAACCACGAACACCCGGGGCTGTTCCACATCCTGCTCCAAGCAGGGAATTTACCCCGTGTTCTTCACCTGTCACTCAGCAGGTGCCACTCACCTTCCTCCACCACCTCCCCAACAAACACCTTGGAGATGCCCGACATGGCGATGACAACGTTCTGGGACACGGAGGTGCCGGTGATGGACTGGATGAGCTGGGACAGGGACAGATGGGGACAGTCAGAGCCTCTCAGCCCTACCCAGCCCCTCGGGGGTGCTGGGGGCAGAGCCTGAGCTGCAGCTGCCCTTGGGCCACCGCGCTGGAATCCATTGGGATCAGCTGTCCCAGAACAATGGGCTGAGCCACGGGGGTGGCACAGCTCCAGAAGGGCCCCGGGGAGCCCCCAGCCCGCCCTGCTCGGGCTCCTGCTGCCTCTCTCCTGCCCGCTTGATGGCGGCCTTGGGGAAGGCGGAGCGACGATACATCTCGTACCGGTTCAGCTGCTCCTCAGAAAAGGAGGAGACCAGGATCCTGCGGCGGAGAGAGCGATCATTTACAGCCGCGCGAAGGCCCTGCCGCGGTCCCCGGGAGGAGATGGCAGCGCTGGGCTGTAACCCGGGCTGGGAGGGGGAATCTGCGACGGGGCTGCGGCTCGGCACCGGGGACACGATTCCCGAGCTTCCAGGCACCATCCGGCACTCACTCACTGCATCTTCTGGATCTCGTCCTCGTCCACTTTCTGCTTCTTCTCCTTCCGCTCCTTCAGCTCCAGCTTCACCTTCCTGGCCGCACACTGCTGCAGCCCTGGGGCCTCCGCGTCCGCCGCCTCCCCCTCCG
>NW_008236763.1:958564-959105 GCF_000691975.1 Corvus brachyrhynchos | reverse complement strand
CTGAGAGGGCTGTGGGATAAAGGGATGCAGGAGGTTCCTGGGGCTGCAGCGCTGCGGGGGAGGCTGGGGGTCTGTCCCCGCTCTGTCTCCCGTGGGGGTGGGCCGGAGTTGGAGGCTCCCCGGGTAGGAATCGAGGGCCGAGGGGGTGGGATGAGACATTGCAGCGGGCTGTGAGGGGCGTGTGAGCTGGGCACCGCTGAGAGTTTGGGGGTACCAGGATGCGAGGGGGCCGTGCCGGAGGGGGCTGCGGCGGAGCTCCTCGGGCTGGTGTGCCCTCGGCGAGAAGCCGGGGGGCTGGGACAGGAGAGGGGAATGACTTTCTGTCTGTCTGGAGTGGGCGCTGCCAGGGCTGGGTGCTGCCCGCAGGTGTCCTGTCCCCCTGGCATCAAAGCGCTGCTGTGCGGGTGCTGCAGACTGGCGTCACTGGGAAGCTGTGGTGTGTCTGGAGGGCTCCGTGGCCGGGGCAGGTTCCCGCGGTGGGACAGCTGCTGGATGACTTTCCCGGTGTGCAGCCGGGTGTCGGGCGAGGTATCCGGGCCCT
>NW_008236763.1:928002-958429 GCF_000691975.1 Corvus brachyrhynchos | reverse complement strand
CGGGCGAGGTATCCGGGCCCTGCGCTGGTATCGTCGCGGCTGGCGGTGACACTCTGCCGGGTCTGGGCTCAGCGGGGGCTGCGGGGCTGGGGTCGGCCCGGCCCCAGCCCCATGCTGTGGAATTTGCTGGCTTGAAGCTCTTGGACCTTTGTTAGGTTTTTTCTATTTCCCGTTTTTTGGCATCGCCTCTCACTGCTGCGCTTCTGGAGCTGCAGCTTTGGCCTCTGCTGGGAATGCTGCTGCTCCTGGTCCCTGAGCAATTGGTTTGTACTGGGATGTGTGGAGATTTGCATCCAGTGCCAAGTGACACTGCTGCTACATGATTTGACTGTTCAGAGGGATGTGACTTCCCCGGTTTTGGCCAAATTTGATCAGTTTTTCCTTTCACATAACCCAGCTGGATACCTGCAGGTTGGGCTGGTGGCAGAGGCCTGCAGACATGAGAGAGCTCACCCTGCCCTGGGGCACAAGTTTGCCTTTCTGAAACGTAAATCTACCCTTGGGTCGGGCTTTGTTCTTCTCTTTTGATATATTAAACAGTCTGAGCCCTTGTTTGTGTGGGATGGATGTGCCCACTGGGGGCTCAGATCAGTGCAGAGGGTCGGTGCTGTTGAACACCCCATGAGCTGAACCAGATCCACCACTGTCTGACAGCACCTGGGCACCACGGTGCCCTTTCCCTGCCTTTCCCTGTGACAGTGCCCATGGTGCCATGGTCCTGGAGTGGTCCCTTGGTGCCAGAGTGAGCCAGGCCATCCCTTTGACTCTGACCTGTTACTGCATTTCTCACATGGGAATGCAGCTTCATGCACAGACACGTGTCTGAAGGATGACAGGTGACTGTCACAGCTGTCACTCGTATTCGGTGTTCACTACCACGGTTGTTGGATGTACCTGTCAGCAACACTGGAACAACCCCTTTTCCCCACCCAAGTCCCAGCCCCTGAACCTGTTTCTCCCTGTACAGCTGGGATTTGTGCCTGTGACACCGGTTCCTGGTCTGGCTGCACATTGTGAGGCATGGCAGCGTGTCCTGTGTGCCATTTAGGGGCTTTGTGACAGTTTCCCACCTCTTCACCACTTGTTGGGCTCTGGCTCTGTCTTACAAGACTCCTCCAGGTGAGGAGCTTTTGGTGAGGTTTTGATGAGAAGCAGCTGCGGAGTGTCCTTGCAAGGAGAGGCCAGAGGGAGTAGGGCACAGGCTGGGACAGGTTGTAGGGACCAGACAGATGAACTGTAGGGTGGAGAAAACCTCACCTTTTCCAATGGGAACTTTTCTAATATGGGGTTTTGCTTGCTGTGTTTGTGGGGAGAAGCCTGCCCTTGGTTAGGTCTGTGTGCTCCATATTTTCCCTTCCTCGGGCAGCCCCTCGCCCTGCTCAGGCTGATCCCTGGTCCTGCTGAGGCTCCTCATGTCTGTAAGGATTTCTCCTGACACAGGAGCTGCTGATCTGCCCTCCACCCCCAGAGCTCATTCCCAGAGCAGGTCATAAATGCCCTGCTGGGCTGGCCCCTTTGTTCCTTTCTTCACCCGATTTCAGGTCCCTATTTTAGCTCCTATTTTATTTAATTTTTAAGTCCCACTGTTTGGACAACCTGTTCCCAATTCTCATCTCTCCTGAGGTGCCTGTCCCAGCTTTTTCTGGTAGTCGTGCGTTTCAGGTGTCTCAAAGATACAGTTTTGGATGGGGTACAAACCAGGCATTCCCTGGAATTCCCCCATTACACCTGGTACCTGCTGAGCTGGCACTTGCTCTGAGCTGGCACTCATTGGTTTGGGCCATTTCTCTTCCAAAGAGAGCAAGTGCTGCTCCATGAAGTGCCAGAAGATGCCCCTGGCAGTAAATTCCTTGGAATGTGGTGTTTTATCAGGTAACCTGAGCTGCCACCGTGTCTGTTATCAGTTAAATGTGGACTTTGTCACCGTCTGGGCTGTGTTGCTCCTGCTGAGACCGAGCAGGGCCTGCTGGGTGTGGAGCCACGCACAGACTCCAATCACCTATGGCTGCAGGTGAGCAGGAAACAGGATGGGATGGAGCGGGATAAGCCGCAGGAGGAGGAACTTCAAAGACAATTAAAGTCTCTCTCGAGGGGTGAACGGGCCAGAGTGTAACACTCAGGACATTGGGCAGAAGAATAAACCCCAGTGGGAAGCTGATGGGAATCAGGAATGCTGACAGCAGGCTGGGGGAATGAGAAGGATGCAGGAGGGGGAAAATGGGAGTGTAGATTTGCCAGAGCAGATGGTGGGCTCACAAAGAGGTGATGGCTGCCAGGGTTTGGGAGGCTCAGCTCCCTCACGGCGTCCACGCAGCCCCTGGGGTCTGCCAGGGCCTGGGGAGCTGCTGGAGGCCTGGCCCAGCAGTCGGGAGCAGGTCCTGGCTCCTCAGCCAGGCCCAGCTGCTCCGGTTCCAGCCATGGATCATGGCACAGGCAGAAGCACCGTGTGAGGAGCAGGGAGCAGCCAGAGAGAAAACCCACTCCGTGTATGCACAGCTTAAGGCTTATGAGCAACAGCAAGACCAGAAATCAGAAATGCTCCGTGAATCCATGAGGTTTCTTGGGGTTATGAGCCACTTTTGCATCGAGGCCGCAGAATTTGATTTATTGTATTTTTTTTTCAGTGGTTCACTGTGAAGTTAAAGGCGGGAAACAACAAAACAATCTGTGGCTGAGCTATCAGTCTGCATTCAGGAGGTTTTGCCAGGAGCAATGAGGGATGGGTTGTGTTAAAGCCAAATCTGCAGAAGCAGCTTTTTATTTTCATCCGTTGCTGTGAAAAGCCTGGCTCTCTGTTGCCAGAGGGGGAAACTGAGGCTGTTGCTGAGCCCCAGATGGGATATGCAGTCCTCAGGGAGTGTATCAAGGAGACGCTTCTGCTGGGAATGAGGAGTTGGGGTGCACATCTGTTGTGGGAAGGGTCGAATGCTGCTCCACAGAAGCCACAACCCTTGTTCCAGCCCACTTGCAGCAGTTGCTGCTGGTGAGGGGTCTGGTTGGTTTAGGAAATGACGTGGTAGCATGGCAGAACACTTGAGGTGGCTTCCAACAGTCCAAGGGTGGTTGGAAGTTAGAAAAATGAGTTCTTTTTTAAAAAAGTTGGGTTTGGTGTTTGTTCTGGCGTGGCTGATGGTTTACAGCAGGGATCTGTTAGTGCCCTGTGTACTCCTGGGGAGTGAGGCTCCAACTGTTCCCGTCTGCTGCCATTCCCTCGGGAAGGGACACAGCGCCGTTGCCAGGCAAGGCGGGGATTGCCCTGTCCGAGGTCAGGGTCCGGCTGTCGGGGTGTATGTCCCTGCACGTGTCCCCAGGCCTTGTGGGGTAGCACCGAGTCCTGCAGTGTCCGGCAGAGACAGCGGCAGGGAGCAGCAGGGAAGCTCCGGGGTGCAGCTTCCAGGGTTGTGCAAACAAAGTGCTGCCCTCTCTTCCCCTTCCCCTTCACAAGGGAGCTGCTCCTGCTGCATTCCCACGGAACAGGGCAGCGTTGGGTCTTTCCCTCGTCCTGCTGCTGTGATTAATCACCTCGCCCACTTTAAACCTTCTCCTCTCCACACCCTCCCGTGCACACGGCGCAGTGGGACAGATCCCTCTTTAATTACACACCCGAGCACAGGGATTTCTGTAGGTGCTTGTGCCACAGGCACAGGTGTGCACCGGCGCTCAGCTGGGAATTGTTTCCTAAGCACTTCTTAAAGAATTCAAAGGCTGCACTTACTGGCTGTGACTCTGCAGTGTTTTGTCTCTGTGTGATCTTGTGATGCAGCTTTGGAAAGTTTTTGTTTGCGTGCTTTGGTCAGCGCGGTTCCGTGTTCAGGGCTGGCTCAGGAGCACTGGGCTCTCCTCGCTCAGGGACCTCGGAGCAGTGGCATTAGCCCTGCCCTGCTCCACTTGCCCAAGCCAGTGGGCACAGCACGACTTGTGGTTTCACAGCACCTGGGGCTTTCTTGGGCACCCAGGAATTGATGGGCGGATGGGTTCCCTGCCTGTGAAACCCCCTTTGGCACAGCCCTGTCTTGCTCCCTTCCTGATGGGCTGTGGGCAACCCCAGGTTTCCAGGGTTTGGTTGGCAGAGACAGGGAGTGGAAGGCTCTGCACAGGTGGGTGTTGGGTGGGCTGAACACTCTTCCAGGTATTGGCTTCCCATCAGTCTTTACCCACATGCTGAGTCCTCTGGTGCTCTGGGACTCGCTGTCTTGGGAATGTTAATGTGTTATCGTGTTTGTGTCAGACAGGGTGAGAACACAAGCTTGGTTTTTGCCTTGCTTTGAGAGTCTTTTCAAGTGCCAAGCGGCTTTGGAAATATCCATATGCTCACGCAGGTTACCTGAAATGCTCCATCAGGGGAGTGGCTGTGAGCTAAGATGTGCTGTGAGGAGTGTCACAGGGGTCCTGGTATCAGGTGAGGAGCATCAGGTGGGTCCCATTGTGTTGAGAATGCTGAGGATGTTGGAACCAAGGCAGCTACTGCTGCTGTTGGTGCAGGATGGGAACAGTCCCAGCATCCCACGGTGGCCGGGGCTGGGGGCTGGAGCAGAGCCCAGGCACAAGGCTCCCAGGTGTTTTTCTAGTTGCGAGGTTACACACCTTCCCAGGAGCATTTGCAGAGCTCACCTAAGGTTTGTGCTCTGTCCTCTCATGGAAGGAGCAATGAAACACATCCACTGCATGCATTTACTTATTTCCCATGCCATGCCTGGGCCTGACTCCAGTGCTGGCTGGAGGATCCTGAACAGCTGTATGAAGCCTGGGTTGTTTGTGCTCAGGTGCTTGTGAGCCTTGAGTGCCCTGAGGGGAAGTTTGTGAGGTTCCCTAATGGCTTTTTTATTTTTATTCTTATCCTGCCATTGAGCTGTGTGAGGAATTTGGGGAACAGAACACAGCTATGCCTGTCACCAAACCTGGGGTATTTGAGTGATGAGATCCTGACGTTTCCACAGCCTCGTGGCCTCCACTGGTATCATCATCGGTCCTGAAGCTGAAGAAATGTCACTGCAGATCTGAGCACAGCCCGAGCACTCTGTGTTCTGAAGGCAGGAGTGATGCAGAGCTCAGCTGGATGCTGAGTGTTTGACAGATGGGTTTGTGCGCTTTACAGTGCAGTGTAAAGATTCCAGCTTGGCCTGCCCGGAATGAGGGGCCCGGCCACCCCCAGCTCCTCTTCTTGAGGTTTGGCTGTGCCAGGGGAAACACTGCAGCTGGCAGGTCTAACAAACTCCTGTCTGCCGAGGCTGCACAGTTCTTGGATCCAGCAGGAGGGAATGGCAGGAACCTGCAGGTGAGGGCATGGAGGAGCAGTGTCTTCCCTTCCCTTCTCCTCCCTGCCTGTGGCAGGTCATGCCCCAACAATGAGTGTTGGTGAGGTGGAGCTGCTCCCCTCGGTGCCACAGGTCCCCTCCGGCTGTGGAAGGCCCTTTGGCAGGGAGCAGAGCTTTCTGGAGATGAACAGTTGGAGCAGTATTTGGTGTATTGGGAGCAGCTGAGCCGAGTAACAGTGTTCATGCAGCTGGATTTTTTTGAGGTAACGCATCGTTTCAGTGAGACTGAAGGACAAACAAACAGGATAGCAAGGACATAGGTGAAAGGTGTGACACAGAGTACAGAAGGAAGTAAATGCATCCCTGTCATGCCTGACCAGAAGGAAAGCCCCTCTCAGCTGCCCTGCGACAAAGGAAAGGCAGTTCCTGGAGGCTGAGCCCCTCCTGTGGCAGTGCCCAAGGGGCTGCCAGGCTGGCTCTCAGCAGAGAACATGTGCTGACACCTCCACCCCGTGTGAGCCCATCGCCTTTCCCGGGCTGTGCCATCCACTCCTGCTCTGTTCCGCTCCTCGGATGCAGCTGTGGAGTGCTGTAGTGCTCTGGCTGTGGAATCCTTTCAAGGTGAAGTGTCCTCGAGATGAGAAGGTGCCTCTGAACACGGGTGATGGCCGTTTCCTCTTGTCACTGCAGCACGAGCTCTGCCCAGTGCTGAGCTGGCACTGTCACTGTCCCAAAGAGCTCGCTCCAGAGTACAGCTTAGTCATGGAAATGAGATAAATCCTATTTCACAGAAACTGGTAAAAATAAAACTGTTGAGGATTGATTTGTTTCTATAGCAACCGACTGGCAAAGTGACACAGCTGCTGTCTGCAGGAGGGAGGAAAACAGAGCTGGAAATGTCAGTGCACCTGGGCTGGCTGACGGCAACGGAGAGCCTGGGGGCTGGGGAGGGGTCAAATGCTCAAAGACAGGACAGGAAAGTGTGAGCTGCCTTTGGAATGAAATTGGAGCTGGAATGTGTGAATGTGCCTTCTTCTTCACAAAACCTGGAGAGCCTGTGTGATGTCCTCAGAGCTCTTTATGTCCTGTTGCCCAAAGGATGTGTTCCTGCACCCTCATGGGTGGGGAAATGCCCTGCCCTGGGTCAGGCAGGGCATTGATGCCACATGGTACCTGAGTATCCATCACGTCACATGCACGTTTCTAGACCTGAATCTGAAATGACATTGTCCTGGTGCCATGGCTCCACGAGAAGTACTCAGCTTTGAGAAGTTTGGATGAATCAGATTGGAGTTCAACTTTTTTGATTTCCCTTTAACTGAAACTGATTGTGGCGCTGGGATGCTGGGCAGGGATTCCTGCAGGTGCTTGTATCCTGGAAGAAAATCCAGCTGGACCTCCAGACTGCTGGATAAGGGGCTTAAGTTTGGAACTATTTTTATCTCGGCAGTGTGTAGATTTGTGTGGTTTTTACATTTTCCTAAGCCAAGGATTTTAGCAAGCTCTGGCACGCGCAGGATGTTAAGGTGGCTGTTTCCCCAGGGTTAGTGAGGGTGAGCTGTTTAAATGTTTGGGAGGCTGCCGGATGCAAAGTGCTGGGACCGTGTTTTAGGTACATGCTTGGCTTGCTGACGTGTAGCTGTTGAGGGTTTCAGGTGAAAATCAGGGTATACATCTGACATAGCAGGATGGTGAGGGAATTAGAGGAGGAGTGTGTGTGCATGGCTTTACTGGACACTCCGCAGGAGCCTGAGTTATTCAGCTGAAGGAAAGTTGAGCTTGAGTTGCTGTTTAGGTTTGGTAAGCCCAGGTACGTTCACACTCCTCTGTTGTTTAAACACATGGTTTGTTTTAAAGGGAAATTAGATTTAAAAATAAACCTCAGGCTTTTTCCAGTTCAAAGGAAGTGTCTGTAGTGCCACGTACTGAGGACACGAGAACAAACCCTGTCTGAGAATGAGTGCCATAAATATTATGTAAATACATTATCTCATTAGATTTTTATCTAATCCCATTGCCTGCTGTTGTGCAGACTCCTGGGGCGAGCGAGGCTGAAGGTATCATAGGTGGTCTTTCAAATTTAGTATTGAAGTGGGTTGGAAATTAGGTGAATCGACTTTTGCCTCATCCTAATTAAGACACTGAGAAATCCGCTCAAGTTTGGCATTACAAAGTGCATGATTTTAGAACAGAATCCGATTCCAGAGGCTGGGTGCCTGCTGAGGTTTGAAGCACCCCCATGCAGGGACCCAGGTGGGTTCCACAGGCTCTTCCTCACTGCTCTTGGTTTCAGGAATCAGCACAATTTTTATAGGAATCAGGAACAGGATTATGATAAAGCCTTAAGCTCTAAAGACTTCAAAGCTTTGCGTCCTGATCTTGGTTCTGTTACAAGGACAGTGAAATCCATCAGATGACTTAAATAAGAGACTGTGTCCTGTGGACTTGTGTTGGTTTTTTCCTAGTGCTTCCTTCCAGTGATTTCTTAAGCCCTGGTTTCTTGCTGCACAGTGGGGACTCTGACAGAGTTGACTGCCCTGTAAGAGATGTTTGACCTCAATTCATCCCATGATCGCCGTGGATGACTTGTGGCTGTCCTGGAGTGTTGTTAGTAACCACCTTTGCATGATTTTCAGTTACTGCATTGCCCCTGTTCCCACTTCACGGCTCCTTTCAGCTTGATGCAGGCTGTGAAGCTGTGTCTGAGCTCCTGTGGCTCATCTACTTTGGGTCAGAACAGCTGAAAATGGAACTTGGAGGATGTGTGGAATTCGTGCTGGATTTGGCATTTTGGAAATATTTGCTCTAATCTCAACAGAAATTATTTCACAGAAGGAATGGAACAGGATGTGACCTTGACATTCCTTTTCACTGAAAATAAGGACTAAAGAGAATTGGTTTAAAGCCTCTGAGGATCCTGGTTGTTATATGGGTGTGAGTTGTTACAGCTGAGATATAATTATTTGCTGCAACAGTCACAGTAACCCTGAAATTATTTGAAGTAATGGAGAGTTTTATCCTGCATATATTTAGGAGTCTGACTGGCATATGTACATTCCTTCTGTACATTAAAAATGTCAGGCTGGGAAAGGCTCTGCTGCTGAGAGCAGCTCCTGGCTGGAAGAGCTGTATTGAACAGAGAAAAGGCTCAGAGCTGGGTCTGTTATTTTTGCAGGGAAGTGGGCAGAAATATTTCAAGGGGTTTGGAACATCTTATGTTGTGTATGTTCCCCAAAGAACGAAGTTTTTTTTCTGGTGAGGAAAAAAGCTGTTTGAGGCTGTCATTGCGTGCAGAGTCAGAACTGGCATTTGGGTGAAACCAGGATTGGAAGCTGCAGGTGCACCATGGAATATGTGGGAACATCTCTCTTTGCTGTCTGTTCCATTATTGGTTCAGTTTTCCAGCATCAGGGGTTGGTGCAGCTGCCTCTGGCGGCTCTTGGGGAGCGGTCCCTGCCCTTCCCCGGGGCTCTCGGAGCAGGGCAGGACAGTCACGCTCCATACCCTCTGTTCGACTGCCTGGCTCATGCCCTCAGCTCTCAGCACTCGTATTTTTCAGCTCTAACCTTATATCTGTACAGATAGCACAGAAAAGTAATGACAACTTCTAGGAGCTGTCTCAGGATTTGGGAATAATTTCCTGCCTTGGCCATTCACTCCTATTCCTGCTTGCTAACAGACTGGATTTCAAGGATACTTCTGGAGTAAAAGGATGTCCTTTCTGATTTCCATCCTTCTTTTCCTGAGCTTTTCCTTAGGAACTGTTGTATAAGTCAGTGCTTTCTCTGCTTATGTAGGTAGCGTCCACCAGGAGCAAGCAGAGCTGATCACAGAGCTCTGTCGCTGCTCAGGTGTGTCCCCTGTACTCCCATCTGAGCCACCACGGGGTCACTTCTCTGTTTGCCCTCCTCCTCTCACTGTCTTTGCTCTCTCCTTTCCCTGTCACTTGCTCTTTGGGCACCCAATTAAAAAGCTCATCAAGAAGGAATGTCTCTGGAGTCAGTAATATGTCGGTGCCTCATTTGTGTCCCGAACTGTTCAAACTGTTGCCAGTTAATCTCTCCTCGCTGTGTCTTTCTTTAGCCCTCAGGGACTGCTGGTTAAGCTGGAGCTGGGATTTGATACAGGCTTAAATGGAGCCGTGCGGGTGAGCGGCTGGGCTGCTGGTGTGGGCTGTGTTCAAGGGTAAAATGTGCTCCAAACGCTTCAGTGGAAGCTTTGTTGTGGCTCTGAATTCTCCAGTCCCGTGTCGCCTTCCTTGAGGGCCTCGCCTCCCATCCTGTCGTTCTGCTGTTTGGTATCAGAGCAACTCATTTCCTTTTCACTCCAGCACCGTGTTTCTCCTGTCTGTCCTGATGTCCTGGGCTGGAGCCCAGGGGTCTCTCCCAATGTCCGTGGGTCTTCCCATGTGCGTGGAATTGAGCACTGCAATGCCAGTGCCGATTCACAGTCCTCATGTCACTGATCTGGGCAATGTCACACGGGAAGGGGAATGTCGTGCAAATCTCTGTCTCACTGGTTTCAGTCTCCCTAAGGCAAAAGTGCACTCTCTGTGCAGTTGTTGGTACAAAATAATTGCATTTGCTTTTTTAATTGCTGTAGGGAAGGGGTAATTCGGTCCCTGAATCTCTGTCTCTGCTTGACTTGGCCTATTTACCTGCTTTTCATCCGCCCCAGGTCAGACACGTCACGGTTCAGTGTTCCAGGCATCAGGGCTGGGCAGCAGCCAGACTTGAGAGGGGCATGAGCAGCATTTGGGAAGGGCTGGGCAGCAGCCAGGCTGAGAGGGACGTGAGCAGCATTTGGGAAGGGGTGGGCAGCAGCCAGGCTGAGAGGGATGTGAGTGGGTTTTGGGATGGGATGGGCAGCAGCCAGGCTGAGGGATATGAGTGCGGGTGACATGGCACAAAGTGAAGGGCCAGTGCCCAGGCAGAAGCCAGGGTGGCCCAGAGGAGCATTGGAGCGTGGCTGGCTGGGCTCAGCAGGCAGACCTGGAGAAGTCTTTTAGTGCTGAGATGGGAAGAACATGGGGGTGGTTTGTTGTCTCTCTATAGAGAGGTCTGAGACTTCACGAGGAGGAGGGTGTCCGTGCTTAAATAAAGTATCACCATCCCCATACCTTTCTAAGTGCAAGGTGCTAGAAATCCCAAATTCCTGCTAAGATGTGTATTGGATCGGATCTCTGTGGGTGCTGGAAACAAACAGTAACTTTGAGGTGTTCTGATCCCGTTGATGTTGTCTGACAGTGAGCAGAGGGTGACACGTTTTCTGCCATCCCAAAACACTTAATTGGCACATCCTTTCCCATGCGAGGGCACTGGCAGGCGGGGGGGAATGTGCTCTACCGCAATTTTTTCTGCACAAGTTCCTTTTGGTGGCATTTTTACTCCAAGCTCAGAGCTTTGTGCCTGTCAGAAGGGAACAGCGCAGATGGACACGTTGGGCTCCAGACACGATGCTCCATTGCTGTTGGCTGACTGACATGTCCCGTGGGATTCTGCAGCTTGTTAAATCATCTCACAAAGGAGAAGGGGGAGGGAAAGCCTGGTGCGAGGTTGCCAGCTGTAGCCAGCTCAGTGCTGCAGCATCAGCTGCTTGGTGGTTTTGATCAGGAATTTGCGGCTGCCCAGGCAGTTTCCTTCTATTTCTCTGGAAGTACTCAATGGAGGGAATGCCAAGGGAAAGTCTGGCACCTTTCTAAGGAATTGTGCTTCAGTGGAACCCGGCGGCAGCCTGCACCATCTACACATGTCCTGCTAATTTTCTCTGCATCTTATTTATTTTTTTAGTCTTGTATTTTCTTCCACTTAGTGCATCTTCTCCAGTGCTGTGGGAGCAGAGCTGAGCTGCAAATGGAGAGTGGGGAACATTTACCTGAGCAGTGCTCTGGTTCTGGTTTGCAGTTCCAGGATATTGGTTTATGACATTCATAATGCTGCTCAGTTCATTCAATTTCTGCAGGAAAGTTTTGGTTCCTTTTGCTCCTATTCCTCAAAACCCCACATAGTCAGATGCAAAAGAAGAGAATGGGCCACAAAATCAGTGTTTGATAAACCTCAGTGAGAGGTTTGTCAGCATTTGGCAAATGTTGTCAAATCTCTGTCCTCTTTTAGGGGTCACTTTCCCACCTTGAATGAGCCCAGCAGCTCCAGGGCTTCATGCCAAACCCTCCCATCTCCATGCTGGGGCTGCTTTCCTGGTTTCCTTGCTCTTCCCCTGCCATCGTACTGCCTTTGGACAGGGTGTGGACAGGGGGATGCTCCTACTGCTGCCCACATCAGACCCCAGAGTTCCTGGACCCCTCCCAAAGACACTGCTTGGCTTTCTCTAACTTGATGGCAGACCCTTTGTGCACTTCTCCCAGCAAAGCTTGTTAGGCTCTGGCCCTGAGGTCAGAGCCAGCGTTGGAGCCTGTGTTGTGTGGGGCTGCTCCTGCTCCGTGGCCTGTCATCAGCTGGGAATGCGCCTTAATGGGAGGGGGTTGCAGAGTGCCTGTAATGCTTTTAAGAATAAAGGGCAGCATATGCACTCAAACCAGACCTATATTTTTCCTATCCTGCAGCTCTTTATTTGCCCCTGCTCAGAGGGATTCTCTGATGTAGCACACACTGCATGCCTGACCCAGCCTTTCTGTCCCCACTGCCACCCCCCACCATACATTAAGTTTAAATAAATGCATTTTCACTGCCAGGAGCCATCCATAAGGCTAGGGCTGGCCTCTTCCTAGTGGGGGATTTTAGCTTGGATGGACACATTTCTATTGGTGATGCCAACCCCGTCTGGTTCCTTTCTAGTGTGAGCTGCAAGCCCAGGAGTTAAATGTGTGGTTGTCATGGGTCTATGCCAACCCAAAACAGCCTCCCCTGGAAATAAGGAGTGGGAGATGGCAGACTGGATCTGAGGGAAGCAGATGAGCTCACCTTCTGCTTCTCAGTTCCTGAACTGA
Organism: Corvus brachyrhynchos; assembly: GCF_000691975.1. NCBI lineage: Eukaryota > Metazoa > Chordata > Aves > Passeriformes > Corvidae > Corvus > Corvus brachyrhynchos. The sequence continues at coordinate 946,228 of NW_008236763.1, read as the reverse complement.
TCCTTCACAGGCTGCTATTGCTTTACAAACCCGTGCAGGTTTCTTGCTCCTGGCCACCCACTGCACCTGAGGAGCAAAAGGCTGTGCTCCTTTCCATGGAAGAGGGGATCATTTGGCCATCAGAGGATTGGTTGCGGCACATTGTTGCTCCACTGGTGGAAATGCTGGTTTCTCACAGCGCCCTGTTGACCTTACACCGGCTGAAATGTCTGCAGGTGTTGGGCAATGAAGCTGGAGCTGTTGGCAATTATTGTTGAGAGCTGTTGCTTCACTCAGATGAGCTGGTGGCTTGAGGTCTGGCTCTGTGCAGGGGACCAGGCATGGCTCTGACTGCTGTGGTGTGTCAGTCAAAGTGGACTGAACCTGAAGATTTTCACTGGAATCCCTGATAAATGGTTCTGTTGGGAGCGGATCTGATTATGGAGCCCAAGCTTGTCAGCTCTCGTGCTGGCTGTGGTGTTGTGCAGTGTCAGCTGGGTCACTTCTATGTGTCCTGCCTTTATTATGGTCCCTGCTTTTCCCTGTCCCTTCTGGCACCTTGTACTTGAGTTTGTGACCGTTTGACTTTGAGGAAAATCTCCCCACTTTTCTTACAGCACATAAAAATCTGGGCCAAGAAGTTGATGAGTGCAGAAGTGGAAGCTCATGGCTTTGGCTTCCTCTGCAGCCACTCCAATAGCTGGAGTCTGACCAGCTGCTCTCCTTGGGCTTTCCCAAAACCTGCCAAGAGGGGCTGAGAGTCCCTTTCCCCAGCAATACTCTGCTTTAATCTTCTCCAGCCTTGCATTGGCCATTTGTTTATAGAAGCTGTTGCAGTGTCTGGTGGTTGGGGTGCGCAGGAAGCGGGGTCCCCGCTCTGTTGGGAGTCCCACCATGCCAAACCCTTCCTGCTGGCGAGGTGGCTGCAGCAGTGCCTTCCTCACACTTGAGAAAAACATAAGCTGCTTTCTAACCCTGAGGCCTTGCCCAAAGCCTTTGGGTTGTTTGTGTTCCCTGTGTAAGCAGGAAATACCAAGCGAGGGTCGTATTTGGCTGCGGGAATCCAGTGGTTGTATGGATGTGGATAGCTGGGATGCGTGACTGACCTGCTGTGGTGGCCTCTGGGCAATGGACTCGAGGGAATCCACCTCCAGCCCTCACTGCCCTCCTGACACTTTGTCTCTAAGGCTTTGAGCAAAGTACACAAACATTTGGGGCTTTAAACTTCCTGGTGACTTTGGGCCAAGCCACTCGTGTTTGCTGGTGTCTCATCGTGCTTTTTGTCTTTGGTGTTGGGTGTGTAAATACACAGGGCACAACGGCCTCTGCTCTGCACAAGCACCCTGAGCTCTCCTGGTGCTTCCTTAGTCCATGTTAGTGAGACCAGAAACTGGTCCCAAAGGTTCATTGTTTGAGCTGAAAACACCAAGTTGTTCTCTAGGCTTGGCTCTGCTTTAGCTCCCTGCCTGGGGTGGTTTTGCGAGCAAAGTAACTGCAGTTGGGAAGAAGGAAATGGAAAAGCAAGAGGACGAATATGGTCCTGTTTAAAGGAACTTTGGGGTTCCACTGTGACCTAAAGCATGTGCTTTATTCAGCAGTTCTCACAAGCAGGAAGCTTTATTTAAGGCCTACAGCACTTGCTGAATCATGGAGCAAGATAAAACTTGAGTTTTATAGTTTAAATGGAGCAGATTTTGCTATTTTCAGAGCTTTTCTGATGTCCTCAACGTTCAGTCTTAATTGTCTTAAGCAGATGCCATCAGGAGCATCTTCAGATGCTGCTCTGGTGCAGCAAAGGGCAGCTGAGACCTGGGTAATCCTTTGAGAACAGAGATCACAAGGTGACAGCACCCCGCCCCCCCCCCTCCCCCCCCCATCTTTGATGTGAAGGGGTTTGGGGGAATTGGGAGAGAAAAGAAATCAAAAAGAAATCAAAATGCAGCAGTGGTCAAATTGGCTCCAGACCTTTACTGAAGACTTGTATTTACAGCATTCTCCTGCCTGTGCTGGGATTGGGGTTTCTGTTTAATCAGAAACAGCCCAAAGGCACAGAGAGTTCTGGGCTTTGTGCTCTGCTTTTCTCAGCACCCTGTTTCCATACCTCAGGAGAATTGTAGGGCCCCTCTGGCAGAGCTGAAGAGGAAGAGGAGGGAAGGGAGTGATGTACTTTGCTGCAGTCCCCACATCTAAATATAAATAGTTCTCCTCTTGGATCCTTCCAGTCTGATCTTCTGGGTGATTTGACCTTTCTGTGATAAAAGCTTTCTTTATTTGCAGGAATAAAAAGGCAAAGGGGAGGAGAGGACACAGCAGATGGTTTTTTTAAAATATCTTCAGATCCTGGCAGTTGGTTTCTGTAGCACCCAGCGCTCACTGCTAGACCAGCTCCCTCCTGGGCTCCAGCTTTTCTCCTCCTCTGAGCTGCTTGAACAAACTTTGCATTTTACTCTAAAGCATTGCCCTGGAGATTTCTAAGGAAGTGTTTTATCATGGGGACACCACGCTCCGATGGGGACGGATGTCCCAGGCTCTGGTCCCCAGCCCTGCCCACTGCACCACTGACCCTGGTTTTCCTTGTTTCATAACTTCAGCTGAAAGAAACATTTGTGTTAATTGCTGCTGGTTTTTCATGTGTTCACCCTCAAGCAGTTTGAGCTCAGTTTCCAAACACGGCTCAGTTTAATGTGTAAAACCACGGGACTCTGGCACTGCCCAGGTTACAGCCCAGCCAAAGGCAGCACAGGTGCAACGTTAGAACTGCTCTAGACTGCACACAAGGCTTTCTGGCGCTAGTTCTAACCATTAATTGCCACTTTAAATCCAGCAATAAATTATTTGGGCAACCACACCGCAAGAGCCCACTGCCAGGAACAAACCAGAGCTGAGCACTACTCAGTCCCCTTCATGCTCCAGGACTGCAGAGCTGAATCGGGCAGGGCACTCCTGCACACACTCTGAGTGGGGGGTTTTGGTGTCTCACTGACCTTCTGGATGTAGTTTAAGCCATCATCCTGTGAACAATGTTGTCAGTGCTGGAGGTGCACTGCATGTGTGTATTGATCTGCCGTTTGCTCCTGGAGCACAGGATGGTGAGTGGTGTGCAGGATGCCTCAGGATAAGCCTCTGATCCTTTGCAAATTGGATTTTGTGGCTCACTTGCCCGTTCTCTTGGATAAAGTTTCCCCTTAGCTGCCTCTCCTCTAGCAGAGCTCAGGTCTGTCTCAGGACTGCAAAGCTTTTTATAATGCTCTGCAGATCAGGAGTCACTTGGAAGGGACAGGGACAGGCTTTCCATTTCCCACTGAAACATGCTGCAGAGTGAGAGCCTGCTGCTTCATTCCCGTTTGGAGTTCCACTCGGTCTGCATGAGATTCCCGTTGGTTTGGTTTGGTGCCTTTCCTGCTGTGTGGCACTGAAGTGCTCCTGGTTAGCAGCCCCCCAGTGATGACTGCTGTTTTAGAAAGCCTCTGGGCCACATGAGTCGTTGTGATTTCATGCTGGGGAGGAAATGGATTGCTCAGAAAAGGCCAGCTTCAAACAGAGCCACAGCTGGCTGATTTTAAACCAGTTCAGCTGAGGATCAGAGGGTGCTGTTAAATTTTACCTCCAGAGGAGATCATCCAGGAAAATGCACCGTGTTTTGTACCCACCAGCACAAGTGGGATTGTCAGGGCTTGTAATGAGCCTCGTGTAACTCCTAAAAGGATGGAGTGTAAAACAGGCCAGCACACACAGATGATGGGTTGGTTGTACTGTTGGAACCCTGGGTTCTGAGAATTTCAGCCTTTCAGTGCTGAGAGGCAGTGATCCTCAGAAACACACTATATTTGATCCAAAACCCTGGGAAAAGTTTCCTAAATTGTGTGATGGCACTGAGGTTGTTGCTGTGCAATTAAAAGTTATATCAGTGGGTGAAATACGTAGAAATGTAGAAAATTAGGTTTAGGAGATATAGGTAATAATAGGTTACAATATGGAGGATTTGGGGTGTGGATTTATGTCTTCTTTCTTCTCTTTCTTCTCAAATCTGAATGTTCTGTCATTGGGTCAGAAGTTCTGCACTGCAGAACATGAAAAGTTAGTAATTGGATTGTAAGTAAAAACATATTATTGGTTAGTTTAGACTTTAAAAAGCTTGGAAAATTAAAACTCATGGCCATTTTCCACCTTTCCAACAAAGAGGCACACTGCAGCTGTATTACTGATAAGATACAATAAACAACTAAGTCTGAACAAGAATACTCGATCTCCTGTGTCTCAATTCAAACTCTGAGTAAAAGAACTCAGATGTAGAGATGTAGAGAAAGATATAGAGAAAAAGAAGAAAAAGCAATATTGTACTGGAGAGAGCCATCATCAGGAAAGGTGAACAGTTCCAGTTTGCTTATAAGCATGTACTGGTTCGAGTTTCATGCCCATTCTGGGAGAGGGTGGTGGCCCTGGTGAGGGACAGCAGGCAGCACACTCCTTTCACAGCGAGCTCAGGAGCAGCACTGGCCTCTTACTTGTGCCATTCTGTGCTGCTGTGAATGGGACACCCTCCAGGGTTTGGGGAAGAGTAATCCTTGCCAGGGTTAGTACTTAAATCTGTGCTGCTTGGTTTTTGAGCAAGGGAGGGAAGTTAACACTCCCAGAAGTGCTGGGAGACCACCTACTCTTTGGTACAGACTGCCAGCAGCTGACAGATGGAAGTGATTTTGGGACAGTGAGAAGTCACAGTGGAATCACAGTGGTGACCAAGAGCAGACTCTGTATCCCACAGTCTTTGACTTACACCCACCCCTTGTGACTCTTGCTGTGGAGCAGGACAGTTTCCCAGAGCCATCAGAATTCTTCTGTGGAGTGTGAATTAACAGTGGGTCGATGGTTTGCTGTCTCATGTGGTTCAGTCTAAAGACACATGTTCCTCTGAAGATGCTTTTTGGCAAGCCTGTGTATGGCTGAAGGATATGTGGCAGTGGGAGCTCTGGTTGGAAAGCAGGAGGTGAAGCAGAGGAGTGATTCCATGTGCTGATGTGTGCTGACACGTTGACCCCTCCTCTTGACGCCGTGCCCTGCACTCCGTGTGACTGCCCCTAACCACAGCTGTCAGATACCACCTTGGTGTGAGAGCTCTGCTGACCCTGCCCCTTGCCCTGTCCCTGTTTGCTGTTTGCCTAAGTGCTCCCTGTCCATTTTTTGTCTTGCAGCATCTGGAGAGGGCCCAATGTGAACTGCGTTGACAGCACTGGATACACCCCGCTGCACCACGCTGCTCTGAATGGCCATAAGTGAGTGCTGTTCCCATGCCTTGGGTCACAGGGGGTGGATGCTTTGTGCTTCCCTGGCCACGGCTGTGTGGTTCAGTCACCAGCCAAGGCCCTGGTGCAGCACTACTCCATCTTCAGGGGAAGTGGAGAATGTCAGTGCTTTGGCTGCTGCACAGCGTGATCTTGCATCTCGAAACACTGATGTTTCCAACCACTCTTTTATTCCTAAGCAATTTGGATAAGCTGTAACGCTGTGTGAAAGGGGCTCCCCCAGTGACAATCCCTGTGGTCTGTCTGGAGTCCAAGGTGGTCTGGGCCTGCACCACTTAGTAATTCCCTTGTGTGCATATCACGTTTTTAAGTAACTTCAGTGTGGTAGATCTTGTTGCTGCCTGAGATATTAAGAAATGGAATAGAGTTAAGATCTTTATTCACCTTGGTTGTGCTGGTGCAATTCACTTTGCAGCAGAGGCTTGTGGCTGACTTCAGCCCCTGTTTATCTCCATTAGCATGGCAGTAACGTGAATCTTTCCTGAGCTCAGCTCAGCAATATTTATTTCTTTTTTTTTTTATTTCCTTTGGCAACATTTAATAGGAACACTTAAAAATCACATTTCAAGAGGATGTCTGAAACATTGCTGTTCAGATTAACTTCTTGTTCAGTACTTGCTGCAGAATGTGAGCTGTGAAACAAGGACTGAATGTCTCACTGGAGTTCTTGTCTCTTCCAGGGATGTTGTGGAAGTTCTGCTGAGGAACGACGCGCTCACCAATGTGGCAGATTGTAAGGGCTGTTACCCCCTGCACTTGGCAGCCTGGAAGGGAGATGCTGACATAGTGAAGCTCCTCATCCACCAGGGCCCTTCGCACACCAAAGTGAATGAGCAGGTCTGCCTGATTTTCTCTGATGTGTCATTGAATCACTTCCCTGGCATGGAGAGATACTCCTTCAGCTGACTCCTGACCCTTCCCAAACCAGTAGCAATGGTTGTAAGGTCCTACTTGCTGGTGGGATAAGAGGGGCACTGCCTAAAGCAATACATTCAGTTCTGAGTTAGTGGTAGGATGAAAAGGTATTTAAGTTTTAGAGAGAGGCACATAAATATGAGAACTGCTCAACACTTAGGAAGTGGTCTCCTGCTTCTGGGCTTCTAAAACTAACCCACAGTTTTCCTTTCAGCTGCTGGATAGCTGAGCAGGTTTCTAGTTCTGCAGAGGATCCATTGGCTCCCTCCTTTGGGAACTAATCCAGGCAGCTTTGTTCAGTCTCTTTGGCCGTGCTCTCTTAGCTGCTCTCCTGGCTTGTCTCTGGCACTTGCTCCAGTTCACTAATTTGTAAGTTCTAAGATAATTTTAACACTACTTGCCCCCAGATAAATCCCTAGCTTAATCTTAAAGAATTATTTTCACAATCAGGCAAGAAAAAAATGCCTCTTGGATTTGTTCCTTTTGTCAAGCTGACGGTTTTGGTCTGGAGTGCAGAGGGAGTGAGGGATACGACACAGCTGTGTCCACTGCAGAGGGCTGGCTCCTGTGCCCCATGGACATCTGAGGTATCTTAGAGTTCCAGGGAACATCTGAAATGCTACTGCTGGAAGACCCAAATATTCCTGTTGTTTCAGAGTTTTGTTTAAGGAACTGGTTTCATGAGCGAGGCCAGCTGAGCAGTGTCACTGAACCGTCCCTCCCTGGGTGAGCCTGGCAGACACAAAGTGACAGGTCCAAATCAGGTGGCTAAAGCAGCAAGGGGCTGTGGTCGTCCTGTCCCTTAGGCAGGAACATCTGATGTCCCTGTGAATCAGCTCCCAAACCACTCAGGTGTTCTTTCAGGAGGAAAGGAGTAAACCAAAATAGGTTTGCCTACCTTAGTGCCACCAGGCTAAACCTCAGCATGTATCCCAAAGGTAATTCCCAGGTAGGTCAGACACCCCTGGCCTGAGTTCAGCTCACGGTCAAGGTGAGCAGCTGGGGAGTCCATGCTGTTGATTTGCTCCATGGTAGTTTTTAAGTAGCTGGGGAGCAAACTCCTTTCAGAGCCAGGTTTAGGAGTCCCAGTCCTTCTTTGTGGGGACCCAAGTGCCACACTGAAGTTTCCCAGGACGGGCGACTCACTGCACTAGGCTGCCCCAGGGATAAATGCTGCTAAAACATCATGGAGTGAAAAATCTGGTTGTAGTGCAATTCTGTCTCACTCCTCCTTTGAGCAGGAATAACGAGGAGTGTGTGTTCTGATGACTCTGGTGATAATTTTCCGGTTTGGGGCTGTGGTTAATCAGGTCTCCAGGCACAGCTGCAGGCACTCAGTCTGGTGACATAGGCTTGAGTGCAGGTAACCCTTTTCAATCAATCTGACAAGAATTGAGTGAGGGCCCTGAGTGTGAATGTTCTGCTCTGAGTAGGGCAGCTAGAGGGGACATCTTTGCAAAGACCCAAAGCTTAGTATGATCCTTCCAGGTAATGTTTCATTAACGTCTGTTTAGTAGGAACCCTGTTAAATGAGAGAAGTCAGCTGAGGAGCCTGTGCTTGGAGCCTGGTCCAGGTTACAGCAATCCCAGCTGGAATGGCTTTTGCTGGCCATGGCTCTGACTGGAACAAGATGCTGTGTCCTGGCGTTCCACCCCTTGGAGTCACCCATTGCTTTGTTGCTGTATCTCACCCATTTCATTATCACATTTTTTTTCTTTTTCCTCTTCCTTTTTGTAGAATGCTCTTGAGATCAAAGAACTCAAAAAGTACGGCCCCTTTGACCCATATATCAATGCCAAGGTGTGTACTTTGCTGTCAGCATTTCACTGCATCATCACTCCAAGCTGCACTCGCGTGTTTCCAGGTGCAATAATACCTGTTCACTTCGCAGCTGCTTGGGGAAAAGGAAAATGGGACCATTTATTTACTGTGGGTTTCTCTCTTCAAAGCAGTTATAGAAACATAATTAAAGGGAAGCTTTTCCTTACTTTCCTGGGGGCTCCTTCCTTGCTTAGCCTTGTAGGACACGCAGTGATGGTCAGTTTGCTTGATTGAGCTGGATGACTTCCCAAAGGTAATGTTACTTCAATTAAATGTTTTAGGTTTTGTTTCATGTGCTGATGTTGCTGATAAATGCAAAGAGAAGGAATTTTTTTTCCCCTGCTTAACCATGGTTGCATTTTCTCTGTGGGCTGTTTGGAGTGAATTTTGATGCCTTTTCTCCTATCAAATGCATAATGCTGTGTGTGTTGTTTGAATGGACAGTTAATTCCTGTGGTGGTGGTGGGTAGAAAGGAGGGCAGTAGGATTCCTGCCTCCCTTCCCAAGTCCTCCATGTCGTGCTTATTACATCAGTCTCTCTTTTGATGTTCAGTCCGTGGTGTCGTCTGACCCTTCAGCCCTGGTCTCCTGTTCCTGTTTTCTGACCTGTTTTGCTCCTCTCTTGTTTTCAGTTGCTCTTGAGCTACAAAAGACACAACATCAGTTCATGCAATGTGCTGAGACAGCTGTTGAAGAAGCAGATCAAATTCTTGGTGGTGGTTTCTCAGACACCATTTTTCAGTTTTATTTCTAGTCAAGCTGCAAGCCAGGGATGACAAACAATCTGCTGCTCGGTCCTGAGACACCTGTGCCATGAGCCACCATGCCACAGCTGCTTCCAGCCAGTTACTTTGGATCCAGCCATCCATGGCTGATTCCTGTCTCTCAGAGTTTCCATCTGCTTGATCTGCAGGACCTTAGAAACACACAGCTAGAGCTCCTGTGCTTGCTGGGAGTTAGGCATGGTTTTGCAGAGTTCTGTTTCAGGGTCACCAGTGCCCACTCTGAGCACAAATGCGATCCTGTGAAGCTCATCCAAATCGAGGATTTTTACAAAAATCTGGATGGGAATTTTATGCCTTTATGTTTTCTGTGGAAATATCATAATTGAGCAGTTCAGTTGCCTGCAAGGAGCTTCCTAAAACATTGTCAATAACCAAGTAAAATTTTACACCCTCTAGTATTGGGATGTTGAATGAAGAAGGAATGTAAAGTGGGAATATCCTGGGAGTTCCCTTTCTTGTGGATTTTTGTTTAAAGAGTCCTCTAATTTGGGTTTTATACTGTGGAGAAGTGCATTATTTAAAGCCTCAGTTCAGTGTTCACAATGGCTGAGGTGCTCTCTTGAGCAAGACAAAATTTTGGGAACCTGTGCTTTGGTTTTAAGGAGAGAGAGATAATTTATACACAGTTGTTGGGTTCATCACAAGTTCTGACCAGCTTTGCACCAGTTCCTGGCCAGGTGTGATGAAGAGCATGGGGAATTGTATCTGTCACACAAACTCTGGTGTTTTCTCAGGGGCACTGGAGCAGTCAAGCAGCAGGTTGTCTATTGACATAGGGCAGGACTGTGTTGGACACTCAGACACTGACAAAAATCCTAAAAGGAAGTAGGTTGAGTGGGACTGAAGGGCCATGTAGCTGCTTTCCCTTACCCTGGGGCAGGATCAAGTCTCCTTACACCATTCCTGACCAGGGTTTTCCCACCAACTTCTCAAAAACCTCAGAGAGGGACAGCTCTGTGGCCTTTCTTCGGCAGTTTATTCAACCCTTCAGATCTTTGTGGGTCAGAAAACTTTCCCTTGTTTAAACCAAGTCTCCCTTGGCTCAGTCGGAGCCATCTCACGGTGTGTTGGGAGCGGGGGGTGCGGGATGGACACAGAGCCTGAAGGGGCTATGGATTCTCCACTTGAGCATGGGGTGAGGAACAGCAGGGCTGTGTGTGGTGAGTGGTATCACATTACCAGGGCTTGAAACCTATGCTGGAGCCCATAAGAAAGCAGAGCCATCCCTGCTCATGTCCTGTTTGTGCTCTGCAGACAGGCATTGCTCCCAACTCCTCTCTCCCGGCTGAGAGCTGGGGGGATGCAAGGATTCCTGCAGGAAGGCAGCCCCCAGCCCTCCTGAGTGCTCTGTTTTTCTAAGTAGTTCTGAAATTTGAAGCCATGTGCCTTCTGGCTGCTGGAATGGAATTTTCCTTTTCCATCTCTAATACATCTGTAGGTCTGAGCACTCCTGCTCACTGCTCTGGTTTGTGCCTGGAGAGGTGACGTGGGAAGGGAGCAAACTCCCATGCCTGGAAGAACTGTAGTATTTTGGGCTGCTCAAAACTCTCCCAAAATGGAGGCAATAAAGATTCAAGTGGTAGTGGGAGTTTCCACTGCACAGTCTGGAATTGGGAGAGACTTGCTGTGATGATTCAGGGCAGTTTTACTGCCTGGTGATCTCTGCTGCAGGAGGAAAGTCTGGGGATTTTGCCTCGAGCATCGGAGCCCCAGTCTGCTTAGGGAAAATTGGACTGAATTGCAGGCAAGATGAGGGAAGTCTCCAACAATTACGCTTTTAAAGGATGTTGTGTTCCCATTTCTGAGCCCTCAGGCAGGTGTTTGGAGCTGCTGCATGCTTTAAAACCCCCTGAGGGATACATAGCCTGTGCTAGGGAGAAAGGAGAGGGGGGCAGTCCTAGCCAGGGAAATCCCCAGTAGCCAGAGCTGGCATGGCATGAGCAGCGTGTGCCCCCACAGCTCTGGGGCAGGGACCCACTGCTCAGAGGGGCTGGGGTCATCCAGTCTTTCCACAAAGCCTGGCAGTGAGGATCCCTCATGCTGTGGGCCAGGCTGAAAGCCTGGGGCCAGCTGTCGTGGGCTCCCTGATCCCTGCACTCCCAACCCTGTCAAACGGGAATAATGGGATTTGCCAACCCTGTAAATGCCCCAGAGCAGCAGTGTGAGCTGACGGGCAGGTGTGAGCTCTGACGTTCTCTATTCTGTCCCCTCTCACTCCGTTTGTATATTTTTTGTGCAGACTTCTGTATCCTGCAGTACCCTCTGTCCACGTGTATGTGCCTCCCCCCAGGATAGAGCCTGTTTGACTTGGACTTTCTGTGCTGGCAGTGATGCTTTGCCCCCGTTTGCCCCCTCTCCCTGCATGTGCCTGATCCTGCCTCCTTCACTTTGCTTCTGTACAAACTGCAGCTGCCGGAGCCTCACCCAGCTCCCACTTCCCTTGTGCTTTGCCCGTGGCTGAGAAGTGATGCAAAAGCCAGATGCAAACAAGTGGGGGGGTTGACAGGACTCCTGTGAGCCTGAGAGCAACTGAACACCTCCACAGGATCCGAGTGCTCGTGCAGCCACGCGGGTTTGTGACACGGTGCAAAATGCTGAGCAGTGTCCCAAGGCGTGCGTGTGCTCTCACAGCAGGCAGGCAGGAATCAAATTCCCTTCTGCAGTGGTGCTGCTGCCTCCAGCAGGACAAAAACATTCTGTTTATTTTAATGGAAGTGTTGTTAAAATGGCAAATTCAACTGCGATTCTTTCAGTTGAAGTGTGTAACTGTTTGTATTAAACTTTTTTTAGGATCAAATTGTCAGGTAGTTGTTTCTAAAGTGCTTAAACCAGAATCCCTCTGTGGATGACACACAGTAGTAAAACTAGAAACTTGAGAGGAATTTAATTTGAGGAAAGGCTCTGTTAGATCTGGCCATGTTCCTATTTTGCACCTACATATGTGGAGTGTTGGACTGCTCACCTTTGGGCTTTGCATTGCTGGTTCTTAGCCTAGCTGCTGGTGCATGCACTGGTTTGGGTCTGGCTTCCAGCTGGGATGCTCCCTTGTCACTGAGACATTGCTTCCCTCAGCTGACCTGAGCCCTGGCTTGTTCCTGCAGTGGTGGAATTGCACGGCTCTCTGGGTCACAAACTGCATGGGACTGGGTGCACCCTTTCTCTAAACAGCCAGAATTGCAGAGATGGAATGACCCTTATAACCAGGATAAGTAGGATTTTAAACAATTGAAGTTTAAATCTAAAATGATGATGATGAAGCTCCAGCAAATAGAATTCACACAACAGGTTGCCTGCCTTATATTCAGCCTTTTATTTTTGTGGCACCCTGAAGTGTGGGATGCTGCCAAGATATCAGACTGCCTTCCCCAGGTGCCAGCAGCATTAATGGGAATCTGGATACAGCTCAACATCCCTTTAACTTTAGCATGGCCCCTGGATTCTGACCCTAGTGCTTGGAAAGCAGGCTGGTCCATCTGTAGCCCTCTTTCCCACAGCTGAAGAGCGTTGTTCTGGACGTCCCCGAAGCTGTGGCTGGGTGGGCCGGTCAATGAGCTTGTGAGGGGATGCTAAATGCCCAGGGAGATGGTGAAACATTGCTCAGGCTGGTTCAGACTGGGCTCTCTGCTTCCCTGTTGCTTTTTTTGTCTTGTTTTTGCATTTAAACTTCAATGTTGGAGCGAGGCGCGGGGCGGCCGCTGCCCCGGCCCTGACGCGCCGCCGCTTGTGCCCCTCAGAACAACGACAACGAGACGGCGCTGCACTGCGCGGCCCAGCACGGCCACACCGAGGTGGTGAAGGTGCTGCTGGAGGAGCTCACCGACCCCACCATGCGCAACAACAAGTTCGAGACCCCCCTGGACCTGGCCGCGCTCTATGGGAGGCTGGAAGTGGTCAAGATGCTCTTGAACGCCCACCCCAACCTGCTAAGCTGCAACACTAAGAAACACACTCCGCTGCACCTGGCAGCCAGGAACGGTCACAAAGCTGTGGTCCACGTCCTCCTAGATGCTGGCATGGACAGCAACTATCAGGTATCTGGTGTGTCTGAGTGGGGCTGGGCTGGTCACTGGGGCCTGGAGAGCTCCACCAACCTCTCCTCACAGAAGCTGAGGAGAGCTTTGTCTTCTGCTGGGCTGTCTGTGCAGCTCTGGGTTGCTCGGGGAGGCTGCCCAGAGGGACTCGGGTGCTGTGCATGCCTCACGCCTGCGCAGGGGCCGGGCAAAGCCCCAGACACAGAGTGAGGGAGAGAAACACCCTGTGGCCGAAGCTGTTCTGCCCTGCAGTGCTGTGAGCTCTTGATAGCAGTGGAGGCAAACGTGTCTCTTCCTATCAAGCCACTTGTGAATGTGCTGTTTTCACAGCAATGGCTTGTATGTGGGTCTTGTTTTCCCTTGTCAGGACATGACCTCCTGCCAAGCTCTAGAAGGCCCTTTGTTGGTCTCTCTGATGGAGCCATCCCCATTTTTCCATCCTACATCCTCAGCAGTGTAGTAACGCTGATAGTCCGTCCTCAGCCGTAGGTAGTGCTGCCCACACCTCGTGTACAACGCCGTGTATTTATTGCTTCTGTAACCCTCTAAGCCATGCCTCCCTCACCATTCCCTGCTGTCTGGCTTCATGCTATGTTTCCATTTAATTTGCAGACTGAGAAAGGCAGTGCTTTGCACGAAGCTGCTTTGTTTGGCAAGACAGATGTGGTACAAATATTGCTGGCTGCAGGTGAGAGAATGTTCCCCCTTTGAAGCACTAATGTGGTGATCCCTTCACCCAGAGCTTGAGGAAATCCTTTTCTAGTGCAGCAGGTTTCTCCATCCAGCTGTCGGAGCTCCTCGGAGCAGGATATAGGAGAGGTTGGCTCTTAGAATTTGGCTTTAGATTTGTCTCTAGAGTGTTTTATAGCTCCCCCCCAGTGATGATCACAAATGTGACTTGATGGAATACATGAACCTGCACACAGTTAGACAATATTCTTGCTTTTGCCCTCCATACCCCTATTACCACAGGTATTGATGTGAACATAAAGGATAACAGAGGCCTGACCGCTCTGGACATTGTGAGGGAGCTTCCTTCCCAGAAAAGCCAACACATAGCAGCTCTCATTGAAGGTGGGTAATGCAGCTCTGCCTCTGGGGAGGAGGGGAAAGCTCGGGGTGCTGATTGTGCTAGGGCAGGTACAGGATGTGCCTTTCTAGACCTGGAAAGTGCCAAAAGCAAAGCAGCTTCGGGCTGTGTTGGAAGGAGCGGCGCTGAAAGCTGGGGTGAGCTTCTCCAGACCAAATGTTTGGAGGAGGACTTGGGGGGATTTAGGAGAATTAGCCCTTTGCTGAGGGAGTGTGGCGTGACTTCTACAGTTTAAATGGGCTTAATTGAGCTTTGTTTAGCTCACTTTTGAAGTTAATTAAAATTAAGGATAGCCTAAATCTGCTTGCAGAATGCAAAGTAACAGCTTTAGAAATGGTTCTGGTATAACTCCCCTTTATGTGTCTGTGTAGGCAAATCGTTGTCCACAGATCTCACATCCTGCTCCTCGCCTTGTTGTGAGGCTTGGGCATGGAATTTGCAGATGAGATTTACAGAAAAGGCCTTGATTACTTGTGCTTCATAAAGGCGCTTGGTCCATTGTGTCTGTCCAAATTCGGGAATGAAATGTGACATCTTGGCTAAATTCATACCTTGTAATTACGCTGTCTGCATTTCCTCTCAGCTGTGGGGAGGATCAGAAGCATTTGGAGCTGGGGTGTATTATTCACGCTGAGCATTTGGGAGCTTTGCAGGTTCAAAGCACTTCTCAGACTTTTAACTAAGCTGTGCCTGTGAGGCTGGTAGGTTTGAGCTTTATTCTGAAGCTGAAGACAAAGATGGGCTTTAAAACAGAAGGTGTTGCAGATAAAGGCTGTTAGTTTTCCCCGGGAGGGAGCTGCTCTTGGATGTTACATCAGCTGAATGTTTCTGGCTTTGCCTGTGGTTGGGGGCTGCAGCTGCAATTGGTTTCTCTTGTTATGACTCTGTTCAGTGATGGAGCTTGTGTCTGCAACACAAATCTGCTCCGTGACTCTGTGTCCGTACAGCAGCTTTGCAGCTTTCTGATTAAAGACTCTGAAAGTTCAAAGGACCGTCCCTACCCTTGTGCCTGTGATTAAAGGGGCCGTCTGCTTCTATTTTGGGATCTGAGCTGCAAGTTTTAATAATGTTATTTTTTTTGGACACTTAATAAGCTGATAGTTGGCCTTCCACCCACAAGGGAGGAAGTACCATGCGCTGAAGGGGACAGAAAACCAGATTGACGTGAGCTGACCCTGTCTCCCAACCTCCTTGCAGATTACACCATTGGGAAGAAAAGTGCCAAAGCTGTGGAGAAATCTGCTCCAGCCCCACTCGCTCCAGCCACCGATGCCTCAGGCCGGACATCTCAGGGTGGGCATCACCAACATTCCTCTCCCTGCCAGCACTGAGGTCAGGAGATCCAGTGACAATCCCGTCTCTTTCTTCCCCGCTCAGGTGATGTGGACAAAGCTGTCACAGAGCTAATCATCGACTTCGATGTGAACCCTGAAGAGGAGAGCCCGTACGAAGCTTTGTACAATGCCACATCCTGCCACTCCCTGGACAGCCTGGCCAGCGGGAGATCATCGGACCGGGAATCTGTGAATAAGGAAGCTGAACCAAGTGGCCTCAAAGCAGCTGGAGTCAGGCCTGTACGTAGCTCACCGCTGCTTGCCCTAGAGGCACGGGGGGCTGACCTGCAGGGTCAGGTTTTGCAGCAGGCTGCTCAAGCTTAAAGAAATCTTTAAATCCTTCCCTGACATTGATCAGAACAGGCAGGTGCCTCTGCTCCTTCCCTGGCCTGTTCACAGGGTTTGCCTAAAAGCAGCCGCTTCTTTGTTTCACCTCGTGTTGTATCCTGTTTTCTGGCAGTTTGACACTGGTGCCAGTGAATCTTGGTCTGTCAGGAGATTACAGTTCACAGAAGGGCTGACTTCTTGTCCAGAAAAAGTTCTGGAAACTTTTGTGGAGCGTTTTCTCGTGTCTTGCTCACTGGATTACCAAAGCTGAGGCTCTCGGGAAATTATCTGTAGGAATAACCTGTTGGAGACTAGTTGGCAGTGAAAGGGAGGTTTTTTGTGTATTACTTGCAGAGCTCTGTAGAGGGTACTCCAGGCTTTACAAGGCAGCACAGAGCTCCTGGAACTGTCCCCAGAGAAGTCTTCCTCACCTTCTGTCAGCTGCATCTGCTGCCCCGGTAGCGATTGGCGGGAAGGCTGCTGTGGGGCAGATGGGACACGGGCCCTGCAGTGCTGGGTCAGCTTCAGGCTTTGTGTTCTGCTTGGTTTTCCAAAGCCTGCTCTGTGGAAGTATTTTTGGACAAAAGGCAGAGCAGCAGTGAACAATTAAACTGCTGGGGGCACAGTAACCATGGTTCCCCTCTGTGCAAAGAGGTGCAGCCTTTGGCTTGTGCTGAGAGCAAGTAGAATAGAAATGAGTCAAAAGCTTTGGATAATGGACATTTTGGCCAGATCTTTCAGGTATGCAGTACCAGGTGCACTGTCCTGTTACTGATCAAATCTTGCCACTGTGCTGTGCTGGTGATGTCTGTTGTGAAATAAGCTCAGCTCTGTCACAAGTAAGGAAAGATGAGAGGCTGAACTGCAGTGAAAAGAGAGCAGGAAGAGGGACATGCTCCAGTAGCTGGCTAGAGTTTCTCCCGGGACTTGCTGAGTTTGAGCAGTGCAGCTCTGCTGCTCCCTTTGCCATTAGATGGAGCTGTGGCCGGGCAGGAGGTGGCCCCAGGATGTGCTCAGCCTCGGGACCAGGCAGCAGCTCCAGCTGCCCAGTGGCAATCCTGGGATATCAGAGGAGAGCAGTGCACCATTGTTTCTGGGTCTCTAGAGTTTTCCTCTATAAAAGATGCCTCTGGCATCAGTTCAACTAAGCCACAAGCCCTTACTTCCCGTGAGCTCGTTGCTCACTCCCCTGTGTAGTGCCGTGGAGATGCTGCTTTGGGTGTGAGTGAGACCTGTGTGAGCAGATCGGTGTCCTGAGGAAGAGGAGGAAAGGCAGCAGCCATTGCCCAGCTCTGTGCTGTTAGGGCTGAACTTCTTCTCCATCCAGATTAATTTGAAGAGGTTGTTGCTGCATCCACAGCAGTGGGGACATAGAGCTGGTGGAGGCAGAAGGGATGAGCTGTACGAGCAGAGCTGACAGTGTCTGTCTCACCCACAGAGAGAACGTCCTCCCCCGCCGGCCAAGCCCCCGCCTGATGAAGAGGAGGAGCAGAATGTGGAGAAGAAGACAGGCCACAATGCTCCCTGTGAGGTACATGGGGCTTGCTCTGGGGTGTTTCACGGGAGAGTGGTTTAAACATCAGGTTTAATAGTTTGGGAGGAGCCAAGGATGCTGTTACCTCCTGTGCTCGTTGGGCTGTGAATGTGAAGTATTCCCTCACTCAGCATTGCTGCTGTCCCTTACCATGGGAACTTCCTTTGTCCGGTTCTTCCAGGGCACCTCAGAGTTGACCTTCAGCCTTACTTTCCTATTCTTGGCTGAGAATTCCCTTAGGAAGAGATTTTTCTGACCCACGTTGCAATATGGACCATTGCCCACTAGTAATGATCCCACCACAGGCATCTTCAGTTGGACTGAAACACAGAGGGGCTGTGAGTTCCTGCTTCCTCTGAGCTCCCAGCTGTGGAGGAGCTGCGTGAGCTTGTGGGTCCCACTGACATGAGCAGGGATCAGGGGCTTGAATTCAGCTGAGGATCTGGCCCAGCACATGTTAAAGCTGCCTTCTGCAGGGGTCAGTGCATGTGAGCTGCTTTCTGATGGAACTCGAGCTCTCCCATTCCGTATGGTTGCTGCTGGGGCTTCCTGTTGCTCATCTTATTCACCTGCCTGTGAACCTCAGATGTAAGGACTCTCTGGGAGACACAGCTGTGAGAAACCACAAATGTGCCTTGGCAACTTCCGCTGACACCCAGGAAAACCTTCAAAGCAAATCCAAATCCTGTGGATTTCTGTGCTCTCCCAAAGGCAGTGGGTTGTGTGTGAAGCCCGTGGAGCGTGTGCCACCTCTGCTGTCTGTTTCAGCAGGTGCTTTCTTTGAATGTGCTGATCTGCTGCAGTTCTGCAAGGCAAAAATGAGATCTGTTTTCTGGAGTGTGTCAAATCCACACAAGACACAGGTGAACATGGCCTGCTGTAATAGAACTGACTGCAGAGACAGAGTGAACTCCAAGCTGTGCGTGAACAGGGAAACTGGGATGTGACACTGTGGGCTGATCCCTGCCCTGCTGTTCAAATGCAGGGGGTGATAACCAGTCCTGTGCCTGGCTGTGGCAGAGGAGAGCTGGGCAGCAGGTCATGGCATAATTGGGAAGCAGAACTTGTTTATGACAATAAACACGAGGGAGGGAAACGTGCCCTGACCA
>NW_008236763.1:921828-927981 GCF_000691975.1 Corvus brachyrhynchos | reverse complement strand
CCAAACACCTGCTGTGTTGTCCTGCCTTTAATGGCTTTGGAAGCACAATCCATTAAAGGGAATCTTGCTGGCAAATGGCAGAGTGACTCGCTGGGGAGACCTTGATATGTGACCAACTTCAGTGACAAAACTTACAGGCAGCATGTGGCTGCCTGGAAATGACCCTTTGGACATACTGGTGAGGAGTTTGGGGCTGATCCTTTTCCTTTGCTTGCTGCTCCTGGCCTGCTCTGCTTTTCTGACTCTTGCCCATCTTTTATCACCTCAGAGTGTGCTCTCCCTGGGCCGGGCAGGCGTGCACATGCTCCGGGAATGCTGTAAACATTCTGCTGCAGCATCCCAATCTGCCACCCTCCAGCCCCACTCTCCCACTGGAGTCAGGACACTTAGTCATTGAGTATTCTGGGGTTGGGCCAAGCTCTAGTTTTCCAAAGTAGTCTTTTTATTCCTTGCCAAGCTGGGGCTATCAGTCAAAACAGATGAGCGTAAACAAGAAACTTCACTTTCATCATCATGGAAAAACGTTGGTACAAACAGGCAAAAGAGCTGATTGTTTGGAGGTGCTTGAGTGGTGCCTTTCACTATCTGCAGAAACCTTCTGGGTTTGGAGCTGAGTAAGAGTCTGCACTGTCAAATTAAACTTCAGTTCCAGTTGTTTACTGCTTGTCTCCGGAAGGGAAGTGCAGATCAAGGACAAGGCGCCACGTTGGCTCCAGGAGTTTGGTCTGCAGCTCTGGGGAGGGAGAAGAGAGGAAGAGATGAGTTACCCTTTAAAAAGTGTTTCAAAGTCCTCTGCTGTGGATTAAGTACACCTTAAAGAGCATCCTCGTTATTCACAGCATCTTATTTTTGGGCTTTGCTAGCAATGAACATTTATACATGCAGACAACATGGCTGAAGAACTGAAAGCTGAATTGAAAGAAAGCTTTGCTTGGTGGTGTTGCTCCTGGTCACCGAGCCCACAGAGCAAGCAGGGTTCTCCAGCAATGGTCTTTGTTTTGAGTGAATTTGAACCTGAAGCTATTTAGAGCTTGGAAGGATGAGAGCGAGAGAAAATCCAGTGTCACCAGGCCTGTGAAAGTTCACAAAGCAGAAACCAGGAACTGTGTGCTGCTGGAGAGCTCCTGCCTTTGATGCATTTAAGGAGGACAGTACAGGAATCATCATCCACAGGAGTGTCAGGAGAGCACCAGAGCCTGGCTGAAGGTCCAGGCTGCTGCTGTGCTAACAGGCTGCTGCTGGGCAGGATTTTTCCAAGATCACTGGCAGGAACCTGTTACCCGCTGTTCTGGTGTGATGGTTTTGTGCCACCATCTGGTCAGAATTTTTTCCCTTATTTGCTCATTATGAGCTCCTTCACCTGGAAAAGGAGCAGGTTTGCCTGGCAGCTCCTGCTCAGAGCAGGTAGAATAAATACTTCCCATGCCGGACATGGCCCGTTTCCTCCCATTGGGAAAGTCACTTCAAAAGCCAGCTGGGTTTGTGCAGAGCAGCACGTGGATGTCAGAGTCCTGTCTGTGCTGCTGACTCTTGGGTGCCTCTCCAAGACTCCTTAAGCTTCCAGAGCTCCTGGCTGGGTTGCAGTCAGGTAGGTACCAGTTTGCCCTTGGAGCAGCTCTGGTGCTTTCCACTTTGGGGAGAAGCAGGAGGTGGAGTGTGCTCTGTTGGCAAGGCAGTGGTGGGTCCAGGGGGCTGAGCAGTAGGAGCCCTCCCTGGGAGCAGGTTTTGTTCAGACCTGTTCTTCCCTGTCCTGGCAGCATGTAGGGATTGTTTGCTTTCTGGCTTGGGTTTGCCCCACTGTGGTTGGATATAGTCACACATGGGGTCACAGAATGGTTTGGGCTGGAAGGGACCTTAAAGATCATCCAGTTCCAACCCCTTGTCATGGGCAGGGACACCTTCCAGTTGACCAGGTTGCTGCAAGCCCCGTCCAACCTGGCCTTGAACACTTCCAGGGCATTCACAATTTTCTCTTGGAGCCTCTTAGGGTGCTTTCCTGGATCATGTTGAGCTCCTAGGACAAGGCTGCATCAACCTGCCGGGGTCTGGCCAGGAGATGGTGCTGAAAGGCAGCCAACTTAGCCAGCAGGGTGCCCTGGTGGCCAGTTTAGCCCCTTCAGCCCTGGGATGGCACACGAGGGCATCCAGTGCCTGTCATCCTTGGCATTGATGCAGACCAACATGTGTGAGTCTGCAGCAAGACTCATCTGGATCCTACACCAAAACCTCGTCCCGGCACATGGAACAGCTGAGGGAGAGTCTGCCAGGGTTACAAACCAGCTCTAAGTAGAGGCTTTGGGGATTTAATTGAGCGCAATCGCTGCTGCACATCCTGAAGTTAAACTGAGTTCATACAGTGCTGCCTGAGGGCTCTTCAGTTCTGAATATGCCGTACATCCTGAGGTCAGAAATGTGGCTCTGAGATGCCTGAGAGGGTGGCAGGGATTTGGGCTTTTGTTCTTTTCAGCCCTGTCCTAATAGGGCTGGCAGCTAAAAAGTGAATGACGATGCAAATTCCAATAGCAACAGCGAGTCTGAGTTGGGATGAACCGGAATAACGGTCTCAGCTCTTTTCCCCCTCCAGGCTGTCTGCAGCCCTCGCACAGTTGGTCAGTGCTGGAAAGCTGTCAGCAGCCTGAAATACTAAAAGTTAACAGGGTTTGGGTGGGGTTTTTTTGAGGGGGTTAAAAAAACCCAAAGGGGAATATTCCATTTTGGCTCACACTCCACAGTGAATTGGCTTCTGCCAATTCTTTGCTTAACCCATGGCATAGGAGCTGTGGGGTTTATGCTGGGACAAAGCATTGCTTTGCAGAGCACCACATTGTGCTGTTCTTCATTAGGCCTCTGCTGCCCGGGGGAAGAGCAGGGGAAGTGGAGCTGAGGAAGAGGAGCACCCCTACGAGCTGTTGCTTACAGCAGAAACTAAAAAGCCGGTTGCAGTGGACAGGAAAACAAAAGGTGAGTGACCATCCAAGAAGCAGAGCTGTTTGCTTGCATGCACTTCAGGAAAACATGGGGGGCAGAGGGCAAGTGGAACAATGAAAGTCTCTGCTGGGTGGGGGCTGGAGGGTGATTGTTGTGTTTCCTGGTAATCTCTCTGTAAAGGAGAGCTCTGAGCGTTCCCGTACAGAGCGTACGCGGAGGAAGGGCAGCTCCACCGTGGGACAGTTCAGAGATTGCAAGGATCCGCTCTGGGACCTCAGAAATGCCCAAATCTCGTGCCTGGCCAAGCAAAGGCAGAGGGTGAGAGGCTGGAGGCTGTGCAGTGTTGTTCCAGGGAAGATGAGCAACATCAGTGTTCCAGTGAGCCGTGTTCTCCATCCAGCTGGCGCTGCAGGTTTCTGCTATCCTGCTGTAAAATCAACATCCTGCTCTGTGTTAGAGCTAATTTGAGATGGAAACTAACAGAGGAGGAAAACAAAAATGTGTAGAGCAAGAACTGACTGAGATCCATGGGGTACACAGGTTAATATCAAGGCAGTCTTTCCTCCCCCGGAAGGACCTTCATGCTTTACAAAGCATCTGGGAACACCTTGTCTCTTGTGTTTGGCTGTTGTTGGCTTTTTGGCTTTCCTTCAACAATAACAACAAAAGATTTGTTTAAAGGGAAAAAATTTCCGCTTTATTCAGAAGTCCTGAGCAGGAATTTGGGTGGATTTAGTTTGGATTCTCACATTGGAACCCCTCTCTCTTTGAGGATGGACAGGGCTAATGAGGACTTGAGGTGATGCCTCATTGACTGCATTGTCAGACCTGCAGCTTTTTTCCCCTCCTTGCAGCATGATAGCTCTCATTGCTTGAGTCCTGCTGCTCTCCTGGCTGCTCCAGGGTGGCACAAGAGGTCATTATGTTCCCACCAGCACTTGCCAAAGCCCCTCACTGCCAGAGGCAAAACTTGGAAGCTTTTCAGGTTGGTGCTTTGCAGTCTGGGCCAGAAACAGTCCTTGGGCAACAGCCACTGAGCCAGGGCTTTCAGGCTTTCATCAGTGGGCAGCTATTGCTGGTTATTCAGGCACGAGCTATTCCAGCTGCTCCACTCCTTCCCCTGGCTGCTGTGTCCAGGCTTGATTGGTAAGAGTGGAGGTGTGTCCTAATTATGTGTCAGCTTAAAATGAAACCTCAGAGTAACGTAGCTGCGTGTTCTTGATGCAAATCTCTTCCCCTGAACACCTGAAGACAGGAGAGGTTGCAGGAAGATCTTTAGGGATCCTTTTATGGTTCCAGAGCAGAGTCCCATCTTTTAATGTACAGTTGGAAAGATCAAAGCTGTGACTTGATGGTTTACACTCTGTGGAAAGTGTTGCTGTGTTGGTAACAAGCCTGGAGTCCTTCCCACTGTTACAGTGGGAGAAATCCAAGGATGCAGTTGAGTTTTTCCTCATCTTCCCTGACTTCCCCATTCTTTAAATGCAGTCAGCACTGTGGCTGATGGTGGGGGGAGGAGATAAATTTAGGGAGTGGCAGAGTTAAACAAGAGTTGAGGGAGAGACTGAAGCCTAGTTGGGGTGTTGGAGAATTTTCCCACCTCTGGGTCGGAAGGGTCCTGGAGTATCAAATGCAGCAGCTCAATCCCAAGACACGGAACGGGCTGAGGCATGGCTTTGAACTGCTTCTTGGCTCCCAATCTGAGGGTCTGGCCTTCTGGATGCGTTCTGGAGGGGCCTTTGGTCAGGAGAGGAGGGCTCGGGTTCTTGTGGCTGTTGAAAGGGCGTTTCAGGGCAGCGGAAAGGCTGAATTTCAGGCACGCGGGTTTAATGGTGCCTTTCATCTGTGATAGCTGCTTTTGTTCCTCTGGCTGCCAGTTGTCCTGTGTCCAGGGAGCAGATGAATGTGGCATTATCCGCTGGCTTTGGTGGCCTTTGTGTGTGTTAGAGCAGCTCCCTGTCACATGCACTGGGAGAAGTTGGCTCATGTTTTGGGCAGAGTATCAGAAGTGGTTTAAGCCAAATGCTCTCCCATCCACTCTGGTGTGCAGTCACATGCGTGAAGTCAGGGCTCTCAAGCCCTGTAACAGGGTGTGAAAATAAGGCAAGAGAGGAGGAATGTGTGTGGAGTGACCAGGAGGAGGCTTCTCAGCTCCTGCTCCCTCCAGAGAGACCTAATGGAGGCTGAAAAGACTTTGAGTTTTGGTCTGTCTGGCTTCTCAGGAGTCACCCCCAGGGGTTGTCAGCAGTGACCACCTGCAGGTAGGACTGACTTGGTGCCTTTTGGTAGTTATTACAAACTGATACTTGTTGAGGTTATTCTGTGCTGCTTCTGTAGCAAGTCCAGCTTGAAGTCCCCACTTTGCCCTTCCTCCTGTTAGAGATTTTCTTTGTGGTTATACTGGTTCATCCAGCACAGTGTGACTGTGCTGCAAACCAGAGAGCTGGAATGAACCAGCAATAAAGTCAGAATGCACTGCAGAGAGATTGAAAGAAACTCTTTTCTGAAAGCCAGAATATGGCTGCTGAAACAGCGGGGTGGACATTGCTGTGGGGGTTCTGTGGGGACACTGGGATATTGCAGGCAAAGGTTTGGGGACAGCTCTTGGTTTGCTGTGAGATGAAGGACAGCACAAACCCACAGCCTACATGTCCTCACGTGGTGTTATTGTGGACATAGGACAGACCCCTGTCCCATATCCCAAGTCCAAGCCTGTGTTTCTGCTGTCGTAGTGTTGTGCAGAGTCACATTATTGATCTCTCTAAGCAGGACAGTGTCTCATTGCCCTTTCTGGAGAGGGGAGTACAAAAAGAGCACAAGTTCAGGTGGATAAACTCTGCCTGGAATGACTGAGCTTGGTGAGGTTAACACAGGAGTGTGCCATCCTCAGCTGGGTTCCACGCACGGTAGCTGGCTGTGGAATGAGCCTGTGTTTCAGTTCTGCTGCAAGTGAAGGTTACTTTTGCACCCCTCAAGGCCAGCTTCCTCCTCTGGCCTTCTGTTTCACAGGAGGGAGATTTGCCTGCTCCTCACTTGACAAATTCTGGCATGATGTAACATGGGGAGCCTTTTCCATGTGCAAGTCAGAGGCTGCTGTATGCCCTCACTAATTTTAAGGTTGGGGAGCTTGAGCAAGCAGCAGCTGCAGTAACAGCTTCATTCTCCTAATCCAGGGTCGTGAGACAAATCCTGCTGTTGATAAATATGGAAAGAAATCCAGTCGAG
>NW_008236763.1:911230-921815 GCF_000691975.1 Corvus brachyrhynchos | reverse complement strand
TAAATAGGAAAAGAAATCCAGGCGAGGCAGAGTGGTTACAGCTTAGTGTGCAGTGTTTAGGGAAGTGCTTCCTATCTGGAGTCCTCAGGCTGCTGGCAGGGAAGCTCTTACTGGAATCCTCCCTGGGAAGCAGGCAGTCTGTACCCAGGAAGGGCTCCTGATCCCAGGAGGGCTTGGGAGCAGCCTCTCCTGTGGGTGAGAGCTGCAGCAGGCTGTGGCTGAAAAAGGCAGGATCGGTCAGATGATCTGTGCTGGGGTGTAAAATCAGTGAAGGGAGCTGGGCAGAAGGCCGTGTGTTAAGGACCCTTTCTGAGTGTAACTCAGGTGTAACTGGAGAAGGATGATTCTTTCAGATCCCTTAAAAGGAGAGGCCTGGAGAGCCCTGCACGTTCCTGCTGCGTGCACCTCAGTGACAAAAAGGCTGAGATGACTTTCTACATTAGTTCTTCTGTCTGCAGCTTTCAGGGCAGGCTCTGAAATGTTTCCTTCAAGATGTTCCTCACGACTTCTGAGCAAGTGCTGTTGCCCTTGCTCCTTCCCTTCCTTCCCTGGCAGCTGCCCTGTATTTCAGAGTCCCTCTTCAGCTCGCGGACAAGTAGGTGGCTGGGATTCCTGTCCAACAGGAGCCCTTTTGTGAAGTGCTGGAGCTGGATTTGGAGCACTTTGTTCTGGCTGGACTCAAGTGTTACAGCACGTGGCACAAACTTTGGCCAGCCGCCTCTCTGCCTTCAGTAGAAATGTCAGTAAAGGTTTGGCTGGGGCATGGAAGAAATGGTTTCCAAGGAAGGAAGAGGTTGGGAAGAAAAACTGCAAAAGTTTTTCTTTCCCCACAGGTTTATGTGACTGTCCCATCACTGCTGTCCTGCTCACCTCTCTGTGGCTTTGCATTAGTACCAGTCTGGCCTGTGAACGCAGCACATCTGATCTCCTCTGAGGTTTGTCCTCTGAGGTTTCTCTCCAGCATTGGTGCTTCAGAGCTTTATGGAAAGTAACTGAGCTTAGCCTGGCCTTGTAATCTGGGGTGCTGCTGCTGGTCCCCCTCAGACAGCACTGGGACCTGCTTCCCCCTTGGCAGCTCCAGTCACAGAACTGGTGGTTTATGTGCCTGTGCAAGAGAGTCAACAACTACTTCACTGTCCTGGAATCTCTAACTCATAGGATCCAGGATGAGATAATCCCTCGCATCACTTGATCCCAGTGAGGGCTGTGGCTGCTCCTGGCCTTCCTGTGCCTGCGAGGGGGACTCACCATGCTCATCAGGCACGGGGTACCTGGAGCCCCCACACAAAGGCAAATGATTAATTCAGCCCTTTCCTGCCCGTTTCTGGTGTGAGCACAAAGCCCAATGGTATTTGAAAATCCCTGGTCAGGCTTGGTGCTGGAAAGGTGCTGGGAGCTGAGTTGGGCTCTCTGCTGCTGCTAACAGGCTGCTTTTAGTTAAAGTAGAATTCATTATTTTGCTCACGGAAAGGAGGGTTCCTTTGCCTTGGCTTCCCAGAGCTGTCTGCAAAGCAAGTGATTTCCTCTTTACATCCAAACATCCTCCCTGCACTTCAGAACCTCATTATCGGAGCATTTTGCTTTATTGTTCCCTTGCAGCATCAATTTTTAGTCCTCAGACTGAAGA
This sequence comes from Corvus brachyrhynchos, assembly GCF_000691975.1. NCBI lineage: Eukaryota > Metazoa > Chordata > Aves > Passeriformes > Corvidae > Corvus > Corvus brachyrhynchos. The sequence goes on along the minus strand of NW_008236763.1, from coordinate 920,188 downwards.
GTTTCTTCAGCACTAAATAGAAGCAGTTAAAATTCACAAGCAATGCTGGGAGGGTGAAGGAATCCTAGGAAACCAAAGTTAGACTTGTTGGCTTGACAAAGATTTGCTTTTGCAGTTGAAACGCTCGTTCAGCTGTGACGAAGGTGAGTGTGTGTGTGTGTGTGTGTGTGTTTGTGTGCACGCTCAGCACTTGGGATCAGTCAATTCTTCATGGTTTATGCAGGACCCTGGTACCTGATATTAAGGTTGCTGGGGCAGGAGTAGCTGGGAACCAGTGTCACGTTTCTGGGGCAGCCAGTGCTCCACCAGCTCTGACCACGCTGTGCTCAGTTCATTGCAGAAAAGACTTTTTGCTCAAGTTTTTTTTCTTGCATAAACTGTTTATTTCTCTCCCCTGAGCAAGGAGGAGAGGTTAAACTCGGAAGCCACTAGGGAGGGAAGCAGTGGGTTTTTTTGGGAGCGGATTTTGGAACTCGCAGGTCGATTACAGTCCAGGCGTTTTCCCACCCTGCAGCCCGTGCCAAGAGCCGGGCGCGCGGCTCTAAATAACGCTTTGGCCTTTATGGAAACTGATCAGATGTTCCTGGAGCCTCCATCTCTGCTGCTCCCACCTCACTTGCTCTCTCTGCAGGATATAGTTAGCACTTCTCTTGGCCTTATATAGCAAGGCCTGATAGTTAGTGTTAACAGGAATAAAAAACACGGAGAGCTGCCAGATTGCGTAAATCGGGCCAGTGTTTGGAATTTCATAAATGCCATGACTTTGGGTACAAGTTGAGCACGCGGAACAATACGGAACTGTTCTCTCTTTATCTCTCCCTCCCTTGCTGAGGGAGGGCAGGGAGAGAGCTGGAATTTTGCTGCTGCTTCTTCCATGTTTTTAATTTCCCCCTCCTCTTTGTTTTCATCCCCCTTGAAGACCACAGGAGGAGCAGCGGCGGCCGCAGCCAGGACTCTGCTGACAGCCAGGACATCCAGGTGCCAGAGCAGTTCTCGGGGTTGCTCCACGGCTCTTCTCCAATCTGTGAGATAAGCGAGGACCCTTTCAGGCTCGTTTCCTCCACGGAGAAGGGGGACACGGAAGCCACGAGCCACCCTGCTGCTATGCAGCTGGAGGATGCTGAGTTACCCTCGTCAGGACCAGCACGGAGCAGCTCCCCGGACCCCACGCAGACGGTGGTGTACGCCACAGTGCAGCACGTCAGCCGGGCGGATCCCGCAGCCGTAGTCACGCCCCACGTGCCGCAGCACCCCAGCAGTGCTGAGCCAGAGGGGGACAGAGCTGTGGGCAGAGCCCACCCGGGCAGCAAGCCCAAAGCCGAGCTCAAACTCAGCCGCAGCTTGTCGAAGTCGGACTCTGACCTGCTGACCTGCTCCCCGACGGAGGACGATGCCATGGGGAGCCGGAGCGAATCGCTCTCCAACTGCAGCACCGGGAAGAAGCGGCTGGAGAAGTCCCCATCCTTCGCTTCGGAGTGGGATGAGGTAAGGCTGAGCTTGCTAAAGAGCCTCTGTGCCAGGGATGACTGTGCAGCAGGAGCTCCCCTCTGCCATGCTGCCCTCAGGGGTCCCGGGTGGGTTCCATGGCTTCCACTAACTCTCACAAGGCATTAACAGGCACATGCTCACTTGGGAGTCTGCAAGGTGTTAAATGCCAAAAGATAGAGTTCATTGGAGTGGGGGAGCAGCAGAATTGCAAGGAGTTTCAAAGTTTTTTGCTCAAATACAGGGCTTGGTTTCTTTTAGGCAAGCCACATAAGTTTTTACATCCCCAAAATGAGAATGACTTGCTAACAATGCCTTTCACCAACCTTTCTCCTGATTTCCTCCTTCCAGTTCCTTCCCTGTTGACTATCCCAATGTCTTGGAAGTGTTGTGTTGCTGGGTCCCTGCTGCTGAGGAGTGTGAGCAGTGCCCAGGGATGGAAGGAAGACAGTAATTAGGCTGGTTTGTGTATTTGATAGCTCCCACTCTCCTCCTCACACACTTATTTCAGCGGCTGGTTAGCAGTCACTTTATTATCATATCGGACGCCCACGGACAGTTAAATATTTCATGCTCAGAAAGTTGGCCCTGGAGAGCCACTGGGGTGAGATTAAGTGTCCCTCTGAAATTCAGCACCGCAGCATTACTGAAACATTCTTTGGGGATGATTCTGTGCTGGGAGAGCCGGGGCTGCAGAAGAGATAAGCTCGGATGAACCACTCTTTGTACTCTGAAAGGAACTAAAACCCCTGGCGTGGTGCTGGGGGTGTGGAGCCGCGTGTGCCGGGCATGGAAACCTGGGGGAGGGTTGTGCCCCTGCCCTGCCTGATGCTCAACTGCCTCTCCAACCCTGACTTGGAGAGAAAATTGTCATCTGGGGGAGAGAGAGGTATTTAGAGATGCTAAAAGCAACGTGAGAATCCATCCCTCAGTCCGTTCTCTCCCTCCCCCTCACTCCCTGCTGGGTCTCAGGGTTGCCAAATAGATATTTTCCTCTGCAGCTGCTTGGGCTGGAGAGGCTTTGCTGTTAATTGCCCAGGTCAGTCGTACCATGGCTTAGGGAAAGGCTCTGCAGCAGAAGGTTCTTTGGAAGGGCTGGATAATTCCCAGTGCTTTTATCTGAGCTGTTTGCAGCAGACACTGAAAGGGCAGAAGCCTTTGGCACAACTGCACTGGTAGCAGAGGTCAAGTGCTGGGCTGCCTGCACAGCCTCTGCTTCCTCTGCTCAGATGAACCCTCAGAGCTGCTTCCTCCTGCTTTTAAACAAATCCCTCATTTCCCCTGAGGCAGCCGGACAAGCCCCAGGGAAGGAATCTGCTTTTCCTTCCCCTCATGTTTAGGTGAGGAAATCAGAGAAAGAATGTGAAAAGTTCACATCTGTCTGCAAGGGGGCAGGTCTCACTTTTTAAAAGTCTAGCTGGTCATAATGGCAACAGTGAGATTTAAACATAAATGTAATTCTGTCATTGTGTGTTGAATTAGTTCCCTGGATGGAATAATGCAGCTGCTCAGAATTGGATGCAACTTGCAGCCTCTGCCTTTACCAGGGCAATACAAACCTTGTTGAGCCGCCCCTGTTAGCAATGGTTTGGCTCTCCCTCTGTGCTGAGGGGAAACAACAGCAGATTTATATTATTCTGTTAATTTTAATGGCCTTTATGCAGGTGACTAAGGCGGGAAGTGATCCATGTGCAGCTCTCTGTGGCTCCCAGCTGTACCCAGCAAGCTGAGGGCTCTGCCTGCTGGCCTGGCCAGCAGTAGGTGTGTCTGTGCAGGGCACAGGGGCTTGGGGAAGCATCTGTGGTGTCCCTGGACAGATGGGATCCGCAGCAGAGCCTGAGCTGACGCTGCTCTGGGCCGTGGTGGCTGACTGGGGACAACAGAAAATCTCCTGCTTGTAAGCAAAGGGTCACGTCCTTGCCCTGGCCGAGCGCTGCCAATGCCCTTTGTTGGAAGTGGAAGGTGCTGCTGGCTTTGCCAAAAGGGTGGGATGGGGAAGGAATGATTCACTTGGCAAAGCTCATCCCTGTTCCCAGTTGCAGCTCCCCTGCTCCAAGGACCTGGCCCAGAGAGTTGCTTTATGCTCTGTGCTGCCCAGGAGCCTGTTCAGCCCATGTCCCATCTCCTCCTGACCCCTGCTCCTTGCAGGAGTGGGAATGCACACGTGGTGCCCCTGCAGCCACCGCCAGGTGGGAATTCTGTGTGAGCAAGGCAGAGAAACTCTTACATCAAACATCCATGTATTGCTCAGGGAGAAGGTGAGGACTGAAAATGCTCTGTCCTGCTCTGGTGGGAAGCAGGGTGGGGGCAAGGAGGCATGTGAGGGGGCAGAGCTCTCAGTCAGCATAAATATTTGAATCCTTCCAAACCTGTGTAAGGGCTGAAGTGATGGATTTGGTTTTCATCACTGGCTTATGAATATTGAGCACATGGGGACGAGCAGGGCAGCAGCAGCTCACCGGGGGTTTGGTGCAGAACAACCTGGGTTTGCACCTCTGAAGGAGAAGGGCTCTGGCCCCCAGCCCCAGTGCCAGCCCCCTTTTCAGGGCAGATTAACTTGCTTCTGCTCTGCCTTCCTGCTCTGTAGAGCAGCTCCAGCCCTGCCCATCAGCCTGGTTCATGCTCCAGGCTCTGAGCAGAGACGCTGCAGTCAAGGCTTGGGGCTGCTCTTCTGCCTCTTAGGTGTTGGTAAAAAAAACGACTGTTAAATGATCAGGGCAAAGAACAAGGAAGGCTCCTGGGAATTAGCCTCAGACCTGGCTCCTGACATCCCTTAATCCTCCACTTGCAGCTGCCTGCTATCAAGTCAGCAGTTCCAATGCTGAGTTTGAATATTGGAGGTTCCAGTATCCATCTCACAAAATGAGGTGGTAGTTCTTTGTTCTGACTTAAGTCCTTCTAGGAAGAGATTAAATGTCCTTAAAAAATTTAGGGAACTGAATAAAACACGCACGTTACTTTAGGTTGTTTTAGAAAAAAGAAGGTCCACAGTCCACCACTTTTTCTTCTCCCACGTGAATTAGTTGAAGAACTAATGAGTATTCTGTAGCTAATTATGGCACTGGACATTCATCTCCAATGACTAACTGCAGTGGTGCTCCATGTCTCCTGCGAAAGGAATGCTTTGCATCTGCAGTAACCATGGATGTGGTGTTTCACCGGTTGCTGACCCTTTTTGGGGCTGTTGATGTCCCCTAAGGATGGATGCCAGGAGCAGAGGGCACATCTGTGGTTCCTTCCACCTCAGGCTTGGAGCTGGGGAGCAGCTTGATGGAGGTTGTGGCTGCTGTGGGTGCCTTTAAACCTTGTCTGGACTGTTGGGTGCTGCAGTACCCGGTGGAATCAGTGCCTTAATTACAGGCTTACAGTGGAGCATTAACAACATTTGCATTGAAATGTGAAACTTTCAGGAAAGCTCTTGATGCAAAACCTGCCACTGCCTTAAAACACCCAGGAGTTGAAATTCAGAGCTGCCAGCCAGCACTGCTGAAAGAAAATGCAAATATTCCCCTTGTTACTCAGGGACAGCTGCTGGTTTTGTGCCTTGTGAAATTGCATGGTGTAAAAGCTCAGGCATCAGCCTCCTCCTCCTCTGAAAAATAAATGTTTCATTTATTCCCCTGGTTCAGGTGTTTAAATCTCAGCTTGCCCTGGGTTTGGCTGGTGGGACAGGCAGGGTGGCTTGATTTGTCCCCGAGTGTCCCCTGCCCCAAGCTGACCCTCACCCTCAGCATTCCAGTTTCCCCTTTGCCTGAAATGGTTTGTAATTCATTTTAGTCTAGGGCAGAAGCAGTGGTGGGGTCAGTATTTTTGGTCTAGATTTCTGCTAAACCAGCATGGCCATCAGGGTCTTAATCAGCTTAATTATTGGGCTGATTATTCTATTGTCTCCAGATCCCAATGTTTCCTCTTGTTTTTCCTGTGCTAAGGTCAGGAATTCTTACATCATCCCTCATGTCCAATCTCTTCTCTTTGCCCCCAGTGGTGAGATTTCCCCCAGCCTAATGAACTTTTTGAAGTGAAAGCTTTTGTGTTTCCACCATTTTTCAATCTGCTGCAAAGGCCCAGCCTGTTGGAATTATGAGCCAATGTGGAACTAAGCCAATCCAAGCCAATGTAAGACAGTTTACCGGTTTTACAGGAAAACCAGTGTGCTGAAAGGCAAATGTAAAGACCAGGCATGCTTTGTTCCAGTGTTTAACAGCAAGGCTTGGACACAGCAGGGATGATATTTGCCAGTACAGCAGCTCCATCCACCTCTGTGTAGCTTCTCAAGTGTGTGAACTCCGTATTTGTGAATCAGAAGCTTTTGATTCTTGTGTGAATGATTCGTGCTCTTGACGGATGTTTTGGTTATGTAACAGCCTTGTGATCATTGGCGTTTTGGGGACATTTTTGTTTTTCGGGAACAGAAATGTCCGGCCGCAGTGTCCTTACTAAATCCAGTCCTTCATTATGTTCTCTTCCGCTTTACGTCGCATCTTCCAGCACTTCTGAAGCTTTTATTTTTAAAAAAGTCTTTAAATCTCTCCAGTCTGGAGCAGCTTCACTGCTCTGTCCCACAGGCTGGAGCCAGCCTTGCTTGAGAGCCTTGTGTTGCTTTGGGGTTTGTGTTAAGGATGCAGGAATATGGAAAGACAGTGAATTGATTCAATGTTTTCTGGGGGTTTGCCTTTTTTATTGTGACTCAGAGTAGCCACTGTCCAGTTGTTTCTGTACTGCGGACGGACGTGTTGCTGCATTTGGCCATTCTCTTTATTGGATTTTACTGTTTGTCAAAACAACATTGATATTTGGAGGGCTGTGATACTGCAGATCCATCACACGCTGTTGTGAAATTCAAGTCTATACCATAAGTTCCTTTTGGTACGTGTTTAGATTTGTAACTTTGGGATTTGTACAAAAACACAGCCTGGAGAGTGGCGTGAAGCAACAGGCCCTGGTCCCCATCCAAATAAATTTCTCAGAGACCATATTAAGCCAGAAAATGTGTTTGCCTTTATCACTGGCAAACAGTTGCAGAATGATTTGAAATAAATTCAGCAAGTCTCTATGCTGTGTGGAAGGCTGCTGGGGGAGGATGGAGCACGGGAACTCTGGATTCGAGTGCTCAAATGTGCCATGAACAACTGGCTGGTGCAGTTTAGCTTTGAGTTAATAAATGGAGCATTATGTTTTCCAGGCCTCTGGTGTTTGTTATGCTGAGTTCATACAGGCTGCTACGACATTCGGAGACACGGAATATATTGAGCGATGAAATATGAGCCGTGTGCTCCATGGGATGGCAATGGGAGAGCATAAGCTGAGGCATCATAAACTGAACCAGAAGTGGTTTATGGGCTGTCATCAACCTAGAAATGAGATTCATGGCCCAGATCCAAATTATTCAGGTCTGTATTTGTATTAAGGAGTCAGCAGGTATCATCCCAGATCCCACTCTTGCTCCATCCCTTTCAGACATGCTGGTGGATGCTGCAATCCTGCCATCCTTCTGCTCCAGGATATATCCCAGCTGAGTCTGAGCAGCTTCCCTTCCTCCTTCAGGGCTGCAGTATCAGTCAGCAATGTGAGGTGTGCTGTGGTATTGGTGCAGAATGGAAGTGTCAGTGATTCTGTGCTGCCCCAGCATCACCCTTCAACCTCGAACTACATGCCCATAGTTCTCCCCTGGAGTTTAGAGCTGACGTCCTGGGCTGTGATGGGGCTGCTCACATCATCGCTGAGGGGTTTGTTGTGCTCAGGGGCTGGTCACATCATCACCGGGGGGTTTGTTATGCTCAAAGGGGTTTGATACTGTAGAAGCAGCTTGTTTGGGGGTTGTTTTTTTTATAATTTGAAACCAAATCTGTCCCATCCCCCAGCTGTTAAAGCTTAGAAATAATGAAGTCTTAACTCCTGACGCTCTCCTGGAATTGCAGAAATTTAAGACCGATAACCTTTCCACCCAACTTTGTAAGTAGCTTTTGAGACTGAAATCTGCTGCTGGAGCTGCTCTTGTCTGCTGAGCCTGAGCCCTGGGCGGGTTTGTACAATAGGTTATGAACCCTCAGTAATAAGGATTTATAATGGGAATCCTGCTATATTCTTAATTATGCTCCTGCTGCAGGGTGTCATTATAGTGCACTAATGCCCTCCATATGGCAGATAGCATGCACTTGCTTCTGTGTGGTTTTATTTAATTACAGTCCTTTATTTGAGTAACTTCACTGCTCAGAGTCTGAGGCCTGTGCAGGTGCACTGCAGGTCCTCTTCCTGGTGCTCAAGAATCACTGGTGATTTTTAAGCTACCAGTTTGGGAAGGGGCCACAGAGGAAGCAGAAGACATCGATGCCACACAAGGTGGGGAGGCCTTGGCACAGGCTGCCCAGGGAAGCTGTGGCTGCCCCGTTCCTGGAAGTGTCCAAGGCCAGGTTGGACAGGGCTTGGAGCAAGCTGGGACAGTGGAAGGTGTCCCTGCTGTGGCAGGGGGTGGCACTGGACGAGCTTTAAGGTCTCTTCCAACCCAAACTGTTGGAGGATTCTACGATTTTTAGTTCTCTCAGGGTGACCTTGCTGTGTCCTTGGCAGCCTCTGATGCTGCGTGCAGAGACTGAGAACAAACTTTGCATTTGCATTGATGGTGACTGTAAGGTGAGGTTTTATGAAGCCCGTTTCAGAAAGCTCCAGGAGCATTGAGATGCCTCCAAGACTGGGTGAGTGTCACCCTGGCAGAGTGATGGTCAGTCTGATACTCTTCAAACGAGGCTCCTTCCCTGGATGTAGGTGCACAGCCCATGTTGTGTGAAGCTCTTTATTCTGGGGACAAAAGCACCGAGGCTGTTTAATGGCACTCAGTCTCTCTCAATGGATTTGTTGGCTTCAAACTTTAGCAGAGGCTTTGGGGAAGAAAAGCTGGAGAGTTCAGTATGGGCACCATGGCTTGACATCCAGCAGGGCAGGGGGTGGAACAGGGCTGGCTGTGGAGCAGAGCCTGTGCAGGACCCTGTGTGCCCTTAGGGAGGGGGTGTCACTGCCCTCTACACAGGTGTGGGACCTGTCCACCTCTGGGTCCCTGCTGCTCCTGCAGGCTGGGATCAGAGAAAAGGAAACATCCTGCATCCATGTACGAGGCCATTGGCTGCCCCTGCCGTGAGCACTGCGAGGTGGGGAGCCACTGTGCAGGACTCTGGTGTGGAAATGTCTCCTGCCCTGCAGCAGGACAGACCTTGGCATGCCACCAGGCTGGCTCGGCCTTCTGCAAACAAATGCTTCTTCCTCTGCTAGCAGAACTCTGCTCGGGATAGTTTGTTTTGAGTCAGGTTCTGTTTTGGAGTCACTGGCCAGTTGCTATGTTCCTGTGGCCGCCTGCCTGCCTGGAAGAGCTCGCCCCGGCGGGACTCTCAGCCGCACCCAGCTCCTCTTTTCAGGGCATTTGTATCCTTCACCAAATGTAGGCAAATGTGAAAATAGATCTAAGAACTCCAATTCTGGTCA
>NW_008236763.1:908229-911217 GCF_000691975.1 Corvus brachyrhynchos | reverse complement strand
GGGACACTCTCCCATCCTTGCAGCCTTTCCTTCTCCCAGAGTACTTCAGCTGTGCAGGAGTTTCTCCTTCCCTGGTGGGGTTTGAGGGCTCATTGGCTCACCCTCACTGTCGCAGCACGGAGCCAGCTGCCCCTCTGCATTAGGGATAACAGATATGGTTACATTAATTTAGGAGGCGGAAGCATTTTGTGGTTTTATTTCTGTGGGTGTAAAACAAATAAACCATAAAATCCCCACCCCAGACTGACCCCGCAGCACAACCAGAGATGGGCACTTGGGTGCTTCAGTGGAAAAATACAGGTTAAGCCAAAACAAATCGGAACTGAGTGTTCAGGCTACAACTAAGTCTGAGCTGCAGTGCTATATTTAAACATGGTATTTTTGTATTTTAATAATTAACCAGTGGGAAAGAACAGCCTAAAAAACTGTAGTGTTGGCTATTTTCAAGGTATCTTATCTTCAGCCCCATCTTCGTGCAGAAGTGCAGCTGAGGAAAGGCTGCAGAGGACAGGGATGCTCTAAAGCATCGGTTCCCTCTCCAGGTTTGTCCTTCTCATTTTTCTCTTTGCAGCCTCCTAACAGTTAAATCAAGCTGGTCAGCCATAAACCCATGGTTGAGGTGGTGTGTGAGTCTGTTTGAGGTGTTTGCTTTCCATGGAGAGCCAAGGGCAGGGCAGGATTTCCCTCTGCATTAATGGCAATAGCTGGGACCGTGCGTAACCGTGACCGACACTTGGCAAAGGAGGGCTGTGAAAGGTAATCCTCTGCCACGTGATTGTTTAATTTCCATTCAGTTTTATATAGCACAAGGCAATTCTCTGCTTTTGAGGAAAAGGCCGTGGGTGTTTCAGTACTGCAGAGGCACCTGCAAGTCCTCACAGCGATGTTGGGACTGCAGAGCTGGCTGTGCTGGGGGCTGAGCCTGGACAACATCAAGTCTCTCTCAAATTAGGAGAGGGCAGCACGATGGAAACAAAGGAACTTGGCTTCAGAGTTAATCTGCAATTTGAATCCAGCTAGAGATTCCCAGACAAGCTACAAGAGCGGCTCCAGCTCAGAGATGTTCCTTGTCCTGAAGCTGATGGACACCAATCTGTGAAGTTTAATGTCCTTAAACTTCTGGAGCTTGAACTGAATTGACCGTAAGACCCAAATTATGCAGCAGTCACTCAGCGTTGTTGCAGTGTCCCAGAAATCCTCTGCAGCTCGGGCTCAGTGCCTGCCCATGGAAGGGAGTAGAACAGCCAGTGCCAGAGCTCTTGGTGTTACCTGGGCATGGGGCTGGTTCTGCACCATCCCTGTATTTCCCTCCAGTCCTGCATGGCCGTAATGTCCTGATGGTACTTGAGGGCACTGTGAAATTCAAAGGTTTTGCTGGAGAGCATTTGCTGCTTTGGGGGTCAAAACCATCTGCTTTGGTGGTTCCTGTTGGAATGAATCCAGCAGGGCTCAGGTGTCTCCCAGCAGTTCCAGCAAAGGTAATTTTCAAGTTCTGGCTCTGTCCAGGGGCCGAGGAGCAAGGAATGCTTTTGCCTTAGGACAGGACCCGTGTGTCCAGTGAATCCAAACCCCCCATAACTGGAGTTTCTTTGTAGATCATACTTCCCTCTTCTGCTGTATGTGTTTGGATTCTGATTGTTTCCCTAGGCTGATTTTCAAATCTCCCAGTAATAGGCATTAACCATATTTCAAGCCCAGTAGAGGTGCTCATCTTCATGGTTTTCCAGGGGCAGAGGACCTGCACCTTACAGCTCACACAAGTGCCGTGTCCCTGGTGAGATTGAACACTGCAAGTGCAGTGCCCTCTGCTCCTTGCAGGCAGGAGGGGCTTCCTGGAGATCTGCCTTGGCAGGAGCCTTGTAAGAGCTTTTTTTGTTTCACCAAAACCCCTCTCTGGTGGAGCTCAGCTCCAAGCTGCCCCAAGTGTGCATGGCAGTCAGATCCAGCCCCTTGCAGCATCCCCAGGAGCCCCTCACACCAGTGGGTGGCTGGGGATTCATGTAGCTGCACCAAGCAGAGCATCACACTGGGAGCCAGGCAGGGCAGAGGCAGCCAGGGGTGAAGTCCAGGGAAACTTGGACTCCATCCCCAAAGATGTCCTTAAATGACCAGGAGAAAAAAAGTTGAGTAAGAGTTGAGGTTTATTCCCCCACTCTGTGGCCAGTCACTTTGCATTCAGCAACAACCACTCAGAAGTGCCTTGCAGGGCTGTTTGCTTGGGAGATTTCTGTTTGGGAATCTCACTGGAGGCCCTTTTTTTTTTTTTCTTTCCCTTCTCTTTTTAATTTCTGCTCAGTTATAGACTGAAGACTGGAGTAAGCAACCAGCCCTGAGCCTCTCAAGTGTGGTGTTGCTCTTTGGGAAACAGTGGAGTTCAGTGCTGAGAGTACTGAAGGGTCTGAACTGACCAGTTTGTCAGGTCTTTCCTCTTACAAACTAACCTTAAAAATTGCTGTCAATTCTCTCTCTGCACCACTGCACTGGAAAACTTGATTTACAGATTCTGCTCAAGAATTGCTTGAAAAGTTTCTCTTCTCATTTAAGGAGAACCTTCTCCTGAAGGTTCACTGGAACTTGCAACTTGCATTAATTTATTCTTTTGTGTGTGTGGCAAATGCAGCCATTTCTATGTAGCTCTTAAGTGGACTTAAACAGACCCATTCCAGCAGAGTTTGTACCTTTTCTTCCTCATTGCCTGAGGTTTGCCTGGAGCTGTAGACTGTGAATCGCTTCTGTCAGAGATGGAGCTGTCTCCTGCTCCCTCTCCCGGGTCCTTCAGGCATTTGCCCCGTGATGCAGCTATCCCAAATGATGTGTTTTCAAACCCTTTGGAAGCACCTGCTCCGGTGGGAGCACAGCTCCATGCATAGGATTGGGAAATGCGGTGGTCTAAAAAATATATCAAGCCAAAACAAAAATGCCCAACAAAACAGAATGTGGGGAAGCCGAGCTCCCCGTCTGCTTGCTGGGAAGGAGTTGGTGACAGCA
>NW_008236763.1:905047-908200 GCF_000691975.1 Corvus brachyrhynchos | reverse complement strand
TGCTCATACAGGGTGAGCTGAGGAGTTTGGGGCTCCTTCCTTACCCCCAGGCTGTGCTCCAGAGGGATGGTTTTGTTGAAGCTTTTTATTTCCAGGCACTGGCAAGTTGTGGAAGGGAAGGCTCTGCAGAGCCTCAATCTCTGCATATCCCTTCTGAGCCATCCATCCCAACAAAGACGTACCCAGGCAAGGTGTTCAGGGTACCTCTTCTGGTTCAGAGATACCTTAACATCCCTTCCTGGATTTCTTCAGCTGTCACGTGGGAGGTGAAATCCTGGGCTGCCTTTGCCTTTTCCTGAGGCTTTATGAATAATGCAACACGTGCTTTTTTTTTTATTTCCAGATTGAAAAGATCATGAGTTCCATCGGTGAAGGCATTGACTTTTCCCAGGAGCAGCACAGGATCTCAGGTAGTGTACCTAGCATGTGTCTGTCTGTCCTGGCTGTGCTCTGCACACAAACAAGGTGCTGGCTCCTGTGTATGGATCTCTGTAACCTGCTTTGGCACAGAGAGGAATGCTCTGGCACAGGAGGAGCAGACCTGGGTTCCCACATGATGCTCGATGCTGATGCCAGCAGTTTTAACTCTACGCTCCTTGGGAAGATTCCTTTAATTTTACAGAATGCAGCTGCAGGATTTTCCTCCCGGTTCTTTCCGTGAGGGCAGCAGCTGTGCTGAGCAGGGCTGGATGGTGCCAGTGGTGGGTCAGTGTGGGTGCCGTGGTGGCTGTGCCCTTTGGATGTCGTTAGTCTGCCAGGTGCCTTGGGGAGGGTGATCCTTGTCATTCCTGAATGCACCTGCAGGTATCGATTCCCACTGAACAAGGCTCTTGGAGGACACTTAAAACGTGAGTTCCCTTCTCTGCCTTTGAATCGTGAGCAAAAGCAGAACTCAAGCTTGCTGGAGAGCTGCCACCACGAGGGATTCTGTCCTTTTAAATCCTTCACCTCCAGACTGCTGCAGCAGAACAGCTCTGACTCCGGGTGGGCAGCAGCTCCTCCTGATGAGATGCTAATGCAGATCCGCACACGCAGCTCGCATGGGCTGTGACAGAGCTCACCTCATCTCCATTTGTCACTCAGGTTTTTGCTTAGGTGAGGAGGAACCTACTGTTCCCAGTGGGAGTTTACCCTGATTCAGGCTCTGCATTCCAGGGTCAGGTGGCTTTGCAGAGGAGTTGAAGCTCTGTGTGGGTTTGTGCTCAGGCACCCTGCTCTGACAGCCCTCGCTGCGCCGGGCCGGCCTGTGATGGATCGATAGCGCCAGGGAAAGGTCTGACATGGAGGGGAGAGGAGGAGCCAGTGCTTCTGCAGACCTGCAGCTGTGCAGGGAGCGTTCAGCAAGATGGACACCCCGGAGCAGGTGGGCACGGGAGCTGCCGTGTCCTGGAGCCGGGTGTTTTCCCGCGGGCTGTGCTCTGTCACGCTCGGTTTGGGATCCCTTGTGTGCAGATTGTCTGCTGGGCATGTTCCCTGTTTGTCCCTCCTTCCCCTGGAGCAGGCAGAGCTCTGCCAGCCCCTCGCTGGGAGCTCCCACACATTTGGCTTTTCCTCCACAGGCCTTTGTGGGGCTGTTGTTGTGCTTCCGGTCATGGTGACTGTGCAGGGAGCTCCCCAAATGCTCTCTCATCCTTAAAAATGCATGAGGTTTGAGGATGTTGGGGCTCCTGACTAGCTTAGGGTCTGGAAAGGTGAAATGCCTTGTTGGCAGTTCCTGTGGGGATAGATGTGTTTGGAGCTGGTTGTACGAGCAGTTACTGTGTACAACTGCCTCGTGTCTGGGGAAAGAAGCAGGTAAGGACTGGCAAGGGCATCTTAGAGCTTGGGCAGTCAAGGAACACCATCATTTTAGGGATACCAAACTCCACCTGCCCTTTTTCTTAAGGGAGTTTGGTCTTGGAACAGATGTTCGTGTGTCTCTGCACCAAATGTCCACGAGCAGTTGAGGTGATGTTGGTCCAGCACAGCCCACGCACTGATTTCATCCTCCAGATGGGTGCAAAGTTCACACTAAAGATCATTACTGAAACAGTAACATCTGAAAGCCCCTCCTGAACCCTGGCAGCCCCTTCCTCTCCATGCTGTGAGACTTGAGAAGAGCCTTGCAGGAGGCACCGTGCTGTGCTTCTGTCCACGCAGCCTTGGGAATGCCCTCATCATTCCAGCTCTGCCCACTGGTTCCCCCTGTGCCAGATGCAGGCCTCTCAAAGGCAGGATTCCCAGAATGTGGAAGGATGGAGCTGAGAAACAGGAGTTTGTTTCAGTCAGAAGTTGTGATCAGGATCTTGCCAGGGGGCACAAGTACTGTAATTCTTCTGTTCTTGTATCATCCTTGTAACACACAAATATCAGATGTATTTGGGGCATCTTCGTTCTCAGCCTGGGATGTTTTGGGCATCTGTTCTTCTCTTTTTCTTTTTAAAGGAAATCCCTCCATTCCCTCCCTCCAAATACTTCCCTTTCTTCATTTTGTCAAGACTTGAAAGGGTTTTGTAAACAGAAAACCTACACTTGGTATCACTGTAGGTTTCCCTTCTAAAAGCAGAAATGCGTTTACAAGTGCATGCAAGGCTGAACAGAGTTCAGCCTTTTTAAAAATTAAATTCAGGAGCTCAGGAGAAGGAGCTGCTGTGGTTTCACTCCCCCTGCCAATACCCCAACAGCTCCCAGGAATGCTGTGGTAGGCAGCAGGCACTTCCTCACCTCTCTCGATAAATTAATTCTGAGCCAGCCACAAATCACTTGGATCTGTCGGAGCAGACCTGTGACATCATTTTTTAAAACCCCCAAGCCATGTTGTCCATCATTGAGTAAATATTGAGGAGTCGGTGATTTCTGCTGGAGAGTTACGGAGCCGCTGCCCCCCTCCCGGCGGGTGGGAGCGCTGGGAGGGGGGAGAGGATGAGGAGAAGGGAGGGACAGCGTGGAGCGTGGGGCTCGCCGGCTCAGACAAAGCCGCCGCCGCAGCCGCCGGCAGAGCGCAGGGGAAAGGATGGAGGGGAGGATGGAGAGCTGGCGAGTGGGGGCTCCTCGCACACAGTCCAGGCTTAGCTGCTGCCCCGGAGCACGGGCTGGCTCAGGGGAGGGAGGCAGAAGCCTTTTGTGATCTCGGCGTTGCCGCGTGCGCTGGAAGGACCGGCTGGGGCCGCCCCC
>NW_008236763.1:891394-905010 GCF_000691975.1 Corvus brachyrhynchos | reverse complement strand
ATTACCCCTGGAATCTGCAGGTGACACCGTGAGCTCTGTGTGTGCAGCCATTGCAGCACAGTGGGGAGGGATGGCTGGAAGGTACCAAACTGCTTCAGCTGACCCAAAGGTTCAAAGGAAGCAAACGGGAGTCTCCTGATCATCCTTTTCTTTGCATCCATGCTGGAAACAGACGTGCCAGGGAGCCTGCAAATCTGACTGTCTTGCATAACAAATGCCCTGATGTAAAGGAGATCTCTGAACTTTTTTTTGGTCATACTTAAGGTCTAGAGCTTTACTAGAGAAGAGTAACAAGTCACTGGGCTCATCCCAGGGGTGAGGGAAGGGAGACCTCATCTGCCAGGGCTCCCGTAGGTGTTGGGAGGAATCTCCTTTATCAGAGGCTGAGGGGAGGTGCCAGGGCATGGCTCGGACTTGAGCTGCTGCAGGAAGAGGAGAGGGTGTGCTTGCATTTGCTTTTTGCCTTTTGCCGTGGCTTGGAAGCAGGGAACTGAAATGCCTCCTTCCTGCAGAGCTGCTCCCTGTCAGAGCGAGGGGCTCGATGCGGTGGCTGCGCTCGGCCGGAGAAAATGAAGGAAGGGCAAATCCAGGTGTGTGCCCAACACCTGGCAGGACCAGCAGTGTTGGGTGAGAACCGTCCTGGCTCTGCTGTCACACGGTGCAGTGGTGGGGCTGGGCTCTCTGGGGCCAGCGTGCTGGAATGCCAAGAGGTCCGGGCAGTGTGCTGGAATGCCAAGTGACTGGATCGCTGGTAGAATGACAGAGCCAGGGCTGCTGGACGTGCTTGGGGTCCACGTAACACGGTAACGGCGAGACGAAGCCCCTGCCATGGTTTGCTTCTCTCGGGACTGCTGGGGAGGAAGAGCAGGAGCCTCTCCTCTCCACTGCTGCAGTCTGTGCTTCCTTTGTCTTGCGTGTCTTCCCGCGGACAGCCGCTCTGCCTGGACTCCTGCTGCTTTCCCGAGCGTCCGCCGGGTCCGAGCTGGCTCGGCTGCATGAAGCTGTTTTCTCTCAGGCTGCTCCGTGCTCCCCGCTGAGCTGGGGCTGTGTACAGAGGTGCGCAGATGAGAGGACTGGCACAGCTCCGCTCCCTTCCCTCGCACCTGCGACTGCCTGGGAATGCCTCGGGTGGAAGTTTGCTGCTCTCCTCCCGCCCCCTTCCGCTGAGCCAAGGAGTGGATCCGCATCCCCGTGGGGTTGGGCTTCATGTGCTCGCCTGGTGAGGAACCCGTGAGCCCTGACAGCAGTGCCTGTGAAATCAGCGCCCCAGCAGCACCTCTGAACCTTTTCCCGGGCGAGGAGTTTCTTTTCTGAGTGTGAACTGCGGTACAGATTTGCACCCGGAGCCCGTGGAGGCACTGCGAGCTTGTTGTCCATGCTCTGTGCACACAAGAGGAATTGTCTGCCCGCTGATTTGTTGTACTCTGAGCATAATTTTTTGAGTTTCTTTATGGTAATGACTATGATGTGGCAATGCCATCTGTCCTCCTCAGAGTGCCGCTGCTACCGCCTGAACGGTTTCTCTCTGTTCAAGCGGCTGCCGATTCCTCTCTCGTCAGGTTCGCGGATGCTGGAGCAGAGCGTCGGGGAGTGGCTGGAGTCCATCGGCCTGCAGCAGTACGAGAGCAAGCTGCTCCTGAACGGCTTCGACGATGTCCGCTTCCTGGTGAGTGCCCTCCAGGGACCCCGGGCTCTGAGGAATGGGTTGGCCAAAGCTTCCTGTGTTACCGATGCCCCATGTGGGCGCCGGGCAGAGCCAAGTTCTGCTGCCCGGCACGATGGTCTTGGGGGGTGTAGATGGTTGGACAGAAGGAACAGATGAAGGTTGTGTTGGGTCTTTGCATTTAATTCGGGTGTTACTGGTTTTTTCACTATGATTTTGATAGAAAATTTTATTTCATCTGCTCCCTAAATCTTTACTATCCAATGTACTCCAGAAATGGGAACTGAAATTCGCTGGTGTTTTGACGGAACCCTTGAGCAGTCTGTGCTCTGAGCTGTGAAGGAGGCAGCAGACCTCTTGTTGGAACTGTACTTGCTCAGAGCATGCAGGCAGTATGTTAATGAGCTGTACCTAATTGCATTGACACTGTTGGCTCTGAAACCTAATGATGACGACATGGTAATGCTCAGCGTTGAGGGGTTTTGATAACCAGTGTCTAGAAACTTAAAGCTGCACGGTGTAAAATTCTGAGAATTCGTGTGGAATGATCAACTGCAAAGACAAAATCTTGGTGCTGCAGGAGGGGTTCTCCCTGCATGGCTTAAAGAAATGCCTTTGAATGTGGGCTCCAAGTTTGGTAAATAATAAAAAATAGTTGTAAACCTTTGGAAAAATCATTTTGGCTAATGCAGCATCCTGCCTTGGAACGGGAGCGGGGACATCTCTGGTGCTGGGGACAGTGCAGAGAGGTGACACCAGGAGGGTGTGAGCTGGGTGAGGGGGTTTGGAACACACAGTGGCCAGTGATGGTGGGGAGGATACAGGGGACAGCTGGAGAGAGACAGGAAGCTGGGAAAGGTCATGGATGGAGGCTCGAGGAAGCGCACACCTGAGCAGCATCTGTTGGGCTACGTGAAGGCAGGGTGTAATTATACTTTAAAAAATGACCTGGCCAGGAGGATAAATGTTGTTGGATCTCTCCAGCTGTTCCTCCTGGTCTCCACAGCAGGCAGCCGGGCCGTTTGCCTTCCCTTCACCTGGCAGAGCCAACACTCCCCCCCAGAGCTGGGGTTTGCTGTGGTTTTCACTCCGTGTCCCACCCGGCCAGTCCCAAACCCCAGCAGACTCTTGGCCAGGGATGGGGGAGGGTTCAGCATCCCTGTGTGTGCTGTTTGGAGATGGTACAACAAATTCAAATGAAATAACCTTGTAGATCCTCTTGGGATCCCCTGCTGATGGATCTGTGGTCACTGTGGGGTCGGTGGCTGCTCTCACCCAGCAGTTGCAGATAAAACACCATTCCCTTGCCTGGCCAGGGGCCCTCTCTCATTTAGCTCAGAACTCCAGTAGCAAAGGTTCCTCTGTGTGTCCCCTTTGTGTGGTGGTGTTGGGTACGTGGTAGGATTTGCTCTCTTCATGGCTGGATGTTTTTCTTCCCTGTCCAGTGCTGGGTGGCTGCTCCCAGTGCTGCTCCCCCTGGATTCAGGGGATGGGACACTCATTTGCTCATTCCTCTCAAATTTAAAAGGTCAAATAATTTCACAAAGATTTCCTGCAAACCCCAGCTGATTTCCATTTTGCTGCTTATCTCTTTTCCTAGGGAGTTGACCCTGGCGAACCCTGGCTTTAAATCCATTCATCCCAGCCCTGAGAACTCTAAACAAATACATGAGCCCAGCAGGAAAGTTGAATTATTTAAAATCTTTTCCTCTGAGGTGTTCCTTGCCTTCAGCTTCTGGTGTTGGGGGAGCAAAACCTTCAGATAGAGCACAAGTGAGGAACAAGTAGTTAATTTGGTTCTAGTGGTGTTTTTGATGTTCTTGGATGAATTATTAAAACTGCTGTGAACACTCAGGCTGGGCAGAGCAGGGGCTCAGGATGCTGAGCTCTGAGGGTTGGGCTGCCCAGTCCTCTTCTTTGCACAACCATTGCTTTATAGGCTGCCCCTTCCAGTCTCTAAGGGAGAATATTCCAAACTAAGTGTGTTACTTTCCTGGAGTTAAACAGTTTCTATGAAGGGATTAGTCCCTCTTGGGGCCTCGCTGTGTTCAGTATTTCAAGGTTCAAAGAACGCCAGGTAATGGTTTGCAAATCACCAGGTGGGTTATGAGGTTAATTAAGTTTTAGTAGTCCAACCTAGGAAATTGGAGTCCTTTGATACGAAAACACTTTTTTTTCTGTGCAGGATTTTGCATTGCACTGCTCCCTGCTCAGAGAGCTGCGGGGTGTTCTGGTGTGCCAGGATGCTCCCTTTGCTCTGGGATCCGCAGGTGCCTTTTGGGGGCAAACCAGGAGCTTTGCAGGAGGAAAGCGTTCGCTGTGCAGGGACAGTGCAGCTGCAGAGCAGGGCAGTGTCCTAAAAGAGCCCTTTAATTACGGAGGACCATACACAGCCTGTAGTAGATTGTAACTCGGAGGAGGGTTAAGAACAGTGTAGCAAGGAGCTTTCAGGTCACTGCAGCAGGGACCTGTGAGAGCTGGTGTGTGCAGGCGCCGGGGTGCTTGGTGCTGTTCTTCACTGGAGAAACAGGGTTTAAAGTGCCCTGTCTGCCCTGGGGGTGGGACAGGGTTGTAAGAGACAGAAACTGGTTGTGCCGGGCTTGCTGGTGCTCTGGTGGCCTGTACTGCAGCCAGGTCTGGTTTCAGGAATTCTTGATTCCCTGGGTATTTTCAGCTGGCTCCTGTGCTAATCCGTGCCCCATGTCACAAGAGCCTTTACCCCCAGGTAGGGAAATGATTCACAAGCACACCGTGTGTAAAGAGAGTTTGAAAAGTGCTCTGTAAATATATTTGGCTTCTTAATTAAATGTTAATATAGGAAGGCAGAAACATGTGTTGTTTCCAAAAATAATAATTCCGTTATTTTCAGAACTCCAGGAATAGGGGATTAGGGGATTAGCTGTGCTCCAGCCACGTGCCGGCCGCCTCACTGGACAGGCTGCACCTGGAGTGAGAGCAGGGAGGGGATGAGGGTCCTGCTCCTCTCGGGCTCTGCTGACCAACAGCTGAGAGGGGCACAGGGGACCCACAGCTCCTGCAGGTGACAGTGGGAGCCACGAGTGTCTCTCAGGCTGTGCTGTGGAAGGGAAAGGTGCTCTGGAGCCTCCTCTGTGCTCCTGGGAATTCTAGCTCTGCATCTGGGACAAAGTTGATCTTGATCAAGCATTGGCTTCACTCAGGGGTGGGTATCACTGGCATAAGTCAACAGGATTATTGAGACATGGATGTGACGTGACATTGGAGCGCCCTCATCCATGTACGTGTTCCTGGGAAGGGACCAAGGTCTACACGGATCTTGGATTGTGTAATTTTTTGGCTTGGTTGAGGGAAGAAAGGGAAGGATTTAGGTAGCTTGGCTTTCTAAAACACTGAGTTTTCTTCCCACATCTACGTATTGGGCCCCATCTCTGCTTCTGCAGAAATTCTTCTACTCCCTTCACGTTGCCTACAGTAGCCCCACTGTGTTTATGGACAAGGCAGGGAAGAGGCGTTCCCTGTTATTCTGCCACTCGCGAGCACAAACCCCATTGCCCAAGACAGCAGCTTCTTTCCCTCACCCTCGGCGTTGCCACTTAGTGACCTTCATGGCCAGCACCACTGCCACGGGGCAGTCGGACTGGGACACTCAGCCGCTGCTTTTCATATGGAGCTGGAACTGGGCAGCAGCCTGTGCAGGCAGCTGGGCTTAGGAACAGCTCAAGTGGAGATAGTGCTTCCAGTCCTCCTTCTCTGCTCTGCAGCCCGCTGGGATTGCTCCATCAGAGGGGAAAGTTTATTTGTGCGGTGGGTGAACACAACTGAGGCGAAGCTGCTGGCAGTGGCTGTGCTGTCCTTGACTGAGCGAAAATACAGCTCTGCAAGTAGGATAAAACCCTCAGCAGCGCTGCCTGCCAAATGTGAACAGCTCCAGTGAACCGGGAATGCCCACCCCACCACCCAGGAGGAGCAGCACTGCTGCCTCCCACGTGGAGGAACGAGGCCCCGTGGCGTGCGCCGAGTTCCAGGAGCCTCATTGCCTCATCCCTCACCAGAGGAGGGAAATGAAAGGTCACAACACTGCAGCAGTGAGTGAGAAGTGTCATCCAGAAAAGTGCACAATAAATGGACTTAATTGTCCTTGGCGGGTAATGAGCCGGGGAGCTGGGAGAGCAGGAAGAATGTCCCAGGAATATGGGCCAAGAGGGATTCTGCTGCTCCTGGAGCTTGGCCCCATCGTGTCTTCTGTGCTCACTAGTGCATTTGCTGCAGATGTCCACTTTGGGAAGTCCATAGGAAATGGATTTTGGGATGCCCAGTGCATTCCTGGTCCCTGCAGCAAACAGGGATTAACCCAGGGAAACAGCAGGCTGGACTTTGCCTGTCTGGGGAGGGCAAGGACGTGGCCACCCTAATGAGAAGGAATTGCAATAATTGATGGTGGAATTCCTCCACAGAAGTGGGGAAGGAAATGCCATTACCTGTTCCCTCACACGGTGTCTTGTGATCCCACAGATCCTATAAATGTGTGTGAGATGCTTGCAAAAGCTTTCCCCTTCCCCCGGAGGGCGGGATCTTG
Source organism: Corvus brachyrhynchos (assembly GCF_000691975.1). Classification (NCBI taxonomy): domain Eukaryota; kingdom Metazoa; phylum Chordata; class Aves; order Passeriformes; family Corvidae; genus Corvus; species Corvus brachyrhynchos. Next base: position 898,792 of record NW_008236763.1, on the reverse strand, counting down.
CTGCTGCCCCCACAGCTTCCTCTGGGCTGACATCTGAGAAGGGCAAACCCTGCGTGCTCTGGCAGTTGTACCAGTGTTCTGGAGCTGAACTTTTTATTCAGTTCAAAGATATTTTGATTCACAAATGAGCAGGTAAAAAAGAACATAAACCATTTTTTATGGCTTTTTTTTATTGTTCAAGCCTGGATTCCCATGGAGTGTGTGGAAAGCAGCTAATGCTGATTCAATGAGACAGCGTCAGAAAGGGAAATCTGTTCTCTGCATGTAGTGCCCTGGGCAACTCTGGGGGGTTTTATTTATTTTTTTATAATTGGGGAGAAGTGGTAGAAAAATGATGGTGGTTGAAGAACGGGGTGTTCGCAAATAATTCAGGGTAGTGACATTAATTTGATTAAATGCAATTCAGGGCCATGTTAGATTAGCCTGCAGTGGTGTTTGCTAATGGAACAGCCTTTCCTTCCCCTTTTCCTCTCTGTGCATGCAGGCAAAAAGAGGATAAATGTGGAGCTGAGGCCTTGGCTCAGGTTGGCTCACCTTGGCTGGATGTGTGAGCTGAGCTCGGCACCTCTCGTGCCTTCCCACATCTGACGGGATGTGAACAAAGCCAGGTCTCCTTTGCTCTGCAGATCCTGGGGTTTGGGTGTGGGTGACATCTGCACAATCCTCCTTCTCACCTGGTACCTGCCCTGCTGGAGCACTGGCATCTCCTGTGTCCTCAGTCACTCAGCTCTGCCTGATCCAGCTCCGAACGGCCCAGCTGGGCGTGCAGCTGCTGGTCCCCTGGGCAGAGCAGCCAGGCTTTGGACATGCTCTGGGAAATGTGTCTGCCCCAGAGCTTTTTTCTATTTTCATATAGAACTTCTCATTTTATAGTAGCCATTTGGGGAAAACTGCACTGACACATTCTGGTAGCAGTTTGCACCCAGGAATGATCTGTGAGGAATGGGGTCCCACCAGAGACCACTGACAGGGTTTTACTGCATCTGCTCTTGTTGAAACAGAGTGAGAACCTGGCCTGATCACAGCTGGTGCAGGGATTTTAGTGCAGACTCGGGTGAGCCCTGTGTAGCTCATGCCTGGGCTGTGTCAGGCTGGAACTGGAGCGAGCTCTCCTCAGCTGGGCAGAAGCTCTGGGTGGCTGTTTCTGGGTTTGGTCACTGCTGCCAGCCCCTGGGAACACGTGCCAGGGTCCCCAGACTGACTGTGCAGCACTGGATGAGCCCCTCAGAGTGGAGTTGGACTCTGGGGTGAGGGTCTCTGCCAAGCCCCTGAGTGGGAATCGGTTCATTCAATTAAGTGAATTCTGTTTGACATCTCCCCAGTGAGATTGTGCTTTATCCACCATGGTAGGGGTGTTAGGGTTTTCTCTGGAAGGGAATGGTGAGAGCAGAGGCATGCAGGGCTCTGGGGTTGAAGGAAGTTTGAGGATCTTGGGAAACATGGCAGAGCTGTGCCAAAGTTCCCTGGATAATAGGAATGGACTCCACGGGGAGCAGAGAGGTTGGAGTGGATTTTGAGGAGCAAAGTGGGTGGACCAGAACTGGCAATTTAGAGGATACTTATATTTGATTCATTAGTAGCTCCAGGCCCCATAAACATTAAAAAAGCCATTAAAATTGCAGTTAATTTTTTTTCTCTCAATAAAATTGCTTGAATTTGACAACCATGACCAATTCCCTCTGTTGCCATTGTCATGCTGCCAGTCTGCATGGGCAAGAAAATTAAACAAAAATGAAGTGACTGCGTGCTAATCTCAGATTTATTGTAGGGTTTTGTGCATGAGCCCCTTTCCCCATTGATGCTCTTTGAAGAGTTGGGGCTTCATCATCGTCCCTGTGGCCAAGCAGATCCTTTTCCCTGCTTTCCACTCAAGTACCCCAGACTGCAGGTGCCTTGAAGGGAAGGCACCAAGCTCCACCAATCACGAGGCCGATTACAAACACAGATTTGTATGACCAAGTGGGTTTCTCCTGCTCTGAGATCTGGGTGTGCAGGGCCCAGCTGTGAGGCTGTCACTCAGGGTCTGTGGTGAGCTGGACATGTCTCCATCTCCCATATCCAGGCTGCCAAAAGCAGAGCAATAGCAGTGACAGCAGAATCCACGACAAGATGCAAATTGTCTCGAATGCACTGGGGGGAAAAAGAAAAAGAGCTTTGTATGCATTTTGTATGCACAGAGAGCCTTCAGCTGTCTCTCTGCTTGGGATGTCTGCAGGAGCCTTCAGAGTCTGGGAACGCTGTGTTTGGGTTTTGCATCTGTTGCTTTTGATAGCAGACCCATCCTGGTCCCTGTCCTCCCCGTGCAGGGTGTGCTCACAGCAGCGTTGGCGTCGGGGTCCATCCGCTGCCGGCCCGGCCGCGCGTCCTGCACGGAGCACTCGGTGCCTCAGGCCCTTCCTTAGCTGGAACGAGAGCGTGGACAGACGCCAGGCTCTGAGGAGGAAGCAGCATCTGAAAATTGGGTAGTTAAGTGCCTGCAGAGTGTCCTGCTGGAGGAGGAATCTGGCAGATTTTGGCAGTGCTGCCTTCAGCTCACTCACTTTGGGGTCACCTCGGTAGCAGGAGGGGACGCTGCCTTCTGCCAGGTAACCTCTGACTCTGTGTTTTCCTTTACTGAGAACCTGGAGCCTCATGGGCTGTTTAACTACAGTGCAGGCAGTGAGGTGTGAACCAAAGCCAACCCTTTTTCCAAGAACTCCTGTCTCTGCAGGCAGGTTGACTGCACCGGCATCCTACAGGGCTGCCAGTGAGGACACAGGTCACTGGTAGATCCCTGCCCTCCCTCAGGGTGATGTGCAGGGCAGAGACAGGGGTCAGGAGTGTCCCTCATGGTGGTGTGTATTTGTGCCTCTCCATGGAGGGGACTCTGGCTCAGAGGGAGCTGAAGGCCAGGTTGGGGGATGAAGGCGCCTCTGACGGCCTGGCAGCCAGTCTGTGCCAGCTGGGACTCGGGACAGATTCACCCTACTCAATTTCAGGTGTCTGCCTGGGCTGATGGTTCAGCTCTTTGAGTTGCCAGTGGAGCAGAGGAGTTCTGCCCCAGGTAATGCATTTCAGCCCCTGTCCCTTCCCTGGCTGAGCCCAGGTGGGGGCTGGTTCCTGACACAGCACATGGTGAGGTGTTGGGATGAAGGAGCTGATGGGTGTCCCTCACTGCCCCAAAGTGTGGGTGACAGTGAGAGCTCTGGTCTGGGCCAGCCCTGAGCCTCCCTCATTCTGCTCAGCCCCAGAGGGCACCCAGGAGGAACGTGCAAGGTAGAAGCACTTGTCACAAGGAATAAAATTGGAGGCACATCTTGGGAACATCTTTGTGATTCTAATTGGCATCTCTGAGGCTGCTTCTGGAGGCTCCTGGAGGACTGGGCTGATGGCAGAGCACATCCCTGAGCTCTGGTCTCCCCACTGAGCCCGTCCTCAGAGAACCTGGGGAGGGGCTGGTGGGAGCTGGGGCTGCTCTGTGCCCTCAGAGGGGCACTGGGAGGTGGCATCTGCTGACCTGTGGCCAGCACCAAAGGGAACATTTGGGTAAAACCAAAGAGCAGCAGTGGCCCACGCAGAGCAGCTCTGCCCCTTGGCTCTTGTCTGAGGCCGTGTTGGGTGCAGACAGGTTTAAAGTCTGGCTCCTCTGTGTGGCTGGCAAAGGTTAAAAGATCTCCAGTGTCTTTGTATTTAATTCTCTTTTTTAGTGGCAGATTATTGTTTTCTGTGGGAGATGAAATCCAAATGGGTTTGAAGGACATTTCTCGTGCACCAGGGGCTGGAATGATTTGTTCAGAGCTGCTACGCTTTGTCTATCCTTGTTAGGTACCCAGAGAATACGGACTGGCACCAAGGGAATTTAATGTGACACATAAAAATAAGGAGAGCAGGAGAAAGCTGTAGGCTTCACAGTATTTAACTACCTTGTATCCTTGCTACATAGCAAGCAATTTTCTTTGAATTTGAGATGCCAAAGGTGAGAGAACACCTATTGCCCTGCCTTGGAGCTGACACTGGTGCCCTGTGGGAGAGCAAGAGCCACCAGCCCTGTGCTGCTCATGTGGGACCACGGCCGTGCCAAAGGGGATTAGCACCAAAAAGGGCTCAACACTGGAAAGTGAGCATGAGTGAAAATGTAAATAGGATCAGCAGGCTTGTTTAGTTTTATACATGAAAATTACACATCGCCATTGTCACAGCTCATTTGGCTGCCGACTGTTCCTGCTGTCAGAGTGGCACGAAGGGAAGGACTGGCTGTGAGCTCTGCCCTTGCCAGCATCTTCCCTGCACTCCCCCAGCTTCAGCCCTGGCTCTCTGCAGGGAGATGGAGCCACAAAGCACCAAGATGGGTAGGTCAAGGGAGCAGAGCAGGCCCAGGCATTGGGAACTGCAGGTTTCAAGCTGTGACAATAACGTGCTGTGGGCACTTCAGTCCCTCCCTGTTCCTCCCCCACACGGGGCAGTAATACTTTGCTTTGCAAACCTATGAGAGAAATCCCATCACTTGCTCTGGCCCTCTTTGTCCATTTCAAAAAGCTCTTTTGAAGCCATCTCTCTCTGGGAGATGAATTCCTCGCACACAGGCTGCGTTCCTGCCAGCTGAGGTGTCTGTCAGGGGAGTTAATCCGCATTAATCCCTTCCCTCCTCCCCGGAGCTGAGCACACAATCTCCTGCTGTTACAGGAATGCACATTAAATGTGGCTCTTTGGCTTAAAATTTGTGAACAAGAAAGGGGAGGGGATGTTTCCATCTTTCTGGTGGGATGCTGCTGCCCACCAGCCAGAGGTCACTGCCCTGGCAGCAGCAGCTCCTTGTGTTAATCACAGGGGGTTTGTTCCCAATCCAAAGGGAGCTGCTGCTTGTGCACCAAATGGGCAGCCTGGAGCCTTCAGCAGCAACCTGCCTCTTCTTACTCCCTGATTTTGTGCAGTTGAGGGGTGCACAGAACAGTTCACGTGATGTGGTTCCATCCTCACACGGCTCATGGTGTGCAGTGTCACCACTCAGGTGAGCCCCTGGTGTCCCTTGGCCTCGCTCACAGGCCGTGGGGTGCAGGGGAGATGGGTCTGGCCATGATCTGGTGTCCACAGGCACACTGGGGCAGTGGCAGTAGCTCTTCCCAGCGCAATGGCCCCAACTGGCACAGTCTGTGAACTGGCCTTTGGGAAAACACAGAATGAACCCCCCTCATGGGCTGCAGAGCCATTTAGTCCCAGCTCTTTCTGCTGTTTAAACAACTCTCAGACAAATAAATGCCTTTGTGCCCGTGGCTGTCAGCTCAGGCTCTGCTCTCCTGTCCCCTCCCAGCTCTCCAGGAATCGTGTGTGGGATCTGACCTGCTGAGGGAGGGGGAGGCAGAGGAGCCCCGTCAGGGGGTGGTGAGAGCTGTGCCTCCTGCCACCCACTGCTGTTTGCCACTGCTGTTTGCTAAATGACTGTAGTGTGGGCTGCAGGGCAGCTCTCCCACGTGGCAGAGAGATCTCTGGGCATCTCTTATCTCTGGTGTTAATTCCCTGTTTCCCTGAACACTCCTCTGTGGCCGAGGGAAGAGCAGCTCCCGGGTGGAGAGCTGTGTGCCATCCTGCTCTGTTGTCGCCCCCCCTGCCAGGGAGGTGGCAGTGATGCTGCTTGGCAGGAGCAGAGCAGCTGCTGGCGTGGCCGGGAGCAAGGACACGCTCGGGGGGTGGCTGCTCCGGGGCAGCTTGCTGCATTTAAAGCAGGTAGCATTCAGCAAAGCACATATGCTGAAATCCCACGAAACTGTGGATGGGAAGATGTAGGAAACCCTTGCTGCCCTTTTTGTAGGGTGCCTGGCAATCTCACCTGCCCTCACCTTCCCTGCAGCCGGCCTTAATTGGGTTTCTCTTATAAAACCAGAATGTGGAACAGTGAAGCGCTGTCGGCGCACACCTTCTGCTGGGACTCCCCGGGGAGCAGAGGGAGGCAGGGCTGGGAAGGGGGTCCGGGCTCGAGCTGAAGCCTTCAGTCACACAGCAGCGTGGCTCTGCCAGGCGAGGGGAAACGTGTCCTGCTGAGCTCTGCCCAGGTAGGACAGCAGGGAAGCAGGTTGTGACAGAGGCTTTTAAAGGGGGGTAGAGTCCGTGTGCTTCTGCTCTGCAGGGGGAAGGGGGCAGAAAATGGGTTTTAACAGCACAGTGTGGGGTGACTGGAGCATCTCTGCCCCTGCCTGGAGCCAGAGGAGACACCTGACCTTCCTGGGCTGCCAGGGAAAGCAGTGCAGGTTTCTCTGTGGCCGTGGAGGGAGACTGAGCAGAACCCAGAGCCCCTGCTCGGACGTGGAGGGGGCTGGGGTTTGCCTGGGCACTGTTACAGGATGTTTAAAGCCTCTGTGTGTGCATCCCACGGGATGTGGCTGTAAGCCATGCCCCAGGGCTAAAGGCTGGGAGTGGGAAGGGGGAGCAGTGCTCCGTGTGCTGCAGCTCTGCTCGTGTCAGCCCTCTCTGTGCCCGAGGTCGGTACATGGGGCAGAGCTCCCAGCCTTGGAAGCCTTCCTTATCATTGTTGTCTTCCTCCTCCTGCTGCCAGGACATGCTGGAGGTCGAGTCAGAGGGTGCCATAACTGTGTGATGTCCATTCACACGCCTGATGTGGCTCCTGTTGTCCCCTGCTCCCATGTCGCTCCCTGCTGTCCCCACAGGGCTGTAATGTCATGGAAGACCAGGACCTTCGGGATATCGGGATCGGTGACCCGCAGCACCGCCGGAAGCTGCTCCAGGCTGCTCGCTCCCTCCCGAAGGTCAGCACCAGCTGATGATGGGACATTGCCAAGCATGGCTGGGAACACAGGGGAAACAAAAGCCAGTCCTTGCATCTCTGGCCATGGAGGAATCTCAGGGGCTCTGGGAAGGGTTTGGGGAATAGCAGGGAGGAGGAGGAGTATATTGATCTTCCAGGCTATGTGGATGGTGGTAGCTCCATGCTGGGACTGTTCCTCCTGGCAGTCTTGATACCAAGCACATTCTTTGTTTATACAGTGATTTTGTTACTGGCTAGTGGAGATGGCCATGGCCTGTAAACTGATTTTCTTTGACCCCATATCCCTTGGGATCCCAGCTCCTGCAGCTTTTAACACCTTCCTTGTGCTTTCACAGTTGAAACCCCTGGGCTGTGATGGGAATAGCCAGCCCTCAGTTCCTGCATGGCTCGACTCCCTGGGGCTGCAGGATTACATCCAGTCCTTCCTCTCGAGTGGCTACAGCTCTATTGACACTGTGAAAAACCTCTGGGAGCTTGAGATAGTAAACGTGAGTGTCGCCTCTCTCCTGCCGGGGCAGCGAGATCCTGCCCCGTTCCCTGGGGCCAGCACTTGCCACAAATCTCTCAGAGCAGCTCTGTGCCCATGGTGACCATGGTCTCTCCCTGCAGGTGCTGAACGTGAACCTTCTGGGAGATGGCAG
>NW_008236763.1:890107-891368 GCF_000691975.1 Corvus brachyrhynchos | reverse complement strand
GACAGACCCTATGAGGAGCCACCAGCCAAGCCACCACGGTTCTCGCAGCTGAGAGTGAGTCCCTGCTCATGGTGCCCTGCCTGGCTCGTGTGTCAGTGCTGGGAGAAATCTTGCCATGGCCAGTGCTGTCCGTTCAGCTGCTCACCTCATCCTCCCCAGACACCCAGGCAGCAAATACCTGTGCAGGGGCAACCTTGTGATTGCAGTGAGTGGGGCAAGGTAATTCCAGCCCTTGCAGGTCAGCCTCTGGATGCCGACCCCATGGCAAAGGCCAGGCTGCCCCTTGGGATCAGGTGCCTGCACTGAAGAGGTGCAGGGTTCCACTCCCACCTCTGCCCTGCACGGAGGGGAGCTCTGAGCCCACTTTGTTGCCCTTGTTTCCTGGTCAGAGATGTGGGAGCTTTCAGCAGGCAGGAGTGACCCAGCCCAGCTGGAGAAGGGCTGCAGCTGGGACTTGGTGTTTGATTGCACCCTTGGGATCTGGAGCCCTCTCCCTGGCCCGGCTGGGCTGCTGAGAGCTCCCGCTCTCGCTGCCAAATAGCACTCGACAAGATGTGTGGATGTTGATTTTTGCTGCAGGAGTGGCAGCATTTGGATGTCAGGTCCTTGTTACAGGGCTTGGCTGGGAGGGAAGCATCACATTCCCCGTTCTTCCTGAAAACTGGCTTTTAAGAGCTGAGTTTGGCAAAAGCTGCTGGGCTCAGAGCAACCCTGTGAGCTCAGGAATGGGGCAGCATGTCGTGCTGCCTCCTCCCAGAGATTGCTAATCAGCTTCCTGGAGCAGGAATTGAAGTGATTGGAGTTTACTCATCCTAAACATCTGGTCCTTGCCCTGCTGCAGAGCTCTGTCCGCTTGCCTTGGATTCCCCAGGCTTTCCAACCCAAACAGCCTTAGCTGAAGTGAGTTGGGCTGCTGTGTCCTGCTTGCTGACGTGGGAATTTTTAGGAACTGGGTTCAAGAGTGAGAACAGAGAGAATTCACACTGGTGCTGCACTGGGAGGGTGCCCAGTACAGACTCTGCATCTTCACCCACTGCTCAACCCCTGCGTTGGGCAGCAGGAGCCTGGGAGGGAGCAGCAGCCAAGGATCTGCACCGTGGGCCAGATGATACCGAAGGCAGGGGGGCTGAGGCGGGGAGAGGGCTGCTTTGGTGCGGCTCAGCTGATTGAGATGCTGCCCGGGGAGGCTGGGTGGGAGAATGGGCCATTTGCAGCATTTCCTGGCGCTGCAGCTGCCGGGCTCCCGCGCACGCTGCGTGGG